>NW_008347810.1:2448873-2450412 GCF_000622305.1 Nannospalax galili
TCCTCCTCCTCCCACCTTCTCCTCCTCCCACCTTCTCCTCCTCCAAAGTTCTGCTTATGTAGTCCAAGCTGCTGTTAAACCAGAAATCCTTCTGCCTCAGCCTCCCCAGTGCTGGGATTAGAGGCATGTGCTGCCATGCCAAACCCATACGTTCTTACTGTTTTTCCTTGTCTGTATATCTTTGCCTATCACTACTTCAGTGAATAGTTTTATTTTAGGTGTATCTCTTGCATGCAGTATGGCCTTGGCTTTGTAAGTTGAACACCTTTTTCTCTTCCCCTCCTCTCCCTTCCCTTCCCCAGGCCTTAGACATGTTGGGAAAATAGTCACTGAGTTCTTGAGTTGTATCCTTATCTGTTTTCTTTAATAAGTATATTAAGCAGTCTGCATTTATAAGCATCACTAAGACATTTCATCTAAACTTGGTCACACTAAGTTTTGCTATAATTACTGTCTGTGTTACATAAAATTTATTGTCAGTGCGATTTTGTTTGTACTTTTTAAATTTTTTTCTTTAGGCGTTGAGGAGGTCTACTACTTGTATTCTGTTATTTTTGTAGTTACAGTTTTTTTTATTAACTGTTAATGTTATTTATTAATAATTTAATAGTTAAAAAAAATCTTTTTCTCTGTGAGAAAGGGGGATGTACCATAGTCTGATCTGGCTTTGAACTGGCTCCCTCATTCTACCTCAGCTTCCCCAGTGTAGGGATTATGGTCATGTATCACCACACCTAGCATGCTTATCGTTTTTAAGTTTTTGATTTGCAGCAATCAATGAAACTATTGTTTCCTTCTCTTTCATTCTATGGTGGCATCTTCTTTCCAGCTTGTTAGAACATATAATGTTTATATATTATAACTCTGTACGTGTTCCTACTCTTTTGTTCTTTTTCTGAAGTTTTCTCAGTGGTCTTTTGATTGGATGACATCATCTGGTAAGAGATTCCTTAGGAAAGTCTTGAGTACAGTGCCCTTTAAATTTTGCATTAATTTTTTTTCCTGTAGTCTTCATATTTGTAAGCTTGGTTGTCTGGTATAGAATTGGTTGTTGACAGTTCTGTGACTTTGGTGCTTGTTATTCCTTGAGCATCTTCTAATTTTTCCTCCCTTTTTTGTGGTGCTAGGGATTGAACCCAAGGCTTCAAGCTAAACAAGGTCCATACCATTGATCCATGCTCCCAGCCCTTGTTTGTTTTGTTTGTTCCCACCCTCCCTTCTTTCCCTCCCTCCCTTCCATTGGGCTTTTGCTGTGGAGGCCAGGTTGGCCTGGAACATACTATGTAGCCCAGACCACAAACTTGAGAACGTCCTGCTTTAGCCTTCTGAGTACTGGGATTACAGGTGTGCACCACCAAGTGGTGTTTTTTTTTCCTATGTATCATCTATCTATCATCTATGTATCATCTATCTATCATCTATCTATCTAATCTATCTATCTATCTATCTATCTATCTATCTATCATCTATATCTATCTATCTATCTATCTATCATCTATCTATCTATTTATCTATCTATCATCTATCTATCTAATATAT
>NW_008347810.1:2450544-2480867 GCF_000622305.1 Nannospalax galili
CATCTATCTATCTATCTATCTATCTATCTATCTATCTATCTATCTATTATGAACACTACACTTTGGTTTTGAATTTCTGGACTAATCTTTCATCTCGCTGTTTTGTTCCCTTCCCATTTTCTATATCCTTTGTTTAGCAGACAGAGTATTCACACTCTGGTATTGGCAGAAGTAAGACAGTGTTGACAGTAGCAGGGCAGAGGTATAAGCTAAGTAGAAATATAAGTTATGGTCCCAAACCTGGTGATTTAAAGCAGTCATAGTCATTAAAGGGTGAATTTGTGCAGTCATCTTTCTACCACCCACACCCCCTTTTACCCCATAGTTGTAATGACAAAGACAAATTATATACATAGAATGGAGAAAGAACACACCAATGAGACAACACAGGCAGGTGAGAAGCAGGGCACAATTCTTATGTCTTTTTCTCCTTTAGGAAAATCACCAGCGTGTCAGCGTTTTCTTTGACTATGCGAAACGTAGCAAGAGCACTGCTTGGCCGTATTTTCTGCCAATGTTGAATCGCCAGGATCCCTTTACTGTTCATATGGTGAGTTTGGAGTTGATGACATTGTTTTATGTGTGTTGTATACTTTTCTTGTCACTTTGACAAAACAATTGCAAGGAGCCACTTGGGGGAGGAGAGGTTTATTTGAACTCACAGTTTTGAGGGATTGTAACCCATCATGGTAGGGAAGACTCGACATGTGGCAGCTGTCTGCTCATATCTCAGATCAGGAAACAGTGTAGGGAAGCAGGGCCAGCCTATAAAAATTGAAGCCACTGTCAGTGACCCACTTCCTTCAGTGAAGCTTCCCCTCTTAAAAGTTCCATGCTTTCCCCAAACAGCATTGCCAGCTGGGGACCAGGGTCTCAAACCCATGAGGGGGTGGGGCACATTTCACATTCAGACTACAACATGCACATATGTGCACACAAGATATAAATAAGAAGCGACTTGAAAGTTTTTAGATTGATTTATAAAATTGTGGTCACATTCTAATGTGGGTAAGAAACAACCTTGGTCCATTTATGACTTAGCTTATGTGCTTCTAGAAGAGGAACTACTTTCCTTAATGGTACTGAATAAAAAAGAGATGTGAGCAGTTAAAGGCGATAGTGTTGCTCTCTTACAGTTATGAAGTTTTTAGATGAATGAGTTGATCAGCATCCAAATACTGGGTGAGTTTATGTGTGAACTGCTCCAGATTTTCCATATAAGGAAACCACATTTACTGTGTAGAAATTAAATTTTGCTTTGAAATAACTATTGTCTCATATTTTCAGTAAGTAATTGACTAGTTTTTAATATTTTAAAACTCCTGTTTTGATGGCTGTGTTTGGAACCCCAACACTGAAGACTATTTTATGGTATCCAGCAGGGAGACCCTGTCTCAAAAAGACAAAAATGAAAACCTGCATTTTTTTTCAGGAATAATTATTTTTGTTTGTTTGTTTGTTTTTGAGACAGGGTCTCTCTGTAGCCCCAGCTGTCCTGGAACTCACTTTGTAGACCAGGCTGGCCTTGAACTCACAGAGATCTGCCTGCCTCTGCCTCTGCCTCCCAAGTGCTGGGATTAAAGGCGTGTGCCACCATGCCTGACTCAGGAGTAATTTTTTAAACAGCAAGGCTGTGTTTTCTCCTGATTGCAGAGGTTTCTTTTCACTGCCTGGATGCCTGCTTTAAAGTCCTCCTAGTGTTACACAGCTGCTGTAGATATAGTTAGGACATGACTCATTGAATGTGAAGCCATATCCAGATTAACTCTTTGTGATTTGTAGTGCTGGTGATTAAAACCAGGGCCTTGAACACGTTAGATTAGTATTCTGCCACTGAGCTACATTCCTAGACCTCAAAGTAACCTTCTTTCTTTTCTTTGAGGAAGTCTCAGGCTGGCTTCCAACATGCTAAATAAGTGACAGTGACCTTGGGCTATTGCTCCTCCTGCTCCCATCTCCCCTGTGCTGGGATACCAATGTGCACTGACATGCCAATTTTATTCAAAGCTGGGAACCCAGGGCTTTATGCATGCCAGGAAAGCACCCTACCAACTGAGCTACATTCCCCAGTCCCTAAATTAACTTCTTGATTTAAATTTCTTCTGGCTAGTCTTTCAAACTGCGAAAGGTGTTGGGTTACCATGTGCTGATGGAGTTTGTGTTAGAATAGGAATGTCAGGTGTTGTATTCTTCTGTCTTTTCCATTTTTGCTTGTACACACACAGCTAAGATATTTTCAGTGCCTCAGTTCCAATAGGAATCCTAAATCAGTTGTCTATTTCATTTATTTGTTTATTCATGTATTTATTTGTATGTGTGAATATGCATGATGCACATGCCACAGTGCATGTCTGGAGGTCAGAGGATAACTTGGGAGTTGGTTTCTTCTTTTGCCATGTAGGTTGGGTCCTGAGGTTTGTTGGCAAACACTTCACCACTGAGCCGTCCTGCCCGACTTCTGTTGTCTGCTGTCAAGTTTTGCTTGTCTTAAAATGAATCCATTATCTTTTTTTTCCATCACGTGTAGCCCAGGCTTGCCTCAAATGCACGATGATCTTCCTGTCTCAGCCTCCGCAGTGCTAGAGTGCTGGGATTATAAGTGTGAGCCACCACCTTGGCTCCAAATATTACTTTTGAAATGCTAAATAATCCAGGGACTGTTATGTAATTTCTTAAAGCTTTATTTTTTTCAATTATAGGTATATGTGTGTGTATGTGTATGGGAGTGTAAGTGCCTGTGGATTTCAGAGTCATTGGGTCCCCCAGAGCTGGAGTTCAGGGTGGTTGTGAGCTGCCCAATATGGGTGCTAGGAGCTGAACTGGTGTCCCCTGGAAGAGCAGTGCACCCTCTTCCTGGCTGAGCCATCTCCCCAGCCCTGATAACTATTTTTTTTTTTCAGTAATTGTTATAAAAATCATCCAGCAAAGTGGTGATAAGATTTGACTTTTAAGGTTTATGATGTGATTGGTATTCAGATGTATTTCTCTTTTTTTTTTTTTTTCAGGCAGCAAGAATTATTGCCAAGTTAGCAGCTTGGGGGAAAGAATTGATGGAAGGCAGTGACTTAAATTATTATTTCAATTGGATAAAAACTCAGCTAAGTTCACAGGTAATATATTTCCTTTAGTATCTTTGAAAGAAATATAACATCCATGTTCTTATAAGGTATTTATGGCAAATATGTTAAATTACAAAAAGTGTTTTGCTAAGATAATGCCATTTTGAGCATGCTAAGTCAGCCCAGCTGCTGTTGGCTGTGGTGATAGGCTTTGCCTTGGTCTCTCTGACTGGGTTCATAAAGCCTTGCCACTTGGGGTCACCTGCTCTTTCCCTGCCAGTTGGGGTCTCCTGCTCTTGCTTCTCAGCGGTTGGGCACTACCTTCCTTCCAGGCGGTTACCAGCAGTGCACAGCTTGGAGCACTGATGGGATCTGCAGAAAGAACTTCAGTGAGTGTGTTCACATAAAGCTCCGGATATAGGAAAAGAAGTGGTGCCTCGGGAGAGAAAGTGTGGGTGAGCTTTGGAGCCAGAAGCCTCCAGGTGCAGCTCCCATCTTAGCCGAGGAATTTGAGCCACCAAAGGCTGTGTGAGAAATCTTGGTTTGGGAAAGAGCTCTGGAGGATTTCTGGTGAGAAAAGTTACCCTGTTTTCTTCACATAACCAGGCTAAGCTGGTTGCACCAATCAATAAATTGATCTTGGGTGTTGCCAGAGGAGTTTGAAATTGTAGTTAGCACATTATAGACCATTAGTCAGTCTGCTTGTCCTTGCCTTGGCCAAGAGTCTGCACCAGGCTTCCAGGTCCCTGAGCAAGCCCGAGTTGCCCAGTCCAGCTGTGGTGTAGACCTGTCTTACACAGTGGCTCATTACCCACGGTATTATAATGAGGCTGTGGGATTAGACAGTGAGGCCCACAGTAAGACATGGCATGTGCATGGTGCTCACCTTGGTTGCTCCCAGGTTTCTCTAGCTCTGCTTTTCTGTGGGGAAAGAGAACTTATTTGGGTAATGTGTGGGAAAATGACAAGTTATCTTCTTGGTTCCTTAGAATAGGGCAAGAGCAGTGCATTTAGATGGTTCTGTGAAGTGTTTCTTTTTGACTACCAGTGGCTGTTAGGTGGTAAGTTGGAAGTGTGGTAGGACTGGTTCTTAACAAAAGGAAAGAAATGAAGGTTACATGGGGAAGAGTGTTCTGGGGAAGAAAAAGTAGAACTTGTGGGAGTGGGTGACATAGAGGAATTAAAGTAGGAAAAATAATATTTATAGCTACTGTATCATCAACTTTAGGTTACAAATAAATATTATTTTAATAGATTGTAATTTGAGGCATGTGAAACATCTGACATTTTGCTCCTTTATTTGTCTTCTTGCCTGTCTTTTTGCGGGGCCAATGCCCTTTTATTTGGGTAGAGATATTTTAGAATGTTTTGAATGAAAGTAAACCTTTGTAATGTCAGCGTTTACAAAAGGCTTAATTTTGCAGTCTTTAAAATTAAAGCCATCAATCTGCATATTTTACTGAGTTGGTGAGATACCTAAAAAGTATCAGAAATGGGTATGTGAAAATGAAATTTCAAGTTTCTAAATGCATATCATTTGGAGTCAGAACGCTTAGGTAGATAGGAAATACTTCTTTCCCATTTTCTTTTTTCTACTTTGAAGTTAAGTGTACTTTTAAATGAACTTCATTTTGTTTTAGCTTAGCTTTCTTCTGAGACACGATTTTAGCTGAATTCTTTAAATGAAAACTGGTATGGAAGAGGGCAGCTTCACTGTAGAATTTGCTCCTAACAGTGCTGTTTACATCGTGCCTCGGAGATGAAAGGTCCCCTGGAAACGACTAGCATCTGTGCAGCGCGTGCACAGTTGTAGGCATGTCCAACAACTGGGGGAGAGATTTCTCTCCTAGTGGGAGGAAGTATTTCAAAGACTCGAAAGTTTTCATTAGAATTGAACTTCTTGGTCTTAACTTTCTTCAGGGCCTTCTCTCTACCTTTCTGGTGCACAGTCTCTGGCTTTCAGATGTGGCTTGACGTTGCTGCTTTGCAAATCTCTCTGTTACAGGGGCCTGCCTAGGGCACCAAGTGAAGTCTTTGCTTCTGAGTCTGGTCACTGTCTCTGCTTGGCTCTGCTCACACTGTCTTTCTTGCTTTGGGCAGAAAATTCTTCCTTTAGTTTCTATCTGGATTAAATTGTAAATTTCATGTAAAGAAAGTTAGCATTATTTGACATATTTTATTTGTTACCTTGCTAAAATGTCTTTAATAGTACTAAATGTGACTACCATGTTTTCTTTTGTGATTCTAGTAAAGATAAGTGTTCAAAAGCCCAAGTTAGTTGCAAGTTGGCATATTTTATTCACTTACTTTATAATGGCAACTTTTGCCCAATACTTGTAGTTACAAACAAAAGAAAATATTTTCTTTCAGAAAGTCCACCATCAGTTTCTCTTGTACTCTTAGTCCTGGACTTACCCTGCATTTTCTTTGGTGGTTTCTATGTAACATTTGAGATATGGAATGTTGAGATCATGCATTGGCATTGCTGTGCATATCTTCCTGTCATCAGGCATCTATTTGAAAAAGCTTTGCCAAAACTACAGATGGTGGTAGTGCAGGGCACTCATTTAACAGGAAACCATCCAGTTAGTGGGTCCTGAGAGACTAGGAAACCATCTAGTTAGTGGGTCCTGAGAGACTGGGAAACCATCCAGTTAGTGGGTCCTGAGAGACTAGGAAACCATCTAGTTAGTGGATCCTGAGAGACTGGGAAACCATCCAGTTAGTGGGCCCTGAGAGACTGGGAAACCATCCAGTTAGTGGATCCTGAGACACTGGGAAACCATCCAGTTAGTGTATCCTGAGAGACTGGGAAACCATCCAGTTAGTGGATCCTGAGAGACTGGGAAACCATCCAGTTAGTGGATCCTGAGAGACTGGGAAACCATCCAGTTAGTGGGTCCTGAGAGACTGGGAAACCATCCAGTTAGTGGGTCCTGAGAGACTAGGAAACCATCTAGTTAGTGGGTCCTGAGAGACTGGGAAACCATCCAGTTAGTGGGTCCTGAGAGACTGGGAAACCATCCAGTTAGTGGGTCCTGAGAGACTAGGAAACCATCTAGTTAGTGGGTCCTGAGAGACTGGGAAACCATCCAGTTAGTGGGTCCTGAGAGACTGGGAAACCATCCAGTTAGTGGGTCCTGAGAGACTAGGAAACCATCTAGTTAGTGGGTCCTGAGAGACTGGGAAACCATCCAGTTAGTGGGTCCTGAGAGACTGGGAAACCATCCAGTTAGTGGGTCCTGAGAGACTAGGAAACCATCTAGTTAGTGGGTCCTGAGAGACTGGGAAACCATCCAGTTAGTGGGTCCTGAGAGACTGGGAAACCATCCAGTTAGTGGGTCCTGAGAGACTAGGAAACCATCTAGTTAGTGGGTCCTGAGAGACTGGGAAACCATCCAGTTAGTGGGTCCTGAGAGACTGGGAAACCATCCAGTTAGTGGGTCCTGAGAGACTAGGAAACCATCTAGGAAACCATCCAGTTAGTGGATCCTGAGAGACTGGGAAACCATCCAGTTAGTGGGTCCTGAGAGACTGGGAAACCATCCAGTTAGTAAATCTTGAGACAAGTTTTTGCTAGCTTCAATTGTGAAATAAATTTATTTATTTATTTATTTATTATTTATTTTGTCCTTCAGATTATTCCATTTTTTTGTAATTCTATTAAGATGCTCTCTGGTGGAAGATAATGATAGCTAGAATATTTTTTATTATCTTCATGCCCTTTATAAAATAGAATTAGGGAAAATAATTATAAAATTCATCCAGCTCCTTTTGTAAGCTGAAAAAGCTATGGGTAAAATTAAAAGCAAAACTAAGTAATAAGTCATTTATTTTGTAATAGAAACTACGTGGTAGCGGTGTTGCTGTTGAAACAGGAACAGTCTCTTCAAGTGATGTAAGTACATTCTTTCTTAATTCACTGGCCTTCTTAACACCCTGAAAACAAATTGTTTTGTGTCATAGGCATTTAAAATTTTGAAAGTGTTTGCTAGTTCCCAAAACGTAATTCTTGGACCTAATGTGTTACCCACTTCCAGTTAGACTAGTTCTGTTGCAGAACACTATATCAGTATTTATGTTTCATAGTGATACCTTTCTTTTAGATGGGAAACATGAGCCTTATCCTTTCTTGTTGCTGTCTTTTCAGGTCACTTTACTCTAGATCTCAGAAACAAAGTAAGAGTGTGAATTCAGGTACGCAGCAGCCACGTCTGCTGTTCGTGCCACACTGCAGTTGCCTGATAATCTGTCTGACCAAGAGGTGCTTCAGTTGACAGGAATTCCATTAACCAGTGGCACAAAAACACTTTTGCTGCTCAGATCTCTGTGTGCGTCGTGTGGCAGCCAAACCTGGACCTTGGACCCGTTTAGCAGTCAGTCTCTTCCCACTTCTAGGAGGGTAAAGGTTAAGGATAATTATGGCTTGTCAAAACTTTTTCTTGGCTAACATTATCTTTCCCTTTTGGAATGATTTGACTCTGCTATGTTCCAGTTACTCAGGAACTGGCAAAAAGTTTGGATAAATAAGGATGCTCAGAGCCTGTTGAAAGAAACGTTGGGGTGAAAGAAGTGGTGAGGTGTATGTAGCTTAACTTGATGGGGTTACCGATGGGGCACCGGAAAGCTGACTGTGGTAGACCTAAGTGAAGCTGGCTAAACAATTTGACATCCACATTGATTGTTGTCGCTGCCATAATCTGAATGGAATATACCTGTATGCTTGTTCGAAGACTGAAAATACCTCACAATCCACTTTGAAAGCCAACAGACAAGCTTGTCTTCGGGATATAGATGGAAAGATTTGATAAGTAGTGTGTTAGGCCAGAAAAGGAAAACTGATGTGGACTCTAATCAGGGTATAGAACTAATGAACATTCTTTTGGGGCCAGAGTGGGGAGAGAGAGTAGTCGGCAGCTAGGAGGTGTAGGTATTGCGTCTAAGCAGTCATGTGAATTGACTCTTCATTTCTTATGACTTGAGTTTCTACCAGTGTGAAATTTTGAAAAAGTGTTTATTTGTTTTAGGTATTTTCAAAAATAATTTGTCTTTCAAACTTGTTAAAGTATCTGTAAGTTGTTAAAGCTTGCATAGGAGAGATAGGCTGTGTTGTGTGACACTCTGTTTTGCACTTTTCTATCCATTGTATTGGAAAGAGAACTGGGTGAGTTGGTATTGTATTAGTTTGTAAGTGGCTTATCTGGTAGAGTCAGGCACATAAATCCCAAATAGGATTTGTATCATAGGCAATTGTGAGGAAGGACACTTTCCACCACATTCTTTTTTAGTGGCCCCCAGACCCAAGTGTATTCTGACCTCTCTTGGAGACTTGTGTTTCAGGTGGATATCAGTTAGCAGAGCAGACTTCATGTTGAGTGGAGTGTTAGCCTTTCTTTTGTTGCTCTTTGTTTTAGTGGTGAGTCAGTGTGACGGCTGTTTACTGAGCACTTCCCACATACCTGCCACTGTGTTACTCATGGTTCCCTTAGTAGCCACCCTTTTTTTTTGATCTAGGCCAGGGTGTTGGTCACATTTTATGCATCCTGTAGCTGATGAGTGTTAGAAACACTAATGAAATAAATTTCTTAGTGAGAGAATAATTTTGGAGGCAGCTTAACTGGAATTGAATATTTAGGCATTGCTCCAACTAACATTGCATGTTCAGGGTTTTGATATATCATTATTATACCTTAAAATAGCTTTTAAGCTGTCAATGTGAAATGTTTGGTAAACTGCATTGTGTAACATTGCCACTTGGTGGCAGTGTAAAGCAAAAGTTTACACTGCAAAAGGAGACCAGTGCAGTCTTAACCTTTCAAAAATGTCCACAGAAGCATCATCATTTTAAGTTAGGAGTAGATCATTACAAATATTTCAGTTTAATTGAAAATACATAGATGAAATGTCCTTGAAACATATCAGTTTGTCTTTACATGGCTATGAAAATGACTGATAGCATTGGATTCTGTCTCCTCTAAGTTCTGTGCTGATTTTTAGTGCACATTCTAAGTCATCTCTTCTTCTAACAGCAGCACAGCTGAAGGTGGACTTCTGTGCTGTGGCCGTCACCAAGAGTGCTGTGGTCTCTAAGCTGTGGAAGGCTTAGAAAGACTGGGTCAGAAATGTTTGCTTCCCTCTGATTTTTGCTTTTCCTCCGCCCACCTTTGTGGACCTTACGCCTGTGTAGAACAAGATAGCTCCCGGCATGGGTGTCTGGCTGTGTCCTGTAACCTACTGTTGATGCAGACCTGTCTACTGTTACTGTTCACTGGTAGAGAGTGACTTAAGTCTCCAGGTCTTCCTTCTTGTTAAGACTTGCCTCTTGGCACTCTGGAGCAGTTCTGTCTAATAGAACGTCCTAAGATGTTGGAAGGCTTCTGTGCATCTGTCCTGTCCTTTGTGGCAGTTACTGCCCACATGTGACTCGTGTGAATGAGGAAGTAACTTTTCAATTTCATTTAGGATTTTAAAACATAGTCTTACTGAAATATAGTTCACGAACTGTAAAATCCATTCATTGGTTCAGTGACTTATATTTATGGAATTGTATAGGCACAATCTAAATTCATAATGACTCAACACACCACAAAACAAGAAGACACCCTTTACATGTTAACAGCCTTCCCCATTCCTTCTCTCCTCCTCAAGCCCTGGCAAATGCTCATCTACTTTCTGTCTTGGAGTCATGTCTTTTGGACTTTTTATGGGTGACCCTTTATTTTCTGTGGCAGGCTTCTTTCATTTGGTGTAATGTTCTTAGGGTTCATCCATGTTTGAGCACATAGTAATAGCATTATAAGACTAGAGGGGCACTGAGCACCCTGAAAGTTGAATTTCTTTAGGCACAATTCTTCAGTTGTTTTCTGTGGCAGTTTGGAGGTCTTTGCTAGTGGGGATTGGTTTTGCTGCTTTGTTTTTAATTGGATGCTGTGATTCTTTGCAGCCATCCAAAGAGGCAGGGCTATCTTCTATCTTGTTCTTCAACGTAGCTCTTTACTACTTTGTTGGCATGTCTCTCAGAAATGCTGCCTAAGTAGCAGGTATCAGTGGGCGGCCTCAGGATTTCACACAGTGCATGCCTGCTCCAAATTGTGGTCTGCCCCAGAGTAACCAGTCAGTAGTTATGAGGTTGTGAGTGAAGACTGACAATATTAAATGGAAAATCTCAGAAATAACTCAGAAGTTTTAATAAATTTTATGTAGTCTGTTATCACTTTCATTATTGTTAATTGCTTACTGTGCCTAAATTATAAGCTAAACTTTGTCACAGATACCTACCTATAGGAAGATAGAAATCCAGCACACACACAGCTCAATGCTATGTAGCATTAGATCTGCCAGGGGTCTTGAAACATGATGGAATCGGCGACTGTGGTGCTAAATGCAGTGTTGAGTACAATGCTGTCTCTTACCTGTCTTTTTGAAAGTGTAGCACCAATGACAGCAATAAGGTAACCCATTAGATATTAGATATATTTTTGGAATTGTGTGTAAAGCACTGATTTATAAAGCTTACCATGTTTTCTTATGCCAACAATACCTTTTCCTTGAAATAGGTTCCCAGTAGTAATATACTTGATTATATTGTATAATTAAGCAAATTATATTGATTTGAATTGTATGATTAAGCAAATTATATTGATTTGAAAGCACTGTTGAAGATTTATAAATTAATAGTGAAATTACTTTTTGTAAATCTATATTTTAATTTAGCTTAGGTATTTTGTGAATTTTGACTAAAGGATTTCTTTTTATAACCCCATTTCAAGAGAATTCTTGACTGTATGCATCTAGTTCCTGAATATCAAGTGACAGTAATAGAGAACCTTAAAATTATGCAGTGCTTTATAGAAACTGATTGCCGTTTGATAACAGCTATATCTATATCTGTATATATATATATATATATATATATGTATGTATAAAAAATTTCACTACATGACCCTCACTGGCATGGGTAGAACAGGCTGATATACAACAACTCTGTCCTCAAGTTCTGGGATTAAAGGTGTGTTCCACCATGCCTGCCGATAGGAGATTTTTAATTTTGGTATTGCTGACATTATTTTCCTTTATTGGTACTAAAACAGTTTTGACGTAGTTAAGTGATTGTCCCAAGATAATGTGATGAAACTTTGACTCTTGTTCCAGGATTTATTCCTCTTCTTTCTGTTCTCCTTCCTTTATTTTTTTCTCTTTATTTGTTTTTTGGTGGCAGTTTGGGGGATGGAACCAGAGTCCTCAGGTATGCCTAGCAAGTCTATAACTACATTCCTAGCATTCTCTGTCCTTTTAATGTCATAACTTAGCATGTATATACAGTTATTAGACAGTGAGATAAGGTGTATCATGGTTCACCCTATTAAGGCTTTTTCACCTTCCCTCCTACAAAAGTTGTTATTAGAGTTGGTATGGTCTTATTTTGAGCTGCAAGTAAAGGAATCTGAATCTAGTTGCTCAGCATTGTGTCTGTGGTATTCATAGTGCATTTGCCAACATTTCTTCTTGCCCTATGGTAATTGATATTATGAATAGTATCTTATCATAGATGGATATTAGTTTGCCTCAAGTTTTTTGGTTATTGTGACTAATCTGCCTGTGAGCATTCTGGCCTACAATGAGCAGTTCCTGCTCAGCCTCCTGAGTACTGGGATCACAGGCATGTAACTCATGCAGCATGGCATCTTCTGTTATTTTTTTAAAGTGTCTGATAGAAACAAAAAAAAAAACCTTATATACATGTATTTATACTAATCCTACTAAGAGCTGTTTAATAGCCATGAAACATTAAATTCTTCTGGGCCTGTTAATCAGTTTCAGTGGAAGAGAGGCATGGTGGTTTGAATGAAAATGTCTCCTGTGGCTCCAAGTATTTGGACATTTTGTCCCCAGTTGGTGGCACTGTTTTGGGAGGTCTTGGAAGGTGTGGCTATCCTGGAGGAAGCATGTCATTGGGGGTGGCCTTGCCCGATCTCCAGTTTCTCTCTTGCTTCCTGTGCCTGCTTGAAGATGTGAGAGCTTAATTTCTGTTGCTCCTACTCCAGCCACCTCCAGCCACCATGCCTCCCTGCCATAACAGACTGTAATTTCCCTGGAATCGTAAGCTCAAATAAACTCTTCCTTTTATAAGTTCCTTTGGTAAGTGTTTCTATCACAGCAACAGAAAAGTAACTAATACAAGAGGCTTGTACTGCAATGTAGATTTCTTTTCTCAGCATGTCACAATTCCAAAATCATGAATAGTATATTTTAGTCTTTTGAAAATTTAGTTGCACCTAAACCATAGCATTAACAAACTGAGTATTGAAAATGTAACTTTGAAACATTTGTTTCACTTTGATACAGTATTATTGACTCTTAGTGTTTATTCCAATAAAAATTATAATTCCTTAATTCTTGAATGACTTTGGAATTCTTCAGACAGTGGACCTCTGAGTCCATGTTTACCAGGAAGGTGAATTCTGTTGGTGATTATATCCCTGAGTTAGGAGTTTTCTACTTTAATGAGAATTTGTATTTTCAGGAACATTGAAAAATTATCTTAATGATGTTCTCTTAATTGTGCTGAGAAGTGGGGCTGGAGAAATGGCTCAGTGGCTAAGAGTGCTGGCTGCTCTTGAAGAGGACCCAGGTTCAGTTCCCAACACCCATATTGTGACTAGCAGCCACCTGTAATTCCATTTCCAGAGGATCTGACACCCTCTTCTGGCTTCAGTGGGCTTTGCACTCCTGAGTGCATTTATATACATGCAGGCAAAAGACTCATGCACATTAAATAAATACATAAGTAGAAATTTAAAAATGTGTTGAGGAAAAACAAAAGTGTTGAGGCATAGAAGAAACTAACTTTGAAGTTTCACATTAAAACACTAGGCATACACAATACCAATTGCAAAATTTAAAATTAGAATTTAAAAAATAAAAAGGTAAAGACACCTTAATTTTCAAAACCTAGAGAGAAAGGTTTCTTTAGAATAATGTCTGTTGTATTTCTATACATCATTGTGTCTCCATATAGGAAATATGAAACCATTCACCCCGAGCAATCCTGATGTCACGAAAGGGTGAGATAGCACATGCAACACAATTCAGGAAGTAAATGGAAATTGCTCAGTAATGATCATTAGGTATCTTCCTACCCTTAGAGGGAATGGGGTGTAATGGACGGGCCTGTGTTGGGCTTTCTCAGAGTTTCTTTACCATCTACTTATATGGACTTGGAAAAGTATCCCTTCCCATTGGAATTCTGATCCTTATTTGCGCACAGGATAGTACAGACTTAGAAGGTTGTCTGTAGACTTAGACATGTTTCCATGTAGACATGATAGATGCTTAATTAAGATGCTTCTCTCCTTTTCCCTTCCATCAAAACATGTCTTTTGTAATAGTAAATGTATGAATGTGGAAATGACATGTTTCACCGTCTTTATTGTCAAATACTAACTGCTGTTGTCCAGAATTTGGACATACTGAAGGATTAGCTGTAAGTTTTCCTCGAAGCCCGAGGTGTTGTTGTCCTTCTTTTTTTGTTTTTTGTTTTATGTATGTTCTGGGTATTAGGAGAGGTTCCTCACTAATATATATTGTCCTTTCTGTCCTTCACAGGATGCTTTTTGCTTTCCTTTTTTCTCTTAACTCACTGTTTCAATTTTAAAACATTGAATCACTTATTAACCCTTGGGTTTCTTAAGAAATGACTGAGATAGTAATAAGCTATTTGGATCCTTAAACTTATCATTTATTAAATTTTTTTCTTTTAATACATAATTTCTATTTTTATTTGAAAGTACTTTGAAAAATCTATACATATTAATAAGCTGTTTTGTAAAAATAATTTTTTTCTTTTTTATCATGTTTTTAGTTTGAGGGTTAGAAAAACCTGTTTTGATTATAGAAAATAATAAAATCTTTACAATGAACAAGGAGCTGTGGCTGAGTGACATTATGAGTATTCTGTAAAATAATACATTGAGTATCTAAAACCTCTTTTTTGAATATTTTGGCTTAGTCAGTCTGAATACAAGTAATATTTTGTTACTGGAGAAGTGAATTACCTTAACAGTTTAAATGGAAACTATCTAGCAGGATGAGCTCTCATACTGGAGCAATGGCTCAGTGGTTAAGAGCACTGGCTCCTCTTGTGGAGGACCTGGGTTCGAGTGTCAGCACTACAGACACTCAAGCAGCCTCCAGTTTCTGGGGATCTGATGCTCTCTTCTGGTCTCTTCAGGCATCGCATGCACATGGTATACTTAGATGCATGCAAGCAGAACACTCATACACATAAAATAAAAATAAATCTTTTTAAAGAAGTTTCCTAGTGAAGGAGATGACATAAGTAAATAAATTAAAAACTGATTAGCAATTTATCTTAGTTCTCAAAATGAGAACTAAATTTAAAAATAGAGGAGAGTGCCTGATCTGGCCTCTGCCCGGTGTAGGGGCTGAGACCTCAGCAGACCTCCTGAGAGCCCCGGATCCAGCCTCCATGTGGTGATGGAATCCCACTGAAACTGGCCAACAGCCCATGGAAAACAGGTGATGCAGAGACCTGAAAGTTCAGTGCCTTGCCACAATAGGAGGAAGATCATTCCACCCTATCACCCCCTCCAGGGCTCAGAGACTTTTGTGGAAGAGGTTGGTGGAAAGAATGTAAGAGCCTGAGGGAGGGGTGGAGTGTGACCTGGAAGTGTACTCCAACTACTATGCTGGAAAGCTATAGTCACACCTCCTTCCCACACTCATCAAGGAGTCAAGGGGGGAGTCATTTATTTCTCCCATGCAATCAGCTGATCTTAGCTGCACGTGGGGGAGGGTCTAAGGATATATAAGCCAAGAATGCCATGAGGCATCTCTCTTGCAGTTTTATGCAGCTGTCGGGGAGTCACAGAATCCATGTTTGAGTGTGGACTTTCTACTGCAGCTGTAAATGGGGGGGAGGGGGCACCCACTCTTCAAGACCAAAAAAGAAAGAAAAAAATACATTGCTGTCATGTTTTGTGATATGAAAAAAAAGATTTTATGAGATCGTATTTGCTTTAGGAAATACTTTAAACAATTTGAGCCCTAGTTCCAAAAAGAAAGAATACTAATGCTGTATTTTGTATGTATTTCTGCATATCAAAATTTTGTATAGAAAATTTGATGAGATTTTTAGATGATTACATCATCTCTGTTATGGCAGCATTTATTTGGAATTTGAAAAGTTTATTTGTACCATGTTTTGTATGTTCATTCAAGAGACATTTATTGAGTGCCTCCTAGATACAATGCATGGTGCTGAAAGCGTGCCTCTGAGCAACATGGGCACAGTTCTACCTTCGGAGGGCCATGTCTTGTCTGGGGAAGACAGCATTAAACAGCAGTTTCACAGTCAATTATTTCAGCAAGCTTGTACACTGTCTAGAAGGGCCAAGCATAGCCCTTTGACAGGATAGAGCTCAGGTTTACTTAACTGTCCTATGAAAGTATGAGGAAGGAGAGAGTAAGCACAGGGGAGAGGGTTCTTCTGAGTGGTGGAGCACAAAGTGGGAGGAAGGGGAAACAGACCTTGCTGAAGCTATGGGTCTTGCATCTGTACCCAGGTAAGAGTAAGGGAAGGATGGCTACAAATGTGGATCAGCTTGGTGGTGAGATGTTTGTAGCAAAATGCATCTTTAAGGCATGGTCTCTGTTTTTCTCTGGTCAGCCTAGAAGAAGAGTGGAACAGGAAGAGGGTACCTGTGGGAGTGGGAGAGAGAACAAGTTAGAGTGCTTATGGCTTCGCATGGTCATATGATTTTTTTTCTAGTAGGACTGAATTGCCTTCCTTCAGGATTAGTGGTGGGACTGGCTGGATTGAGCTGAGACTGATTAAATTTTCTTTAAAAGACTGAATTATACATAACATGAAACTATCAACAGTTTAAGGGAAAGCAAAGGAACAGAGGCAGTTCATTTGAATTGAAAGAAAGAGTTCTGCCATTTCCTTCACTGTGTCACCACTGTAAGAGTAGCTTTTGAGACGGTACAGGACCTGCTATGGGAGAACCTTCTGAGCTGTAGGACCAGCATGTTACCTGTGTCATAACGCTTACTAAAGCTGAAATGAACAACGTGAGCCCATGCTTGTAATGTATTGTATGTATTAGCTATTCCAGTGTAGCCTGATGAATGGGCACAGAAAAGACTGAGGCGGACCAAGGAATTTGTGTTTTGAGAGAAAAATTGATATGTCAAATAGAAGAGGCAGGAGTGCCATTGGTGCCCTTTGCTCATTTTGTCCAGAAATGTTGCATATATTCTTCCTCTGAACATGAAAGATAGGATTCGTCTTTTTCATTAGAAGTTTCTACCTGTTGACACTTAATTGGGAAAATGCATTTTTTTTTTCCTAATGTGGAAGTTTTAGAGATGAAAATATACTACTTGTCATTAATTTTTGCTAATGTATTTGTGTGTATGTGTGTGTGGTTTTTGAGACAAGAGTTCCATTCTCTATAGCCCAGGCTGGCCTGGGACAAAATATGTAGTGCAGGCTGGTCTTGAACTCGTGGCAGTCCTCCAGCTTTAGCCTCTCAAGTGCTAAGATTATGGGTGTGAGTCATCATGCCCCGCTTCTCCTGTGTTTTGTGGTAAATTATATTCATGAATATATGTTCACTACTTTCTAGGTAGAAGTAAGGTAGGTAACGTTTTCTTTATGGCATTTGTCTTTTTCTACCAAATATGCCTACATTATTGTGTTCTTGTATGTGAGTATCTCAAATTTCTTTCTAAGTGTTGGATTCATAGTGTTTATAAGTACTGTTTCAGTTAAAACACTGTTTAATAGCAGCATACATTTTAGGTTTTGTGAATTTTTAGGATAGCTGTCATTCCTTTAAATTTTTTTGTTTGTTTTTTATAAAGGCTAGAATTTGAAATTTTCTTTTGTCTCTTCATTTTTTAGAGACATAACACTCATTGTAAATATTAAGACAATAGCCCAGACTATGTGTTTTTACTAGCTGTGGTAAAGGGTTTATAACCTCCAAGGATGTATGATTCTCATTTATTTCAAGTTTCAGGTTTAAACACAGTTTCTATGAGATACAGTTATTGAACTAACAACTTTAAAAATCAGAGTTGTCTGGGGCTGGAGAGATGGCTCATTGGTTAAGAGCACTTGCTGTTCTTGCAGAGGATCTGAGTTTGAGTCCCAGTACCCACCACATCAGGTGACTTAAAACCACCTGTAATTTCAGGTGATTGGATGCCCTCTTCTGGCCACCACAGGTACCTATACACATGTGATTCACATATGTATACTCAAACACACATACATAGACATAAAATTGAAAAAAAAAAAACTAAAAAAAAAAAATCAGATTGTCCTTTACAGGTGTTAGATATTTCTTTTTTTCACACACAAGAAAATGTTTTATTTGTGTGTGTGCTTTTCTATATGTGCACCACGATTACACAGTTTCCAGTGGATGCCAAAAGAGGGCACCCTAATCCATGAAAATAGAACTAAGGATTGTTGTGAGGTACATAATGTGGGGCTAGGAATTGAATCTGGTGCTCTGCGAGAGTATCAAGTGCTCTTAACCTCTGAACCACCTCCACAGTCCCTCAGCTCTTATGTTGGTTTTACAACATCTAGGATGTTAGAGATTTTTGTATGGCAGCCAGAGGTTTCCAGTTACTGTGCTTCAAATATGTTTCTAGCTGTGTGCTAAATGGATTGTTTGCTTTAACTCTCACCACATCCCTTCAGGTGCTGTCCTCTGGCAGTGTTATTCTCATCAAGAATGAAGAAACTGAGGTCTGCATTAAAGCTTCAGTAACTTGCTGAAAGCTATTTGGTTATAGGCCTGTCTTCTTTTTGTTGTTTTATTCTTCTGCGTCATGATGGAGGGCATACTTCTCTTTGTAGTGCCTCTGTTCCAGGACATGTGAATGGAAAGGTGAAAGGCTTATTAAACCCTATCAAAGATACAGTTAAGCAATCTTGGATTGTGTAGATTTAATTTGGGAGCTAAAAATCACCTTAATTTCTAAGAGACAAAGATAAAAACAGACTTGAGGACTGACTTTCCAAAGGGTGTTGGAAGATTTTGGGTGCTCTAATGCTAACAGATTTTACTGAAGGGCAGACTCTTCATGTAGAAAGGTGTGTGCTTGGCCTCATGATGAAAAATACTTTCCCATCTAACAGTGTGCATGTCTTCCTGTGTAGACTTCTCAGTATGTGCAGTGTGTTGCTGGGTGTCTTCAGCTGATGCTCCGGGTCAATGAGTACCGCTTTGCCTGGGTGGAAGCAGATGGGGTGAACTGGTGAGTGTCCTTTACTTTCTATGTACAGTAACATTTAAGAGCATTTTTCCTTGACATTTTCAAAGAAATTAATAGATTTACTCTTCTAAAAGAAGTATTTTATTCTTATGTCTGCTTAACAGTGGATTATGTTAACCTTAATAGTCAGTACCTGTTGAGCTGAGCATCTCCCTTTCCCTTGTTTGCTCTATGTTTTATAAACGATTAAGGCCTCTTAAGAACCTAATGCTGGACAAAACAAATATAAAATAATTATAAAGTATTTTGGCAAATGCAGGCAAAAAATCAATAAGAAAAAGTGTTACTGAAAAAAACAAAACAACCCAAAGCAAAAAAGCTTGACTATAAACTATCATTCTTGCTAATGCCATACAATTCCATGCTTTGTGGGATCCTAATTAGCAGGTATAGAAACTTTGAGGACTTGTCTACTTTGGTTTGGCAAACTTATATGCCAAAAGATCTCGAAAGAGTGGAGATTCTGTTTTACCCTTAGCGAATTTATTTCATACTTAATGAGAAAGCTAAGTGCTTTTAAACCAGATACTCTTTTAAATTAGTAAGAGCATCATTTCTCTTGGAAAATCTGTACAGGAAGCTCAGTATCAACAGGGGAGTTTGGTAATTGAGGATTTAGAATGGGGGTTGATTGAATGATGTGTTGTCCATCTCTGTTGGACTCCTGGGTTGCATGTCAGGTGTGAGGAGCACCTATGAAAAGAGACCCAGAGATTCTGGACTTCTTTAGCAGACAGTTGCTGCAGTTTCTTAGTGTTACTTCCACAAATGGCTAGTCTTAGGAATTAGATTTAAATTGTCACAGATTATTTAGTCTTCATTGGCTGAATAAGTTATTATTCTTGTATTAATTTGCAAAATTTCAATTTATTTATTATTATTTAACCCCATCTTCAATTAATAATAGCTGTTCCAGTTTTTCATGAGATCTAATGGACTCTTAAAATATTTTTTAGTCCTTTTATGAAAAAATTAACATAACTAAAATAGAAAGTGTAAAATAACTTAGATTAGAATTTAAACATTGTAAACCTTGTTGTGTTAAGTAAAATTTGATAGACAAATACCACAAAAGAGAAAAGAAAACAACAATATGACTGAGCAAAAATGAACTAGATTCTTTTTTAAAAAATTGTCAGTGGGTCAGTCGGTTGGTTGGTTGGTCTGCCTGCCTGCCTGCCTGCCTGCCTGCCTGTCTATTGTGTGCACACACACTTTAGCTTCACAGAGCATGTGTGGTGGAAGTTGGTTTTCTTCTTCCCACCATGTGGGTCCTGGGGATTGAATTCAGGTCAGGCTTGGCAGCAAGTGCCATCACCCGCTGAGCCATCTTGCTGGCCCTAGGTTCTTGTTGCATAATATTGTCTCAAAGTCTTTCATGTTGATGGTCTTCTCAATGAGGATACTATATTTTCTTTTTGTCCTTAAATCAGTTTTGTTTGTTTATTTAATGTTGTGTGTGGTATGTGTCTGAGTGTGTCTGTCTGTGTGTGTGTGTCTGTCTATGTCTGTCTGTGTGTTTGTCTGTGTCTGTGGGTCTGTCTGTCGGTCTGTCTGTATCTGTCTGTGTCTGTCTGTTTGTGTGGGTCTGTCTGTGTCTGTCTGTATGTGTGTTTGTGTGGGGACCAAAACAGGGCAACTTATGTCCTCTTCGATCACTCTCTGCTGTTCCTCTGAGGCAGGGTTTCTTCCTGAACCTGGGGCTTACATCTCAGCTGGCCTGGAAGCCAACTCCTGTCTCTACTCCATTGGACTGGGGTCACAGGCATTTGCAAGGATACCTGCTAGTTATGTGGATGCAGGGATCTAGTCCTGATGATTACAGAGCAAGCACTCTTAACCACTGAGCCATCTCTTCAGCTCCTTTTAGATCAGTTCTTGAATTTGAAAAAAAAATATGAGAAAGACATCTAAATTCTCAGAGTTTAAAGTTTCACTTATATAGCCAATTTCATTATTATTGCCAGAGGATAAAGTGGTACTTCACTCTTTACTTTCATCTTCTGTTTAATAACTGTGAAATGCCTTCCCCGTTAGTTGCTGTTGTGGGTGGACAGTAAAAATGTCCCAGTTCTCAAGTATGTTCACGTTGAGTTGGGAGATTCATTAGGACTTATTATGAGAGTAGGCAGATTTTGGTACTTATAGCTAAGATTTATTGTAGAGATATGCTAAGGATAGACAGGTGGACCATGAAGACACATCTGAGTTTGGAAGAATCCATGAAGAAAGCATGAAACTTCCTCATGCCTCCCTCTCTCATGAGGCCATATGAAATGCATCTTCCCAACAGTGGAAATGTAGCAACATCTGTGTGAGGTTTCTGTCCAGGAGAACTGTTAAAGACTCAGCTCCTGGGGCTGGAGAGATGGCTCAGTGGTTAAGAGCACTGACTGCTCTTGCAGAGGACCTGGGTTCGATTCCCAGCACCCACATGGTGACTACAAACCATCCTTAGCTCCAGTTCCAGGGAAATCCAAAGCCCTCTTCTGACCTCCATGGCATTGCATGACATGGGTGGACTCCCATATATGCAGGCAATGTACTCATACACATAAAATAAAAATAATGAATAAAATATTAAAAAAAAGACTCCCTGGAGGCTAGTTGCATAGGCACTCTGCTGATAACATCTTGAAAATCCAGAGTGCTAAAAGGAAAGTAGTTTTCTAAACCAAAATACCATGGGTGGGGGTGGCTTAAGAATGCTGCAGCTTATTTCTTACAGTTCTAGTGGCCAAGATCCAAGATCCTGGGAAGTCCAAGATCCTGATCCTGTTGGATTTGGTTTGTGGTGAGAGCTTACTTCCTGGTTTCTGGTTGACTGTCTTTCACTGTGACCTCACAGATAGATGGGCTAAAGGCCTTTCTCAGGGTTTTTTTTTTTTTAATAAGGCATTTAGGGTTCTATCCTATGATCTAATCTCCCAGAAGCTCTGCCTGATCATGCTATCAATTTTGGGTTTATGATTATAACATGAATTTTGGAGGGACACTGACATACAAATCATAGCAGTAGCTGTCTAGCATAAATCACATTATTTGTGCAAACTGTATGAGCATAGTGAGCTGCTCTTATCTAAGACCAGCGTTCTCAAGATTCTGGTACTCTTTTCTGAACAGAAACCCAAAGACAGTCCGTCTTTTTTATTAATTTTTTTTGTGTTTTGACAGAGTCTCACCATGTAGCCTCACTGGTCTGGAACTTGCTATGTAGACCAAGCTGGCCTCGATCTCATAAAGATCCTCCTGCATTAGCCTCCTGAGTGCCAGGATTAAAGGCATGCACCACCACACCCAGGTGTTCCATCTTAAAATTTTTTTAAAAATTATTTTTATTAATGTGTATGTGTGTTTTTCCTGCTTGTCTGTAAGTGTATCACTTACATGCAGTGTCTACAGAGGCCAGGAGATGCATCAGATACCCTGGAACTGAGTTATAGGCAGTTGTGAACTGTCTGATGTGGGTGCTGGGAGCCCAACCTGGGTCCTCTGCAAGAGCAGCCAGTGTTCTTCACCACCGAACCATCCCTCCAGCCCCATTCACCTTCCTAAAAGATGTTGCAGGATTTTTGGCACTGTAATAGGAAAAGACGATGATGCCATTACATCATCGCCCTGGGATAGTCCATGTGGCTCCAGCTTTCATTTTTCACAATTGCATGCTAGTTATACTTAGTGAAATATTATAATTAGTGAGATGATATCTGTAAGATGAAAAGGCACAAGATCACCAAGATCACATAATATGTTATAGGTCTTTAGGAAAGTTCAGTAGGTCCATATGGTTATTTGCAAGATAAAGTGAATTTTATCCTGCTAAGCTGAAAGCATTTTTTTCCCTCTTCAGGGGACCCACAAGAAAGTCATGAAATAGTAATCTGTACAGACAGTTACTTTTTTATTCCAAAAATAAACTGAGGTACAAAACATTGGTCCAGTGGATCCTCTTGGTATGTGGAGGTGAATCAAGTGCTGTGTGGTCATCACTAGTATCATACTTAACTTTGAAGAACAATCAACAGTATTAAGTATTCAATAGCTTTCCTGTTTCCAGAAATAAAATATGTAGTCTTTCTTTTGCAGTGAACAGTTTTGTTTCTTTGTGATGCTTCTCAAATCATAACTAGGAATAATGTGAGGAGAAAAAAATTCAAGTATAGCCTGTTTGAAGAGAGGAAGATAATCGATTAATAAAAACAATTCCATACATTTTAGTCAGTGTACTGACTTAAAAAAAAAGCCTATTGCATACATGATACAGTATTTTTTGAATGTTCTTATAGAAGAACTGAATTTTTCTTTCTTCATTTTAAAAATTTTATGTGTATGAGTGTTACGCCTGCTGTGTGTAGGTGCACCCATGTTGTGCAGTGCATGGGAAGACAGAAGAAAGTGTCATACCCCATGGAACTGGAGTTACAGCTAGTTGTTAGCCACCGTGTGGGTGTTGGGATTCGAACCTGGGTCTTCTGCAAGAACAACCAGTGCCTTTAACTGCTGAGCCATCTCTTCAACCTGAGAACTATATTTTTCATTGTGTTGCATGTTAACTGTATTAGCAGCCTAAAAGTTAGCATTGACTTTTTTTTTTTTTTTTTAAATTTGAGAGCTTAAGGTAGGTATTTCCTGGGGGTAATTGCCTCCACAAATTCAGCTAGTGTTTGTGAACATTTATAACACCAAATTGAAATATTTTGAAAGTAAAAAGTCATACTAAGTTTAAAGTAAGATTTGAAAAATAGTTCTAATTATGCATTTTTGTGTGATAGGGGAATGTAGGCAACAGATTACTGAAAATGCACGCTAGCTAGTAAGCCACCTGTTTTGTCTCTGCTCCCTGTATTTGTTTGATTTAATTAAAACCTTGCTTGAAAAACAGGATACTAAATAGGATTTCTGGCTTCATGGAGCCTAACCTTCTCTCTAATGTTAGATTTGACAGTAATTTGCACCTACTGAACTTTCCTTATAATGTTGTGCTAAGTATTATGGAGGATATGAAGATAGGCAGCCTTTCCTTTAAGAGGGTTATAACCTAGTAAGAAAGTATCAAAACCCCTCACAGTAGCTTTGAGGGTCCCACAGCTTCAGCTTGTGACTTTGTCAGCTTCCCCAGACTGTTAGGTTTTCAGTACTTTGACTGAGCAGTCACATTTAACTTGCCATCATGAGGGAAAACAAGATCTAAACAATGAATTCCCATTCATTTCTCAGGCCTCCCTCTGACTGTGCTAGCCTGTAAGTTGTTTGAGAGCATACGCAGTGTCATCTTGTCTCCCTTTGATCTTGTCTGCCCTTGCACTGCACCTCCTTTAGAGACCCTCAACAACTACTTGTTGAAGCAGTGCACTTGGATGTGTCCTGGTCTTTGTCCTGTGTCCCTTGTCCTGCTCTGCTTTCCTACTCCACAGAATTCAGGGTTCTTGTTCTGATATGAATTCCTTCCCTGTTCTGGTAAGCAGGAAATTTTACTTCATTAGAATATTCCTTTGCTTCATCCTTTCAGTGAAAACATACGAATTGTATTTAATTTTAAATTCCCTTGAACTTCTCTAAAAGATTAATCATTGTTGATACCTTCCTTTTGAAACATTTCTACTGTGGTTTCAAACTAGTAGATAATTGAATATGACAATTTGTTCTGAAACCAAAGCAAAGACCACCTGTAGGTCTGGGGCTAGCATCACAGAAATGTTCATGCTTGGAGGGGCAAGGGAAGATGACATTTAGACCTTTGAGGAGGGTCTGCTCCTCTTGTTGGTGCCTGTGATTCCTGAGGAAGAAGCTCATGAAGGGACCCAGGCCTCTCAAGAAAGGCCCAGCTGACTAGTGATGGTGTCTCTGAGGCTGTGTGTTAGAGCTGGAATAGCTGCCACTGAATTGGCTACTGCCATGGGAACGGAGCACTACTTCACAAGGAAGTGCCACCTTGTGACACAGGTGCAGAAAGCCAGCAGGCCTGCACCTTCTTTCTGTGTCCTCACAGGCAGCCTTTAGTTCCCTCCTGGATCCTAGCATCAAGCTGGTGCCTCAGAGGAATGGGTGTCCAGGCCATTAGCCACAACATCAAAAAACATAGTATAGAAGGCCTAGTTTAGTAACTGGAACAGAGAACAAAGGAAATCAGATACTAGGCTGTTGAAATATAAAAACTATTTTGCAGTTGAGATACAGTATTTAATAAAAGCAAGTTTTATATAACAACTGGAAGGTACTTCAGGTAGAAACAACACATGAGAAAATTGAGAATAGTTAAGTAAATTTAGAGCTGTTTACAAACACAAAAAACGTGTTCAGCACAGAGCACTGGCTGTTTTTCCAGAGAACCTGGGTCTAATTCCCAGCATCCACACTGTGCATGGTGGCTAACAACTCCTGCAACTCCAGTTCCAAGAGATCCGATGCCGTCTTCTGGCCTCTAAGGGCATTGCATGACACAGGTGCACTTGCATACTTGCAGGCACTCATGCACGTAAAAAATAGAAGATCACAAAACTAGACAGCTGGCACAGATATACGTCTACATCAATAGTAGGTTATCAAATGTTAAAATGTTCTTTAATAGAGCAGCTTTACATTTACAGAAAAATTAAAAGCATGCATATCTTCTCTCTTCTCACCAGTTTCCCTGTTTTGACATCTTGGGTTAGTGTGATATACTTGTTCAAAGTGATCAGTCAATATTGGGTCACTTACTAAGAGCCATATTTTATGTTAGGGGTGACTCTGTTGGGCATTCTGTGGAGTCTGAGCCCCTTAGTTCCACTGGTCATTTTTGATTATCTTATTTGATGATTTCTGCCTTCCTTGAATGGTGTGTGTGTGTGTGTGTGTGTGTGTGTGTGTGTGTGTGTCCCAGGGAAATGTCCTTCACTTTTTACACTATCTCCCCTTTGGGACAACCCCTTTCACTTCAGTGGAGTTCTCTGTTTTCTTTCTTCTTTAAAAAAATTATTTTTTAAAAACTTTTGTGTGTATGAGTGTATTGCCTGTATATATGTAAGTGTACCCGTGTTGTGCAGTGCCCTTGGAGGTCAGAAGAGGGGGTCAGATTCCCCTGGACCTGGAGTTACAGACAGTTGTTAGCTGCCATGTGGGTGCTGGGAATTGAACCTGGGTCCTCTGCAAGAGCAGTCAGTACTCTTAACCACTGAGCCATCTCTCCAGCCCCCTTCTCAGTTTTCTTTATCAGTGAAGTAAGAGATGAAGTGAGAAGTGTCTGACATTTTTTCTACACCCCCACCCTGCACCAAATTCCATGATTGGCTGTGACGGGTTTCCCAAAGTTATTTTCTCCCTTTTTTCTGAGTTTTCTACGTCTTAAAGCTCTTCTCTTGGTTGCCCAAGCTCAAAATCTTGATATAAAAGTTGCCTTAAGACTCATGAACATAGCGGAACAGTGGGTAAAGATTTCTCAACTCTCATCAGTGAAGCTTCCTCATACAACAGAAGGTGATGCACACAGAAGGCCACAACTGGCAAAATGTAGAAAATAAGAGTGTAGAGAGTGTGTCCCTGGATAGGACTCCTATATTTAACCTCACCCACTGATAGCTCAGAGACCATTGTGGAAGAGGGGGCTGGAAGATTGTAAGAGCCAGGGTTGGAAACAGAGTCTTCCGGGCCTCTGGAAACTTGCTTGTATGAAGTTAACAGAAATGGTGTCAGCATGCAGAAGGCCATGTAATCACATGTAATCAGACAGAAACCCAGCATAGAACTGGGGAAATGGGCAGCAGGCCCCAACCTTAGATGAAGAAGTATTGGCAGCTGATTACTGCTGGGTGAGGGAGAGTTGGTCTTATCTTAGGGAGAGACTTTAGAAGGCTGATTAGATTCCAGTGGATGAACTTGTATTGAGAAACATCTGGGTGTACAAACTTGACTTGATAGGACTTAACATATATGACAGAATACATGAAATCCGGTGGCAGGGGGAGATTTTGGAGGATGCAGATCAGGAAGGGGGTCTGAAGGTGATTAAGATGTTTTGTATGAAGGGCACAAATTTAAATAAAGATATACACTGGGAAAAAAGTTGCCTTAAGCTGGCATTGATTCTGCTCCCATTCCCTGCTGGCTCCAGTTCTCAGCTGTCTCCACATTTCACTTAGCACTTGCTTCCCTTTATCATCGCCACCCTGCAGCGATGCTCCTGCTTCCCGAGTTTCTGTGACTTGTGGAGAGAGAGGGTCAGGTGCTGCTGTGCCGGGAATGACTCTGACGGGGTACAGTCTAGTCAAGATACTTGAGTGCTATGCCTGGTGCAAAAGAGACCAAGGACGTGGTTCAGGGATTTGTTCCATTAGCATACGAGTGGACTCATTCATTTCCTTTTCTGTTGTGCTGATATTAAATGTTTTCTCTGTTTCTTTTTAGCATAATGGGAGTTTTGAGTAACAAGTGTGGCTTCCAACTTCAGTATCAAATGATTTTTTCAATATGGCTCCTGGCATTCAGTCCTCAAATGTGTGAACACCTTCGCCGCTATAATATCATTCCTGTTCTGTCTGACATCCTTCAAGAATCTGTCAAAGAGAAAGTGACAAGAATCATCCTTGCGGCATTCCGTGTAAGTACTTAATGGTGGTGGACTGTGTCTGTGTGTGTGTGCAGGACTTTCTCCTGTGCTGTGCCTTTGAGCCTTTATCAAATGGAACAGTTACTTCTTCACTGTATGCTTCGTAATCTATAGATTTTTCTGAATGCAGTGAAGTAGCACTAATTTTTCTTATGTCACTGGGCAGGTGGGAAGTAAACCATGTAAATGGAATATGTGAATTAGGAATGCTTGTAAAGAAATGTACTGTGGTTACTTTCAGATGGAGAAAGACGCTTTTTGTGGCAGTGCTGGCAAAGGGACTATTAATGAAGGAGCTTTTCTCTTACAGAGCCTATCTTTTAGTTGGGAGTTATATTTCAGATCTTGGATCTGCTAGGTACCAGCATGTTTCTGAGGGAACTGAAGAAACGTAGTTATTTTAAACATAAGCTGTATTATTGGATATTAGGATATAGAATTTTGTCAAGTATATGAGCATGTGTGAAGCTGAGGGTGCCGAGGACGGGCAAGGAGCTTTGTTGTAGCACAGAAATGAACTTTTTCAGTTGGTTCCCAGAGCCATTGTTTTTACTGGACCGACTGCTGATAATCTTGTTCATCTCCTTAGGATTCAGATGGGCTCCTGGGGATGGCTTGGTTGTTGCAATGTCTTAGGGATGCTGCCCATGGCTTGTTACTGGACACGTCACACGGGGTGCTTGCTACTCAATGCCCTACATCTTCCTCAGGGGCTTCCATTTGTTAACTCACCAGAGCCCTGTTGTAATGGTTCTTGTCACCATTGCTAATTTATGGGGATCATTGGTATTTGGGTGTCCTCTGCTTTGCACATGGGAGGTAGAGAGATGGCATTCCTGATAGGGGCAGACTTGTTAGTGTAGGGGTCTGTTCTTCAAAGCAGTCAAAAATAAAAAGTACAGATGTGCTACAAAGATTGAAGTAGCATTAGCATCACATTAGTCAAATACAGCCAGTAATATCTTTACAGTGCTTCCAGGCATGTAGAGATAAATATATAAATAGACACATGATTTTGTTTTAGACTTAAAAACAATTATATGACAGTAGGGTAATGGCTGAGACTTTAGCAGACCTCCTGAGAGTGCCTGGATCTTGTCTCCATGTGTGGTGGTGCGCATTTCCAAATCACACAGTACCCAACCCCCTAATTGGGATTACATGAGGCCCCTCCCACATCCCCGGGGTGGAACTTCCTGCTCTGCAGTAGGGTAGGGGAAAAGACCTCAGCAGACACAGGTTAACCTCAACTCAGTAATAGTAGGGGACTTCAGTACCCCACTGTGTCCATTAGACAGGTCAACCAGACAAAGACTATATAGAGACATCTGAATAAATTGATACCATACATCAAATGGACTTAATAGACATCTTCCGAATATTCCCACCCAAGCACCAAATAATACACTTTCTATTCCCCCCATGGAACTTTCTCAAACATTGACCACATACTGGGGTAGAAAACAAATCTCAACAAATAACAAAAAAAAAAAAAAAAAAAAAAGAAATAAGTCCATGATATTCTATCAGCCCACAATGCAATAAAGCTTAAAATCAACACTAGAAGAAGCCCTAGTAACCACATGAACTCATGGAGATTAAACAACACATGCCTGAATAATGAGTGGGTCAAAGGAGAAATTAAGAAAGAATACTACTCCTGGAATTCAATGAAAAGGGTAATACAACACAGTAAAACCTCTGGAACACTTTAAAAAGCAGTCCTAAGAGGGAAGTTTATCGTTCTAAGTACCTACGTTAAAAAATCAGAAAGAGCACAGATAAATGACTTAAAATTGCAACTCAACATACTTGAAAAGCAACAGCAAATGAAACCCAAACCCAGCAAAAGAGAAATAACAAAAATCAGAGCAGAAATTAATGAAATAGAAACAAAGAAAATAATACAAAGAATCAATGAATCTAGCAGGTGGTTCTTTGAAAAACTAAACAAGATAGACCTTTAGCCCAGTTAACTAAGAGAAAGAAAGAGAAAATCCAAATCAACAAAATGAGAGAAGGGGAAACATCATAACAGACACCCAAAAGATCCAGAACATTATAAGGGAGTATTTTGAAAACCTGAAAGAAATGGATGGATATCTGAAATCATGAGACCCACCAAAGTTAAGCCAAGAAGAGATCAACAGCTTGAACAGGCCCATAACATTTAAGGAAATAGAAACAGCAATACAAAACCTCTGGACTAAAAAATACGCAGGCCCAGATGAATTTACAGCAGACTTCTACCAGACATTTAAAGAAGGCTTCCATTCCAACCAGTACTATTTAAGTTATTCTAAATGATTGAAACAGAGGGAGACCTTCCAAATTCCTTCTATGAAGCCAGCATCACTCTAATGCCCAAACCAGGTAAAGACACAACCACAAAAGAAAACTGTAGAACCAAATCCTTAATGAACACAGATGCAAAAATTCTCAAAATGCTTGCAGACAGATGTACATCAAAAAGATCGTTCACCATGATCAAGTAGGCTTTATTCCAGAGATGGTTCAATATATGCAAGTCAATAAATGTCATAAATCATATAAAGACAAAAACATCGTCATCTCAATAGATGCAGAAAAGACTTTTGACAAAATTCTGCATGCATTCATGATAAAAGTTCTAAAGGGAATTGGACTGGAGGGAACATACCACAATGTAATTAAAGCTATCTACAAGAAACCCACAGCCAACATCATTCTAAATGGAAAAAAACCTGGAGGCATTCCCATTACAATCAGGAACCAGACAAGGCTGTCCACTATCTCCACTCCTTTTCAACATAGTACTTGAAACTCTTGCAAGAGAAATAAGACAAGAGAAGGAAATTATAGGAGTAATAATTGGAAAAGATGAGGTCAAATTATCCCTTGTTGCAGACAATATGATAGTATACCTAAGAGATCCTAAAAATTCCACCAGGAAACTCCTAGACCTCCTGATCAACACTTTGAGTAAAGTGGCAGGTTACAAAATTAGTCTACAAAATCAGTATCCTTTCTATATACCAGTAACAAGCAATCTGAGAAACACTCAGTGAAGGGGAAACACTCCCCTTCACAATAGCCTCAAAGAAGAAAGGGGGGGAAGTGGGGGCACCTTAAGTGGGAAAACCATGATAGAGGGGTGAGACGATACAAGAGAGAAACAATGCCTAGCTAGTCACAAAAACCAGAGGGAACCATATTATTCTACAATCTACTGACAAATTATATATAACAGATCAAGGAATATATCTCTAGATAAGGTTTATTTGAGACCAACTGGTCATTACCCAACATTTATCTGCAAGACACACAGTAATTAAAAATGCCAGAATGGTGGAACTAACCTTCTTGGATGTTTAACAGACATA
>NW_008347810.1:2482370-2504290 GCF_000622305.1 Nannospalax galili
TAAAAGTTCCACCAGAAAAGTCCTAGAAGTGATCAACACTTTTAGTACAGTGGCAGGTTATAAAATCAATCTACAAAAATCAGTAGCCTTTTTTATACCAATAACAAGCAATTGGAGAAAGAGTACAAGGAAATGACCCCATTCATAAGTAATAAAAAAAAATATCTCGGAATAAACCTGACCAAAAACATCAAAGATCTCTCCAATGAAAATTTTAAATCTTTAAATAAAGAGATTGAGGAAGACACTAGGAGATGGAAGGACCTCCCATGCTCATGGATTGGAAGAATTAATATTGTGAAAATGACCATCCTAGTAAAAGCAATATATAGATTCAGTGCAATCCCAGTCAAAATCCCCATGACATTCTTCATAGAATTAGAAAAAAAATCCTTAAATTCCTTTGGAAGCAAAAAAGGCCCCGGATAGCCAAAGGAACTATGAGCACAAAGAGCAACGCTGTGGGGAATTACTATACCAGGTCTCCAAGTATACTACAGAGCTAAAGTCATAAAAGCAGCATGGCACTGGCACAAAAACAGACACACAAATCAATGGAACGTCATTGAAGATCCAAACCTGAGTACATGCAAGTTCAGCTACCTGATATTTGACAAAGGAGCCAAGAACATACAATGGAGGAAAGACAGCATCTTCAACAAATGGTGCTGGCAAAACTGCATCTCCACCTGCGGAAGAATGAAACTAGATCCTTATCTTTCACCTTGCACAAAAGTCAACTCCAAATGGATCAAAGACCTCCATGTGAAACTGGAAACTCTGAAACTACTAGAAGAAAACATTGGCAGTAGCCTACAAGATATAGGTGTTGGAAAGGACTTTCTAACTCAGATACCCATTGCTCAGGAATTAAGGTCAACAGTCAACAAGTGGGAGCTCATTAAATTAAAAAGCTTCTGTACAGCAAAAGAAACAGCTATGAAAGTAAAGAGAAAACCCAGAGAGTGGGAAAAAAATAATCCATGACACATCTGACAGAGGTTTAACATCTAGAATATATAAAGAACTCAAAAAAACAAAGAACCAAGAAAACAAATGACCCAATTAAAAGATGGACTAAAGATCTAAACAGAGAGTTCTCAAAGGGAGAAATAAAGATGGCTAAGAAACATCTTAAAAAGTGTTCAACATCATTAGTAATTAGGGAAATACAAATTAAAATTATCTTAAGATTTCACCTTATCCCAGTCAGAATGGCTAGGATCAAGAAAACAAATGATACCAAATGCTGGTGAGGATGTGGAGAAAGGGGAATGCTTATCCACTGCTGGTGGGATTGCAAACCCGTGCAACCCCTATGGAAAACACTGTGGAGAACTCTTTAAAAACTAATAATGAACCTACCATGTGACCCGGTTATACCACTCCTTGGCATATACCTAAAGAACTCTTGCTATTGCAGAGATACTTGTACATCCATGTTTGTTGCTACTCTTTTCACAATAGCTAAGAGATGGAAGCAACCTAAGTGTCCCTCAGCTGATGGTGTGGTTAACAAAAATTGGTACATTTACACAATGAAGTTCCATTCAGTAGCAAAGAAAGATGAAATAATGAAACTTGCAGGTAAATGGATGGATCTAGAAACTGTTATACTAAGTGAAGTAACAGAGACTCAGAAAAACAAAAGACATACATGCTCCCTCATTTGTGGATCCTAGCACCAAATCCCTATAAATGAGTGCAAATCCTGATGTGACTGCAGAAACCGGGAGAATGGAAGGGAACCAGTGAGGTTAGGGAAAGAAGGAACCTGAGAGAGAGAATAGTAGGAGACAGGCATTACTAAGAGGGAAATGTGTAAAAAGGGGATAAAGCGGAGGGGGAGAAGGAGGGCTATACAAGGAACTATGGGAACAAAGGGGAAGAAGGAGCTCAAGAGAGGTGGGAGCATAGCAGACAGAAATTATCAAGGGAGAAATGGGGAAAATGGGGACACTTTAAATGGAGAGGGCCAGGAGGGAGGATAAGACAGGGAGAGAAAGAGGAGAGACAAATAGTGCCTAGCTTGTATTAAAAAACCAGAGGGACTAGTATTAGTCAAAAAACCTACTGAAAAATTACACATGCAGTATCTCTACATTAGTCCGTGAGCATAGCTGAAGACTACATAAGAAGAAAGTGTCAGACAGGAGAAACCTTCCTTTGAGTTGTTGGCCAGGGTCGTCCAAGAGACTCCCTGAATTTACACATCCATTAATTGCCTCCCAGAACTTGAAGGTTAGACTGTATTGCTGAAGACAGGATACACTTTGGACAAAGGATTTGGAGCAGTGGAGCTGGAACTGACCTGGAAGCCACCTCCCCTGAAAGCTAGCTCTCATAGCTTTGGAGAGCACCAAGCAAGCTGGTAAGGGAGAACATCAATCACTGGTACCATTCTAGTTTCAAGGCCTAAAAACGACATCACTGACCAGTAGTACATCAAATGACATTGGTGCAGTACTGGCACTTTTATCTTGGGGGTAATCAACAGCTACCTAATTGTACTTAAAGCCCACTCAGTGGGAGGAAACTCATGTCTGGTACTGTAAACTTAGCCAAATACACATAGCTGGAGAGGTCATAGATCTTAGAGAAAACCCCATGGCTGTCACATCCTAGACAAATGTAATTTCTTACTAAGTGCAAAATATGCATCCTTAACTTTACAGACAAGTATCTCAGTCACCACCCATCAAAGTAGCTTCTTTTCAACAGACAGAGATTATTGCAGAGTTATACCACTGGTCACACTCTGTGAATTGCCCAAGCCTAAGTGGCACATTTAGGATATAACCTCTACACCTAAGACTCTCGGAACATAGAACAAGGGATGAAGAAAACATGAATGCACCTTTCAATTCTCATCAGTGAAACTCCCTTGTACAACAGGGTCAGGAACACAAAAGTCCACAAATTGCCAAAAAGCAGAGAATAAGGATCAACAGAGTGTGTGTCCTTGGACAAGACTCCTATATTGAGGCGCCCCCCCCCCCCCCCGCCCTGGGCTCAGGGACCATTGTGGACAAGGGGCGGGAAAAATTGTAAGAGCCAGGATGAGTTGCATGACCATATGGAAATAATCCTACAGGTGCCTCAGACCATTCTCATACAAACTTACAGCAGTGGTGTCAGCATGCACAAGACCTATGCAAACTTAGGCCAAGCAAAACCCAGCATAGAACTGTGGAAATGAACTGCAAGTCCCAGTCTTAGTTGAAGAATTATTGGCAGCTGATTAATGCTGGGTGAGGAAGAGCTGATCTTGAAGGGAGAGACTCTAGATAGGCTGACCAGACCTCAGTGGATGAACTTGCACTGAGGGACATATCAGGACACTAACTTTATACAGTAGGCCTTAATACGAATGATAGCGTGTATGAGCTCCGGGGAGGGGGGCGGGTTATGGGAGGTCAGCAAAGAGGAAGAGGATATAAATGATTTATGTATGAAATACACAAAAATTCAATAAAACATTTAAAAAACGCAATATGGCATCGTACAGTGTTCTACACCTTTAACAAGAATACATAACACGTACTTCAGTCTCTGCATGTGCAGGTCTTCAGTATCCCTTTTAAACCGCATCGTGCTGTGTTTCCTCAGGTGCTAACCCCCCTTACTGATGGGGGTGTGAAATGTTTCCAGTTTCTTTTGCATGTGCTTGCCTACTTCAATGAAAACTTTTGCATACAGCTTTACAGATCTAATTGCCCAGTTAAGGAATATACCTTTTTTTTTAAACTTATTTTTTAAAAATTTAATTCATTCTTTTTTTATGTGTGTGAATGTATTGTCTGCATGTATGTAAGTGCATGTATGTTATGCAATGCCCATGGAGGTCAGAAGAGGGCATTAGATTCCTCTGGAACTAGAGTTACTGATGATTGTTAGCTGCCATGTGGGTGCTGGCAATCGAACCTGGGTCCTCTGCAAGAGCAGCCAGTGCTCTTAACCACTGAGCCATCTCTCCAGTCCCCGGCTAGGTTTTATCAGTAATGCCAAATCATCTTTTACAATATATGTGCCAATTAACATTTCATCTGCTGTGTGGTTTGTTTTTTCTTCTTTCTTACTAGCACTTAATATTATCACTTGTTGATTTTTATAAAATCTTAGTTAAAAAGTGAAATCATTATTTACATTTTCATTCTGTGGCTGGGAGTGGTGGCTCATGCCTTTGATTTCTGTGAGTTCAAGGTCAACCTTGTCTACATCGTGAGTGCCAGGTTAGCTGGTCTACTAGGGAGACCCTGTCTCAAAACAAAACTAAACAAAAAATAATTTTTTATTTTGCTAATGAATGAAGTTGAACATCTTTTAATATTCACAATTTATTTTCTTGTTGATTATTCATGGCATTTGTCACTTTTTAAATTTTCAAAATTTGATGTAGGAATCCTTTCCTGGATGTCTGTAGTTAATAATTGCTGCTTATTTAGAGTTTATTCTGTGTCAGGTACTTTTAATCACTTTAAATAAAGAAGACACTTTTCAGTATTTCAAGAACTCCATATGATGGTCATTAGGCTATAAGAGGTTAAATGATTTGCTGAAGTAGCCAGGAAGTACAGAACAGGGATTCAAGCTGGTTATGATTCGTGCACTGAAGTCTCATGCTGAGCTGTTGGATGCTGAGGATAGTAATTGTTGAGTTGCTTTCATGTACTGATTTATCTTATAGATGAAACCAAAACATTTCAGTGATCTTCAAAACGACTGTTAAAAAACAAAAGAACAACAAAAAACAAAAGAGAAAACCCAAAGCATTTGCTCTAAATTTTATTTAAAGTTATGCTTTTATGCCTATACTAAACCTTCTTAACCAGTTTACCATGTTTCTTTTCTTCATCTGGTATATTTAAAAAGGAAGGAAACCATGCAAAGGAAAACCAAAGGTGTGAGAGGAGAAGTCAACTCTTTGGCTTAAATAGTCACTAGAATTATTAATGCAGTGTCTTTAGAAGCTGCCTAAGAATTAAGGACTGATTTAGGACACATGGGCTGACTGTGGGATTGTGCTGCAATCCTATGGAGAGTTGGAGAGTGAAATCCAAGGGTGGCCTGCTGAATATGTGCAGTGCCAGCTAACTCTTGTCCAAATGTTGTTCTGGGCATTGCATTTGCTGTCAGTTACTGATGCTTATAGAAAGTGACACTCTCTTTCATCTGAAAATAAAACTGTGGCCCTTAAGAAATGTTGACAAACAGGTCAGCAAGATGTCTCAACAGGAAAAGGTACCTGGCCAAGCCTGACTACTTGACTTTGATCCCTGCCAACTCCTGCAGGTTGTCCTCTAACTTCCATGTGTGTGCCATGGCACCTATGTCACGGCATGCATGCAGGCACAGTATACCCACATGTTATACACACACAGTAGTGAGTTAAAATTTTAAAAAGCAGTTAGGCAAATGCTTTGCCTTCTTCTTCCTCTCCCTCATTGTGGTGGCTGCCATTTGTGTTTCTAGAAAACTGTCTGCACGAGTTGTCAAGGCACATTTCAGCCAAGTTCAGGTGAAATGATAGTTAATTCTTAAATCTGAATAAATTGTTTCAATGAGGCCTTAATTTAAAATAACTCAAGTGCTCATCTTGTTTTCTTTCTTAGGGGTTCATTATCTGTATTCTTATTTATTTAGAAAAGCTGAAAAATTCCAAAAGTAGGGTCTTTACAACCCTGTAACTGATAAAAACCTTTTAGTCCTCAGTATCAGACCCCTTGCTAATTGTTAGGGAATACTGATGATTAAGATACGGCTTTCCATTGAGGGTCTTAATAGTCGAATGAAGACAGTCTGTGTATATAAACATCAGTACAGTACAGTGATCAGCAGTGGGCAAGAGTGAAGGTTATAGAAAAGAGCTAGAGGTAAACTGGGGTTTTAGGGAAGGAGATTGCTTGAAGACCCTTTAAAGGATGAATAACTTTTTAGATGTTCAGAGGTAGGGAGAAGTTGATAAATGTTGATAAGTGAAGAAAGCTTTCTGGAATTGTCACTAATTTGCTTTTACTAAAGGACCCCCATCCCCCATTCCCTCTCTCCTAGTAAAATTTATGTATGTAAGTCTGGTACTTGAAGATTTAGTCCTGATGTTTGTGACTCTTTACCTTCTGAAAGCACAGTCTTTACACAGTGCTCTATAAGCCATTCTGGCCATTGAGCTGTGAGGCCAGCATTACTGTTTTGGTCTGTGATCATCACTTCACTCTAGCTTGTATTCACACTTGTGGGGCATTATCGCCAAAGCCTTATCCCTTCAAATAGGACTCCTGTTTAGACATACTTTCGTTACTTTATGGTCTACTTTGCCTGCATGAACCAAAAGCTGATTTCTCTTTCAAATTTATTACATGTGAAGTAAATTTACGTGGTATATATTTTGAACTATATATTTTTTGAAGGCTTCAAATTCTTTCTATGTGGCATCTACTACATGATGTCATATTGTGGTGATGCTTAAGACAACATGACCCTTATAATCTATTTTAAGCCAAGAGTGGACCTGAACTGCTGAGAACCTATTCCTTCAGAATTCTTTGGAAATTGTGCTTTCCAGCAAGGGCTTTGCTCATTCTTTATTCAAACAGTATCTTCAGCATGAATTGGGGAAGTAAAAGTCCAACCCCTATCTTAATAGAGAAGAATTTAGTCCTTTCTTTTCCTTACTGACCTAGGACACACACACAACCACATACAAATGTTATCAATCTAATCCCAGCTATTGTTTGCAACACAAATGGGATAATCTTCATATCTTCATTGTTTCCAACGGATATCCTGGCTGTAGACCTTTTTGAATATTTATAACATCCACACACACCATATATTGTTTGGGTCAAAGGCAAGAAAGGGTCATGAGGAGTTAAAGCATATACTTTAGATTATAAGAGGAGCTTAAGGCTTGGTAGGCTTGTTTACCTTACAAGCAAACTGAAATTCACTTTTTGGTTTTAAGGTAAAAAAGAAGTAATTTATCTGTAGAGTATGTCCGTACTGTAAAAGTCATCCAACACCCCTCAATGCTCCTCTTTGCTTTGAGTTTTCCCTTATCTTTCTTCCGCTTTATTCTATTGTCAGAAGAGCCTGTATTTTACTGAAATCTGACAGTCTATAAACATCTACCATTAGGAGAAAACTGAGCCAGTTTATCTTCCATCTGCTATAAAAATAGTGTGATTTTATGGTTTAAAAAGAGAAATAGCTGGGCATGGTGGTGCACACCTTCAATTGTAGCATTCTGAACCTGGTCTACATAGTGAATTCCAAGCCAGCTGGGGCCGCAGGGAGACTGTGTCTCAAAACAAAAACAAACAAACAAAAACACAATGAATGAATGAATGAATTAATAAAAATAAATTGGGAAATAAGAAAAATTATATATTAGTCACAATCTCATTCTCAGAACTCTGTTGACAATCTAAAACCTGCTATTTAAAAATCTCCAAATTATGCAAATGCTGTGCATTCCCTTAGTACAACAGGCATTGGCTGTGGAGATATTGCGGTAGACACTGGAAATAGTGGACTGTGTACTCCGCAGCTGGAAGAGTACACATGCTCAGCTCTTGGGGTGGAAGTTGGCACTGATGAGAGCAGAGGGGCCCAGTTCGGCAGTGAGTGCAGCTGTACAGACCCTGGAGGCTCTGGGGCTGCCTTCCCCTGCTGTAGCTGTTTCCCATGTCTAATAAGAGGACTGCCACTCTGAAGTTTGTCACTGGACTTCATTGGCTCTCTGGATCATCATAGACTCCGAAACTGTGATAGTACAAATAACTAAGCAAAAGCCCTGAAAAATAAAAAAGTAGAATGTTCTGTGGGAATAGGATAGCGTGATACTGCCTTCTATGGGAGTAGTAGAGTGGGTATTGACTTCTAATTTTTTCAGTTAATTGTTGACTGATTTAAATTCATTTTAATATTTGGCTGTATTTTTTGTTATTTTAAAACTATGATGATAAAATTTTATGTCAATATCGTATTCCTTAAAGCTGCTCTACATTGAGAATAAGTTCACCTCAAGTCCCTGTGACTGGTTTTCACTATATTAAGATTTCTAATATGTTAGAAGTTTGTTACAACAATCTACTTAAAAACATACTACAGGCTGGGCTTGGTGGTGCATGCCTTTAATCCAAATGTTGGGGAGGCAGAGATAGGCAGATGTCTGTGAAATCGAGGCCAGCCAGCCACAGCTCTATGGTGGTAAAATAAAACAACAAACAAAATATTACAGAAAGCAAGACTAGGGGGAGAGAGACCCAGTTTTTTGTTAGCACATTTTTTTTTTCTTTCTAAACTTATAAACTGTTACATTTGGTTTTGAAAGCTCTTTTCAGGAAATGAGATGTATTTTATAATCCTCAAACATTAAGAATGATAATCATCAATGTGATTCAATGTATTTGTAATCAGGGTAGCCTAGAGAGACACCTTGAATCAGTTTTTCTTTTTATGACTTGCTTCTGAGCAATAGAAAGATCAACAGTTTCTGAAGTAACTAGCATAGGACTATTCAGTATTATTTTTTAGTTTGTCCTCTTTGTTTTGTTGTTGGTGCTGTTTTGTGGTATTGGGAATTAAACCTCTGGCCTCATATAGGATAGGGAAGCACTTTATTACTGAGATGTATCCCCACCTTCTTTTTACTTTTGATTTTGAAACAGGGTCTCACTAAATTGCTGGCCTTGAACTCATTCTATAGCTCAGGCTGACCTTGAACTTGTGACCTTTCTGCTCCAGTTTTCTGAGTTGCTCAGGCCTGAACCAATATGACAAGTTATTTTTGAAGTGAAAATAGCTTTTAAAAATGTTGATACTATAAAAATTTATCATAAGCTTTTGTGTTATGGGCTCTCTATGTATAACTTGTTAAAGTGTGATAGAGGAGTGGGAAGAAGCCAGGTCTCCAGCTACTGTTGTATTTGAATATACAGTGGCTTTTGTAGTTATTATTTGCATAACATTTAAAAATATTTAAGCTTTTATTTATGGTGTGTGTGTAGACCAGGCCATCCTGGATCTCACAAAGATCTACCTGCCTCTGCCACCCCAGTGCTGAGATTAAGGCATGGGCCACCATGCCCATAGACACTCCTTAATTTTTCCTTCTCAACGGGTTCTTTTCTTTTCTGTTGTTTTCCTTTGGGGATCAACATTTTCCAATGAAATGACTGTTAGAAGCTGAGATCTTTTGTTCCTGTCTCCATTTTGTTCACCTGTCAGTGTGTATGATGCTTCCTGAAGGCCAAGCAGTGAGAGCAGTGTGTTGGTGAGGGTGCACAAAGACTAGGGAGACAAGTGCTTTGTGTTTTACTTAAGTCTTCTGGTTGTTGGGGGTAACTTGAGGAAGTCTCTATGTTACAGTATACAAAGCTCAAAAAGTCACATGAACTATAAAATTAGTCTGAGATTATTGTTGTTTTGGCTTGATTTGGAAACCATCTGGATCAGTTATCAATTGGTGTTAAAATCTGAGAGGTGGAGTAGTGTAGGTCTGTCTTCATTTCCTTCTGGCGTGGTGCAGAAGAAAAGAGTCCTTCTGGGACTCTTTGGATAGAGTAGATGTGAATTCCAGTGCTTGATTCTTTACTGTTCAGAGAGGGACCCTGGCTCTTGAATTCGCAGAGCTAGTTTCCTCCTCCATGAAGGATAGTTAGTAATAATTACTGTACTTCAGGATCGGGTGAGGATTCTATGAGGTAACAGATAAAATTCCTGGCCCTTTTCCTCTTTCAAATCAGAAAAATTTACCTGTTTAAAAAAATTTCACCTCTTTTTTCTTATGTTACAGTTATTAAATTAATGTTAAGTCTTGGTAAAGGCAGAGTGATGTTTTCATCTGTAGGAGGCAGCATATTTTTCTAATATTTAGTAAGATATAAAACTTATTTAAGGACTGGAGAGATGGCTCAGTCGTTAAGAGCACTGGCTGTTCTTACAGAGGACTCAGGTTTGATTCCCAGCACCCACATGGCTAACAGCCATCCATAACTCCAGTTCCAGGGGATCTGACACCCTCTTCTGGCCTCCATGGTCATTGCATGACTCAGGTGCACTTACATGCAGGCAATACACTCATATGTATGAAGTAAAAATACTAAAAATACTAAATAAAATAAATAAAAATATTTATTTTATTTAGTATTTTTATTTCATCTATACGAGTGTATTGCCTGCATGTGTGTGTGAACACCAGTGTCGTGCAATGCCCAAGGAGATCAGAAGAGGGCATTGGAGTCCCCAAACTGGAGTTAGGACAGTTAGTTGCCATGTGAGTGCTGGGAACTGAACCTGGGTCCTCTGTAAAAACAGCCAATGCTTTCAATTGCTGAGCCAACTCTCCAGCCCCTAAATAAAATATTTTTAAAATTTTTATTTAAGCTGGGCATGGTGGCTCACATGTGGAATCCCAGCACTTCAGAAGTAAAGGTAGGAGGGTCAGGAGTTTAAGGTCGTCTTTGACTTGATAGTGAATTTGTGGCTAGCCTAGTTTATATGAGACAGTGTCTCCAAAAAAAAAAAAAAAAAAAAAAAAAAAACAAAAACAAACCCCAAAACCCCACTACCACCAACCCTCCCTCCCAGTCATTCTCAAGTTCCTATTCCTTAAGAAAAAATGTGAACTGCTGAGGTGGTTTGAAGAAGGCCTAGTCCTGTGCTTTCTCCCACATAAAAATGCAGAAGGAAGTTTCTGTGCTGAAGACCCGAAGAAGCTTGTTGGGCTACCGAGAGCTGAACAGACGTAGCAGTTACTAGTCATTTCTTTCTTCTACTTCACTAGGTGAATTTTATTTTTGAAAATGTCAGCTTTACTTATGCGCAGTAAGTACTGGGCTCGAGGTCTCTATAAATGTTATTGCTATTAGTATTAGTTCAATTGAGTTTTCAGTTTTTAGTCCCTAAAATAGAATGTTTTAGGGCTGTGACTAAAACAAAGACCAGATTTTCATCTTTGTTGTCTAGAGTTTTTACATTTGTTGTTTTATTTCTTTTTTGGCTTTATTTAGTCAAGAGCCGGCATTCCATGTCAGATAATAAAGCAAATTATATCTTTTACACCTGTGTGATTTTCACTAGAAAAGCATAACAGAAATTACCACTAGTCTTTTTTTTTTTTTTTTTTTTTTTAAATTCTCATGCCTGTCCCCTTTTCTCTTTCAGAAATTCTGTCTAGATTTCTCCGATTAAATCTTTGGCTTGCTTATTAGGGCACTAGGTGTGGATGAGGTCCAGCAGGACTGAGGCATTTCATTGTGGGGGGAAGTTGTGCAGTACAGTGCTTCCAGGAGTGTGGCCTGCCTTAGCAGCAGCCGTGGATGAGCACAGAGAGTGAGTGAGCATGGAGACACTTGCAGGAATTTGGCAGAATAATTACTTCTATTGAACTTTGCAAACTTTGAGTTTGGATTTTGCATGTCTTTCCAAATCTGTTCTTAAAAATGATTTTATTTTTAAAATTTTCTTATTTTAAGTTTTAACAAATTTTTTTTTTTTGGTCTTTTTGAGACAGCTGACCTGGAACTCGCTATGTAGACCAGGCTGGCCTTGAACTCACAAAGATCTGCCTGCCTCTCCCTCCAGAGTTCTGGGATTAAAGGCATATGCCACCACATCCTGCTAAAAAATTTATTTTTTAAAGTTACTTTATGACAGTTAAAATTAGCAAGCAGAACTGGTTGGTCTTCTCGGTTGATCTGCTTTAGCCTGCACTTTACACAGCTAGCACTTCAGTTTGGGTGGTAAAAAGATCTGAATTGTCATTTGATTCAGTCTTGTTCTTTGAAGTCAAGATCCCTATATACTACAAAATTTCCAAAGGCTAAATAAAGCGATATTTAGGTTGGCTTGGCCATTTTAATTTTGTTGGTTACAGACACTGTTTAGTTTTAGGGTTCTTTCCGTGTGTGTGCATGTGTGTAGGGAGGGTGGCACATGTGTCACAGCATGAGTGTAGAGATCAGACAACTTTCTGGAGTTGATTTTTTTCTTCCACCTTGATTTAGGTTCAAGGATTCAAACTCAGATTGCCAGGCTTGTGCAGCAAGCCTCTTTTTAACCCACTGTGCTATCTTGCTAGCCCAGTTTTAGGGATTTACAAAACTGTATTTGTTATCTAGATCATTTCTGGAAGATTCACTTTAAAAACTTTTCTTAGTCTTTCTGCCCTTTTCCCCATCCTTCCACAGGGTCTTATTTTGTAGCCCAGGCTGGCTTCCTACTCAGAGTCCTCATGCCCATGCCTCCATGCCTGACCACTCATTTTTCCTTTTCATTGTTTATTAGGTGGGGAGATAGAATGAAAGCTGCTTTTAAAGAAAAATGATAAGGCTTAATGATTGCTTTGACAGAGTTGAAGGAAAGGGGTGAATTCAGAGAGAAAACTAAGCTTTCTGGTGTCCATTTTATTGGGAATAAGAGGTGAGTTGGTTTTAGAAAAATACCACAGGACCATCTTATAGTGGTTCTACTGAATATGTCACCATCAGCTCTGAGACCAGTAATTGTGATAATTAGAGTTTAAGAAAATAGGTAAGGCAGTTAACAGAGAATCATATGGACAAAAGAGCTTTAATATGTTTCTGAAGTTAGAAAGGAAGATGATAGGAAAAATAACTGAAAAGGAGTAGTTCATTAGAAGCACAAGGACCATCTCATGAAAGGAGAGAAGGGGAAGACTCTCATTCAGAGTTAGATTCAGGGCTCTGCAGCTCATGATCTCAAAAATGTATCGAAGGAAATCATTGTAGTCCTGGAAGAAATAGTAAGTAGAAGTAATAGCAGGAATTGGGGGAAGGCGGGAATTAAAAATTCTTGATGATATGCTCTTGGTCTGGTAAAGGAGACAGGTATATAAAAATATCAGCTTCATCGTGATGATTTCTTCTGGCTACTTTGAAAATTATTTTTAATTTTCTGACATAAAGTTTGCTCCTTCTGTCTCTGGTGCTCCCCGCACCCTTTCCACTTCTCCTGGCCCCCAAGACTCCAACTACACTTGCATTAGACTGTGTTTGCTGTTGTGTTATGAGTCACTGAGCCTTTGTTCATTTTTTTTTTTTTTTAAGACAGGGTCTCCCTGTATCCCCAGCTGGCTTGGAACTCACTGTATAGACCAGATTGACCTCATCTTGACTGACCTCATCTGCCTGCTTCTGCCTCCTAAGTGTAGGGATTACAGGCATGTGCCAACACAATCAGCCAATTATAGATTTAAAAGAACATTTTTATTAGTTCTTTGAGAATTTCATACAGTACATTTTGATCATATTCTTTCAACTTCATGTCACCCCATCCCCTTTCTAAAGTTCCTGAAGTCCAGTTTGTGTTCCCCAAATACTCGGGTGTAGGTCCATCCCCTGGCCCATGGTCAACCGACTAGAGGTCACAGTTGAAAAAGAACCCACCAGGCTTGACAGTTGATCTGGTAGGTACTGCAAGGGGACCCAACACTGCCTGGTGTCATGGTGGCCTAACACTGTCCTGCCTGCAGGCTTGGCACCTGATACTGTTGATGGACCTGCTACTGCTCAGCTCTGGATCCCTGGCACTGGACTCTTGACCAGCTAGGTTTGCATTCCCAAGTGTTTGACCCTATTTTCTGAGCACAAAGCCTTTGCAATCATGGCTTAACAGTTAAAGTGGTCCTGGTAGCCTCAGAACTGGTTCTGGTGGCTGGTGCCCAGGTTCCAGTCCCCCAGCACTCGACTTCCAAATAGTCTTGCTTATGACCAGTGCCTGCTTCATGAGCCCCAGACCCCAGCTTCTCAGTACAGCGTTGGTAATTGCTGCTCCACTGCTGAAGAAGAGGCAGAAGCCTCGACCTGCCCATTGGCAGTGTCTGTATGATTGGCATGCCTGAGCCTGCCCAGCAGAACTGAATAGCCACAGCCACAGACTGCCTTCAGATCCTTCCTGGTGATGTCATCTTCCTGTTGGTTCCTTCCAGTCAGCTAACAGGAGCCTGCATCTCAGTATTGCCTATCACTCTTGGTGCTCAGTTCCTGACTCTCTGGGCAGCAGCAGGTATCTCAGCTTGTACTTTGGCTTCTGAGTACAGTCCCAGTAGAAGCAGACACCTGAGTCTGTCCCAGCAGTGGGCACCAAAGAAACACCTTAAAGAGTTCCAGAGCAGCCAAGTGAGGAAGAAGAAAAGAGAGGATGAGAGAGATCAGAGAACTGGAAGAAGTCTGTTAGGAGCCAGTGAAGAACATGAAGGCTATGGTCACCAGAAAAGTTCCTGAGAGCTGTCAGGTCTGCAGAGCCAAATGCCTCAGACTCCAGCTGAGTGATGTACACTGTCAAGGGCCAGAAGTCTAGATACCCAAGGCCCCCATGGGAACTGTATTCATGTGGTTATGAAGGACTTGGGCAAAAACAGGCATGCTGTTGGCTGCCATAGGACAAAGGCTGCCTCTGGAGGCTTGACTAATGCAGGAGGCCTTCATGTTTGCCTGCACTCAGATTGCTGTGAAGCTTTGAAAGAGCAGACATGTAGGTAGAGGTGTCTTCCTGTGGCATCTCCCTGACTATTGTGGGTGCATGTGTGTATATTTGTAGTGCCTTTATGAGTGAGGCTGTGCTAGGCCTGGGTTAGGTGTTTTGTCCTTAGTTTTATTTATTTATTTTAAAGATATTTTTGTTGAGTTTTTGTGTATTTCATATAATAGACCTTAATCAAATTTAAACCCCCTCCTCTATCCATGCCCCCACACCCACTTCCCCACCGGATTCATGCATTCTGTTATACATATTAAGTCCTATCTGGTCAAACATTTGTACCCAGATGTCCCTTAGTGCAAGTTCATCCACTGGGGTCCAGCCAGTCTATTCAGAGCCACTCCCTTAAAGAGGATCTGCTCTCGCTCACCCCACAGTAACCAGTTGCCAGTAGTTCCTTGACTAGGGTTGGGGTCTGCTGCCCATTTCCACAGTTCTGTGATGGGTTTTTGTTAATTGAGTTGGCATGGGTCTTGTGCATGCTGTCACCATCATTGCAAATTCATGTGAACAATTTCCCAGAGGCCTGTAAGCCTCTGTTTCCTTATGTTCACGCACCAATCCTGGCTCTTAGAATCTTTCCACCATGGTCTCTGAGCTGTGCATAGGTTGGTTTTAACATAGGAGTCCTATCCAGGGACACACTCTCTGCAGTCTCTTACTCTCCCAAACTTGGCCAGTTGTGGTCTTCTGTGTGCATCACACTCTGTGGTGTGAGGAAGCTTTGCTGGTGAGAGTTGAGGGATGTATTAGTACTCTCTCTACCTGCTGTTCTTCTGTGTTCCATGAGCCTTAGGTATGAAGGTTCCACTGAAGATGTGTCACTTACGGCTGGGCATCTCTCAGCTACTTATTCTCTGTGTGTGACCAGCTGTGGAACTCTGTAGTAGTGTCCATGTGTTGGAAAAAGAAGCTTTGATGAGTGGTGTACAGTATACTTGTCAGGGTAGAAGATGGGGACAGCCTGTGGAGGGGTCTCACTAACTAAGCTGGAGAATTGAGCTGGTTTGCTCAGGAGGCAGTGGATGGGTCTGGACTAAGAGGGTTGTCCGGAGATCTGGAGTGGAAAGAGCAGGAGCAGGCCTGGGCCCAGGTCTAGAAGGGTAACTGAGCACTGAGTGCGGGAAGAAAGTGGTCAGGGTACAGGGGAATCAGGCCCTCCCCCGTATTGTTTTTCTTTCAAAACAAAACAAAACAAAAGCCAAAACTCCTCTCTTATGTTTTCTTGAGATGATCATGTTTTCCAAACTTCCTCTTGGTTATTGTAGTATTTGATGCTTATCATTTTATTCTATTTTCTTTTGCCATTGGTGTATTTTCCCTATTGGTGATGCTGAGTTGTAGGGACCTTTTCATGTAAGTGTGCATACACCTTGAGGTCTCTCATGAACCTCGCAGTCTCCTCCCTGTGCTCCCCACTGGTCTCCTTTGTCCCCAGACAGTCTCACTTGACAGTTTGTTCTAATCTGTGTGTGCATTGGTGTGTGCGTGTGTATACTGGCACATGTATGCCATGGTGTGAGTATGGAGGTCAGAGGACAACACTGGGTATTGGTCTTCATATTCTACCTTGCTAGAGGCAGGGTTTCCTGTTGTTTGCCACCGAGACTACCAGGCTAGCTGGCCTGCGAGGTTCCAGGTGTTTTCCTGTGTTTACTCCTGTAGGAGCACTGGGATTACAGATAATGCACTTAGCATGTTCTGCTTTTACATGGGTTCTGAGGATTCAGACTCATGTCCTTGTGCTTCCAAGGTGAGCATTTTACCCTTGGAGCATCTCCCCAGCCCGACAGTTATTTTTTTTCCCCCCACCAAACTGACTTGTTGGGCTGGAGAGATGTTAGGAGTGTGTACTCTTTTGGGAGGACCTGAGTTTCTTTCCTAGCACCCACATCTGTGGCTCATAATTGTCAGTAACTCCTGTTCCAAAGGAATCAACACTGTTTTCTGGACTCTGCTGGCACCTGCACTCACATGCACATACTAGCACCCAGGCACACATGGATACACATAATTAAAAATAAAGATTTAAAGCATGTACTGACTTTTGTGTTAGAGGGGGGTTTCCCCTGTTAGGCAGCATTTTAATCCTGATGTTCTCTTAAGTACTCTGCATAACAGCTGTTAAGTAGATTGAATGATCAGTTTGCCTAAACCACTTGTTCTTTCCAAACTAACTTGAGAGATCTATTTATTTTGACTCCACAGGTCTGTGGTAGGCTCTGGCATGACATAGTTATGGTTAAGGTGTCACCTGTTGTAGATACAGAGGGACTGAAGGTCTGTCTCCCAGGGCCAGTGTTTTCTGCAGGATAGGTTGCTGTTGGAGAAGAAGAGTCACATTTGGGGCTGTTGTCCTTGCCCCTGTACTGGAGTTTCTGTTTGAAACTGGCCCAGTCTTCCCTATCACCCTTCTCTTGTGTCCTGTTGACATGTCTGTGTTTTTCCTGTGGCAGTGGCAATACTTTCCTGTCCAGAGAGAAGGTTGCGATCAGTGCTCTAACAGTAAATTTCTAGATATTTGCCGTTGGGGAAGGAATAGAGGTTGTGCCAAGAGGGATGTGGTGTTGCATTCAGAGAAGTTGTCTAATGAAGTAATTGGAAAATTGCAGCAAGGAGAACATTGTGGATTCCTTTGCTGTTATCACGAGTAATCTGAAAAATAGAAAAGCAAAGGGAGCTGGGTACATAGCTCAGTAGGTAAAGTCCTTGTCATGTAGGCATGAGGACCTAGAGCTCAAACCTTCCTACATGTGCTCAGAGCACATGTCTATAACGCCAGCACCTGGGGGAGATAGGTGGATCCCTAGAGGGCTGTTTCAGTGAAGGAGGGTACGGGGTGGGAAGAAGAAAGGCTGTATCCACAGTGATCTGACGACTTCAGCTAGGCTGCATAGATTAAAGGTTCCAGCTCTTCTCAGTGATGCTGCAGGGGGCTAAGCTTTTACCACACAGGCCTTTGGGGAACATTTCAGAATCGACAATCAGAAGTAGACTTCTCTTAAGAAACACACTTAGAAAAGAAGTAAGGTCTTAGATAAAAGTAACCACTAAAAAGTGGTTAAATTGGAGACTAGGAGGGTATAAAGCAACATCACGTGACAAATCATGCACTTTCTTACTGCCTTTTTGTCAAATCCAGAACTTTTTAGAAAAATCGACTGAAAGAGAAACTCGCCAAGAATATGCTCTGGCTATGATTCAGTGCAAAGTCCTGAAGCAGCTGGAGAACTTGGAGCAGCAGAAGTATGATGATGAAGATATCAGCGAGGACATCAAATTTCTTTTGGAAAAACTTGGAGAGAGTGTCCAGGACCTTAGGTATGTTATCATTATTTTTACAATTGCTGTATCCTGGATCTGTTCAGATTTGCTTGACCATGAACTCCCAGGCTTAAAGGATCCCAAATCAGCCTCCTGAGTATCTGCGTCTATAGGGGCACATGGGTTTATATATCTGAAGCTAGAGCTTTTTATTAGAGATTTATAAGAAAACTTGAATTGGGAGCTGGAGAGATGACTCAGCAGTTAAGAGCACTGGCTGCTCTTCCAAGGGACCAGGGTTTGATTCCCAGCACTCACATGGCAGCTAGCAGCCATTTGTACCATCCGATTCTCTCTTCTGACCTCCTCTGGCATTGCAGCATCAGGTGCACTCACATACATGAAGTCAAAACAATCATCACATAAAATAAAAGTGCTAAATAAAATCTTTAAAAAGCATATGATAAAAAGAACATTTGACTTGGTTGTAAACTATGAAAATTGTATTTCCTAAAATATGCAATGTTGGCTGCAGAGGCATCATTCTTTACTGTCAACAGTTAGTTAGAGCAGTGTGCTGTCTTCTAATTTGAAGAAGTTCCCATCATTCTCTTGACATACTGCTACTGGGGTGATGAATACAGCTAACTTATCTCTGTTTTTGTTGTTAGGTTTAGGATATGAATGTTTACAATGCTAGTTTTCTTATATTAACTGATCCATATTAAGGTAAGAACTATTCCAGCAGGACCCTCTGGTCAACTTACTCAGTCCATCCTGCTTATATTGAGTTAGTCAACTTTAATTATTATAGTTCTTAAATTTTCACTTGAGAGTCCAAGCACATCTTGATATTGTCTGTTTAGTGGTTGTATTAGTTACTTATCTCATGGTTGTGATAAAATACCCTGACAAAAACAACTTAAAGGACAAAGAGTTTATTTTGGCTTAAGGTTCTACAGGGATACAGTGCATCATGGTATAGAAGGCATGGCAGCAGGCGGGGGAGGCATGGTGGCGGGAACAGGAGGCTGGCTGTCACATAGCATCTGCATCTGGAAGCAGAAAGTGAACAGGAAGTGGAGCCAGGCTATCAAACTTCAAGTCCTACCCCCAGTGATCTACTTCCTCCAGCAAGACTATACCTCCTAAAGGTTCCATAGTCTTCCCAAACAGCGCCACCAGCTGGGGACCAAGTGTTCAAACATGTAAGCCTGTGTGGGACATTTCACAGGCAAATCATAACACACCTCAATTAACCCAGATACAGTAATTCCCCCACCCCCAGTCATGCCCAAAGGCCTGTCTCCAAGGTGATTCTAGATTTCATCAAGTTGACAATTAAGAGTCATATCACAGCGACTAACCCCATTTAATATTTTAATATTGTAGATCTTTGTATAACCAAGTTACTGTACATATAGTTAATGCTTTTAGAATTATAATGCACTTCAATTTCTTACATAGACAGATTTTTTTTTTGCTTTTAATTCTGAAAGGGATTATGTCAACAAATAAATAACATCTATGTTATTGGTAGTCACATTATACAATATGCTGATATTCATGATTTTTGTCTTATATTATCAGGGAATATAATATAATATAGAATATTAGAGTAATCTATTTTAAGGGTCTTTGCTTTTACTTATTAATATTCCTGGTGATCACATGTTTTTCAGCTATCATGGTAGAAATCATCAGTTTTTTTCCTCTGGTACACATTTATGCATTTATTGGGGGTAAGGATTTTGACAGCAAGTAATCATTTTAATATTTCATGCCAGGCATTCTGTTTGGGCAAAGTTGCTCCTTAGTAGAGGATAGAAGTGCCTACTTAAATTGTTGGTTTTTTTCCTCTTATTTTACATAGGAATTTAATATTTCAAAAATGATATTTTTTGGTCACATACTCATTCTGTTTCATCCATTGCTCTCTAAGTGTCTCCTGATGAACACAAACCTAGTAGAGGGTCGTCTGTGTAATCAAATTATCGGTAAAGATTTTGATTACTTAATTTTGGAGTGCTCTCAGAGTCTTATAAACTGGGAATTCTTTAAAATTTTTATAGCTCATTTGATGAATACAGTTCAGAGCTTAAATCTGGAAGGTTGGAATGGAGTCCTGTACACAAGTCTGAGAAGTTTTGGCGAGAGAATGCTGTGAGATTGAACGAGAAGAACTACGAACTCTTGAAGTAAGTCTTGACTCCTCGTTGCACTGCTCCTTCCAGACCCTCATCAGCATTTGCTTTGGTTACTCTTTACATTTTAGGTGCTCTGTGCTTGTTTTTATTTTTTTAAGATTTACTTACTTTTTTATTTTATGTGTGTGAATGTTTTGCTGCATGTATGTAAGTGTACCACGGGTTGAGTATCTGTAAAGGGCATTGAATCCCCTGGAACTGGATTTACAGATGGTTGTTAACCACCATGGGGGTGCTGGGAACTGAACCTGGGTGCCCTGGAAGAACAGCCAGTGCTCTTAACCATTGAAACATTTCTCCAGCATTCCTTCCTGCCCTTTTTGGGGAGGGAAGAGAGCCTCAAACTCATGGAAGTCCTGCCTCAGCCTCCCAAGTGCTGGGATTTACAGGCATCTCTTACACTGCAGCCTCCCTTCCTTCCTCCCTCCTTCCTCTGTGGACCCTTCCTTACTAAATAGTGCTTTAAAGCCTGTGCTATGGCAATAAATAAATCGTAAGTTTGTAAGAGATATTTTCTACATGGAAATAGCCTATTGAGTCCTATTTATGCTATGAAGATACCTTTTTCTATTATCTTATAGAAGCTTTGCTCTTTAACCACTTTCCTACATCTAAATCCCCAGTCAATATGGAGTTGATGTTTGGGTGTGAAGTAGCAGTCAAGGATCACTTCCTAGGCTGGGGCTATGCCTCAGTGGATAAGAATGTCTGCTGCACAATTGTGAGGACCAGAACTGGGATCCCTAGCACCCACAGAATTCTAGTGTGGCTTTGCAGCACCTGGGTGCTGGTGGCCGTGTAGAGCCAGGAGGATCCCTGGGGCTTGATGACCGGCTAGCTCAGCTGAAGATGGTGAGGCCTGCGTTCAGTGAGAGACTGTTTCAAGGGAATGTGTCAGAGAGTGATGGAAGACACCAGTGTCCTCGTTTTCGCCTTTGCACATGCATAAGGGCACACATGTACATGTGCGCACACTCGCACTCACAGTTCCTCCCTCAAAGAAAACGTCATTTCCCTTTGGATTCTGCAGCTCAGTTCTTGTCATAATAAGGTGATTAAATGTGTGTATCTTCCTTGTGTAGTGAGGTTTTATTTATATCCCGTACAATTTATTGAAAATGTAAAATTCAGTGATCTTTTTGGTATATTCAGAGATATGCTGCACCTTCCACTGCGATTGAGTTTATAATGTTTCACTTCACGGAGACGCTGTACCTTTGGCTGTCTTCTGGCTCTGTACCTGTGTGTCTGACCCTAAGCAACTTCTCTTCTACTTTATGTTTTCATGAATTTTCCTCTTACAGAAATCTCCTATAAATGGAATCATATATTTTTTCTTTAAAAAAAATTCTTTTATGGGGCTGGATGATGGCTCAGTGGTGGTTAAGAACACTTCCTGTTCCTCCAGAGGACCTGGGCTCCATTCCCAGCACCCACATCGTGGCCAACAATTGTCTGTAACTCCAGTTCCAGGGGATTTGACACAGGTACACCTGCCTATGTGTAGGCAATACACTCATATACATAAAATAATAAAAAATTCTTTTATTAAATTGTTCTTTTGACAGTTTCCTACGCATACATAGAGCATTCCGATTGCTTTCACCCTCACCTGCTCTCATCTCCTGCCGCCCGTTTGCCTGCACGTCCTCCATACAAGTTCTTTTCCCACATTCATGTCTTTTGTGTCCTTTCTGACACTGGCTTCTAGGACCTACTGTAGGTGTTTATCTGTGTTGTAGAGCTTACCAGTTCTTCCTTCCTTCATGTGGATGACTAGTACTCCATTGTACAGATAGACCACTTTATTTATTTTTATTTCTTTAAAAACCACTTACTTAGAAGAAGCATTTCATTACATTAGCGTTGACATATTCAATAACAATTTTCTGAGCTAGGATCCATCTCTTTCAAAACTGGATGTACATTTTTAGGTTTACAGTAGGT
>NW_008347810.1:2504487-2505225 GCF_000622305.1 Nannospalax galili
GAGGTTTTAGCCTTTCAAAAAGATCTCCATTTCATTATTAAAATACACAGTTTCATAAAGAAAACTTCATTTTTAATGCAGTTGACATTAAGATGTGTGCACATGCATTTCTAATCTCTATATATCAGATTATTAGGCATCATAGTCGGTTACTTTATGAGCTCCTTGGCATCTGAGCATGGATATAAAGTCATCAGGTAGATTTCAATGGTAATGGTTTTCATATCAAATAATTATTAAGAGAGACCACTTTATTTTTTAACTCCTAAGTTCATGGACATTTGGTCTGTTTCTGCCATTGGTTATGAAGAATAATTCTACCAGTAGTACTTGCTGTATAAATCGATGTGGGCCATAGGCTTTCATGTCTCTTGTTAAGGCAGCTGATCACACTGTACCCACTGCACCCACAGTAAAGGAGTAGAGAGGGACTCCGCTGGACTCCTCACCTTTTTCTTTTTATACAACCTAGGGTCCCAGCCTGGTAGCAGAATTGCTGACAAAAGTATGACATCTTTATTAGTCATCAGGGACCATTCATCTACGTGTCCAAAAATACTGGTAGCTCCTAGTCCCTCAAAACCATGGAGATGTAAAGTAGGGCCTGTGACTTAGCTCTTCACTTGATCCTAGCCAAAAAGAGAAATGAAGATTCAGCATTTCTACTGTGCAGACTGCTGGTTTGCATCCCATGTTTGGAGTTTTGAGGGTCTCAGCTATAAAGAGGATGGTTTAAGT
>NW_008347810.1:2505777-2508956 GCF_000622305.1 Nannospalax galili
AGTAACATGCAAGTTGACTTTTTTTGGCGTATTTATTCATTTTTCTTTTTTTTATTTATTGATGTGTGTGTGTGTGTGTGTGTGTATGTATTTCATGCAGAACACCCCAAACATTCTTATTCATCTTCATACTCAAATCCCACATGGCACCCTCCCATAGCCCCTCCCCCTTCACTGGAGCTCATATACTCTGTCATCCCTCTTACTGTCCACTGTGTTATCAGTTCCCCCCCAGCCATTACCCAGTTCTAGTCCATCTGCTAAGTCTAGTCAGCCTATCTAGAGTTGCTAGTTTTAGGAAGATCAGCAAGTTGACCTTTTAAAAAGAATGTGAATAGTTTGGAGTGCTCAAAATACAAATATATGGAAAACTGAATGTATGTTTGATTTTCATCTTGCACATTTTTATGATCTACATTGAAGGAGTCATTTTCAGGGTGCAGTTGTGTAGAGTATATGAACAGGCAGTCAGTAGATAATAATTCATATTTCTATTTCAACCTTTGGTGTGTCCTGAGGCACATGACCTAACTTCATAGTCTCATTTCCTCATAAATGGGTCATGGGGAATGCATTTACATAAAGTGTGAAAATGATTACATATTACAAGTCATCATTCTTTTCTCCTCCATAATGTGGGAATCCAGATCTCCCAGTGAGTCCAGAATATAGATGTGTAGTTACTACATAATGCAGTGGTTCTTCGATTGACCAAGATTTCTTACAAGTACTTCCTGTTGTTTATAGATTTTAGGTAGTTGACAAGCTGAGATGGTGGCGGAAAAAGGTTCATGGATAGATAGTAAGTCTCAGTATTGTCAAATAAATGTGATCTAGAAACTAATGTAAAATGTAAAGTTTTTAAAATTATTTAATAACCACATATTTAGAAGAAGCATTTCATTACAACAGCATTGACATATTCAATAACAATTTCCAGAGCTAAGATGCATCTATTTCAAAATTGGTTATAAATTTTTTGGTTTACAGTTGAATTAATATACTTATACAATATTGTGCTCATTATAAACCCTTTAAGAAAAAATTATATGAGGTTTTAACCTTTAAAAAAGATCTCCATTTCATTATTAAAATACACAGTTTCATACAGAAAAATTTATTTTTAATGCAATTGACACTAAGATGTTTGCACATGAGTTTCTAAACTCTGTATCTGGTTATTACTAGTTACAGTTGGTTACTTTCTGAGCTCCTTGGCATCTGAGCATGGATATAAAGTCAGGTAGATTTCAATGGTAATGTTTTTCACATCTACTAATTATTAAGGAGCAAATTTTTATGGTTTGAAGAATTATTTTTTTTTAATTTTTTAAAAATTTAATAACCGCATGATAGAAGAAGCATTTTACTACAGCTTTAACATATTCAGTAACACACTCCAAAGCAAGGATACATCTCTTTCAAAAGTAGCTGTAAATTTTTAAGTTCCCAATTGAATTAATACAGTTTTACAATATTGATCTCAGTATAAACCCTGTAAGATACAAAATTGAATCAGTTTTTACCCTTTAAAGAAGATCTCCATTTCAAGATATGCTGTTTCCTACATTTTTTAATATTATTTTTTTATTTTTTATTTTTTTAGAAAAAACATATCATTTCAGCTTTAACATGCCCAATAACAGTTTCAGAGCAAAGACATAGTTCCTTCAAAAGTGGCTATAAAATTTCTAGGTTTGCTGTTGAATCAATACAGTTATACAATATTGAACTCAGTATAAGCCCTGTAAGACATAAAATTGAATGAGTTTTTAACTCTCAAAAAAGATCTCCATTTCATTCTAAAATACACTGTTTCTTACAGACTCATTGGTTTTGCTACTAACACTGAGATGTTGGCGCATGCGTCTCTAATCTGTATGTATCTGATTATTACTAGTCATAGTCTATTGCACTTGGATCCTTGGTGCCTATGTATGTCTGTAAAGTCATTGTGTAGATTTCACTGTTAATGTTCATCATTTCTACTAATGAACATGATGTAAACTTTTATGCTTCCTCCTCAAATATAATACATTTTTAAATTTGTTGATATTTTTTTCTGTGTGTATATATCACACAGAACATCCAAAACCATCTTATTCAACTATACACCTGTTTCCCAGATGGCACCCTCCCATAGCCTCCCTCCCCCAACTAGAGCCCTTATACTTTGATATCCCTGCTACTGTCCGCTGTGTTGTCAGCACCCCTAGCCATTCCCCACTACTTGTCCATTGGTGAGTCTAATCAGCCTTTCCAGAGGTCTTTGTTTTAGGAAGGTCAGCTGTTCCTCATCTAGCAGAAATTCCTTTAGATAAGATTGGGGTTTGCTGTTCATTTTCCCAGACCTATGCTGGGTTACTGTCTGGGAGTCTCTTGGGCCACCCTGGCCAACAACTCAAAGGATGGTACAATTCAAAAAGAAGGTATATCCTATCTGGCATTGTTGCTTGTTATGTAGCCTTTAGCTATACATATGGACTCTTATGAAATTATATTGGCCCCTTTAATCTTTGTATATACTTTCCTTTTGGGTGTTTAAGGGCATACAGTTGGCCCAGATAAACCAATTTATTTTTATTCTTAAGGTCGTTTGAGGATCTGTTCCTCAGGGGTCTTATGGATTTGGGAGGAGCCCTTGGCTCCTTTCTTTTACCAGTTCCACCTATGTGAAGGTTAGTCAAAGGTCCTGCTCAACCATGGTTGGCTTTGCTTGGAAGCATGGAGGAAATGATTCCCTTGTGTTGACCCTCCTTTTTATAGACTGGACACTGGTTCACGTCCATCTGGTAGGGTCTCCACGGCCTCCTTGATCAAAAGGACAGGTGACCCACCACCATTATAGGACATTTTGAGAGATGTTCATAGTCCCCTGGAACTAGTCAACCTAGGAGGGCAAAGAGCAAAAAGTGTCCTTTATGTCCCTCTGACCAAATTTGTATAGGCTTCAAAGTATGTCTGTTAAACATCCAAGAAGATTAGTTCTACCAGTCTGGTATTTTTAATTACTGTGTGTCTTGCAGATAAATCTTGGGTAATGACCAGTTGGTCTCAAATAAACCTTATCTAGAGATATTTTTCTTGATCTATTATGTATAATTTGTCAGTAGATTGTAGGAATAATATGGTTCCCTCTGGTTTTCGTGACTAGCTAGGCATTGTTTCTCTCTTGTATC
>NW_008347810.1:2509863-2510488 GCF_000622305.1 Nannospalax galili
GTTATATATTCTGGATATTAAACCTCTATTGGATGTGTTGCTGGTGAAGATTTTCTCCTATTCTCTGGGTTTTGGCTTCACTTCCCTGGTTGCCTCCTCTGGTGTACAGATGCCTTTTAGTTTAATGAGGTCCCATTTGTTGATTCTTGACTTTGTTTCCTGAGCAATTGATGTCTGGTTTAGAAAATCCTTTCCTACACCTTTATCTTTTAGGTTTTTGCCAATGTTTTCTTCTAACAGTTTCAGAGTTTCAGGATTTACATTGAAGTCTTTGATCCATTTGGAATTGACTTTTGTGCAAGGTGAAAGATAGGGGTTTAGTTTCATTCTTCTACAGTTGGCGATCTAGTTTTGCCAGCACCATTTGCTGAACATGCTGTCTTTCCGGCAATGAATATTCTTGGCCCCATTGTCAAATATCACGTGGCTGAAATAGCATTTGCTCATATTTGTGCCTTTATTTTTGTTCCATTGATCTACAGGTCTAATTTTGTGCCAGTACCATGTTGTTTTTATGACTATAGCTCTGTAATACAGCTTAGAAGCTGGTATAGTAATTCCCCCAGCATAGCTTTTGGTGCTCAGGGTTGTTTTGGCTATCTGAGGTCTTTTGTGCTTCCATATG
>NW_008347810.1:2510531-2511397 GCF_000622305.1 Nannospalax galili
CCATCTTCTGATGTCTTCCTCAATCTCTTTCTTTAAAGATTTAAATTTTTCATTGTAGAGCTCTTTAATGTCTTTGGTCAGATTTATTCTGAGATATTTCATTTTGCAGCCATTGTGAAAGGAAGTGTTTTCATGTACTCTTTCTCTGGTTGCTTGTTATTGGTTTATAGAAAGGCTACAGACTTTTATAGATTAATTTTGTAACCTAATCCCTTACTGAACATGGTAATAATTTCTAGGAGTTTTCTAGTGGAATTTTTGGCATCTCTTAGATATAATATCATATAATCTGCAAAACAGGATAATTTGATCTCTTCTTTTCCAATTATTACTCCTTTAATTTCCTTCTCTTGTCTTATTGCTCTTGCAAGAGTTTCAAGTACTATGTTAAAGAGAAGTGGGGATAGCGGGCAGCCTTGTCTGGTTCCTGATTTCAATGGGAATGTTTCCAGTTTTTTTCCATTTAGAATGATGTTGGCTGTGGATTTATTATATATGGTTGTAACTATGTTGAGGTATGTTCCCTCCAGTCCAATTCCCTCTAGGACTTTGAACATAAATGCATGTTGAATTTTGTTAAAGGCCTTCTCTGCATCTATTGTGATTCTTGTCTTTGAGCCCATTTATATGATTTATTACGTTTATTGACTTACGTATATTGAACCATCCCTGCATCTCTGGGATAAAGCCACCTTGATCATGGTGGATGATCTTTTTGAAGTGTGCGTATATCCGGTTTGCAAGTATCTTGTTGAGAATTTTTGCATCTATGTTCATTAAGATATGGGTCTATAGTTTTCTTTTTTGGTTGTATCTTTACCTGGCTTTGGTATGAGAGTGATGCTGGCTTCATAGAAGAGATCGGA
>NW_008347810.1:2511528-2513071 GCF_000622305.1 Nannospalax galili
TGTATTAGTGCTTCAATTTCTTTTTGTCTTACAGGTTTCTTTAAGCTGTTAATCTCGTCTTGGTTTAGTTCCCATCCATTTCTTTTAGGTTTTCATTTTTAGTACAATATAGGTTTTCAAAGTATTCCCTTATAATGTTCTGTATCTTTCTGGTGTCTGTTGTGATGTTTCCCCTTTCATCCCTGATTTTGTTGATTTGGAGGTGCTTTTTCTTTCTTTTGGTTAACTGGGCTAGGGGTCTGTCAATCTTCTTTATCTTTTCAAAGAACCAGCTCTTGGATTCATTGATTCTTCGTATTGGTTTCTTTATTTCTATTTCAATTAATTTCTGCCCTGATTTTTGTTATTTCTTCTTGTCTGCAGGGTTTTGGTTTTGTTTGCTGTTGCTTGTCAAGTGTCTTGAGTTGTAGCGTTAAGTCATTTATTTGTGTTCCTTCCGATTTTTTGATGTAGGCACTTAGAGCTATAAACTTCCCTCTAAGAACTGCTTTCAGCGTGTCCCAGAAGTTTGTCGTGTTTTATTGTCCTTTTCATTTAATTCCAGGAGTACTTTTATTTCTTTCTTAATTTCTCTTTTGACCCATTCATCATTTAAGAGTGTGTTGTTTAATCTCCATGTGTTCGTGTGGTGATTTTGGCTTCTTCGGGTGTTGATTGTTAGTTTTATTGCATTGTGGTCTGATAAAACACATGGAATTATTTCAATCTTTTTGTATTTGCTGAGCTTTATTTTGTGCCCCAGTGTTGGAGAAGGGTCCTTGGGGTGCTGAGTAGAAAGTATGTCCTTTGGTGCTTTGGTAGAATTCTCGGTAAATGTCTGTTAGGTCCATTTGGATACATGGTATTGTTTAATTCAGGTGTCTTTCTGTTAACTCTCTGCCCTGTTGACCTATCTAATGGAGACAGTGGGGTATTGAAATCTGCTACTATTAATGAATTGGGATTAATCTGGGTCTTAAAGTCCTGTGGCTTTGTTTTTATGAAGTTGGCTGCACCAGCATTTGGTGAATATATGTTCATGATTGTAATATGTTGGTTTGTTGTTCCTTTGATCAGAATGAAGTGGCCCTCTTTATCTCTTCTGATTAGTTTTAGTTTAAAGTCTATTTTGTCAGATATTAGAATTGATACACCTGCTTTTTTCTTAATCCCATTCACTTGGTATATTTTTTTCCATCCTTTCACCTCAAGATAGTTCCTGTCCTTGAAAGTGTCTGTTCTTGCAGACAACAGAAAGATGGATTTTGTTTGTTAACCCATTCACCTAGTCTGTGTCTTTTGACTGGGGAGTTCAGTCCATTAACGTTTAAAGTTATTAATGAAAGATGAGTATTGAATCCTGTCATTTTTTTTTGTTTTTATTCTTGCTATAGCTGTACTTTTACACTGTTATACCCTCGTTGGAGTTCTTTCTGTAACCCCTTGGGTATAGTCATTCCTTTCTTCAGCTCTTTGTATTGCTCCCAGAACTCTCTGAAGGGCTGGTTTTGTGACAAGGATTCCTTCAGCCTATTTATGTCATGGAAGATTTTTCTTTCCCCTT
>NW_008347810.1:2513127-2516334 GCF_000622305.1 Nannospalax galili
TGGGTAAAGTAATCTGGGTTGGCATCTGTGGCCATATAGAGCTGGGAATACTTTGGTCCAGGCTCTTCTGGCTTTCATAGTTTTCACTGAAAAGTCAGCTGTAATCCTGACGGGGTTTCCTTTATATGTGATTTGTTGTTTTTCTTTTGCAGCTTTCAGTATCGTCTCTTTGTTCTGAACATTTAGTGTTTTTACTATGATGTGCTGTGGAGAGTTTCTTTGCTGGTCCTGTCTCTGTGGTGTTTTATATGCTTCTTATATTTGTATGGCATGTCTTTCTTTAATTTGGGGCAATTTTCCTCTACGATTCTGTTGACGATGTGGTCCATACCATTATCTTGGAATTCTTCTCCTTCCTGTATTCCTATGATTCATAAATTTGGTCCCTTTATGGTGTCACACAATTTCTGCATATTCCATTCTTGTGATTTCTTAAATTTTTCATAATCTTTGCTTGAGTGGTCTAGTTCGTCCACTTTATCTTCCAGTCTTGATACTCTGTTTTCCATTTCGTTCATCCTATTGGTCAGGCTTTCTCTTGTCATTTCTAATTGGCTTACTGAGTGTTTCACTTCCTTCTTCATTTCAGCCTGAGTATTCTTCAATATTTCTCTTTTCTGAATTCATTCAGAAGTTTATCCCTATCTTCCTTCAGTTCTTTGATTTCTTTGTGTGTTCTTTAAATTCACTGAATTCTTTTTATCATGTTTATAATTGTTCTTTTGAGTTCCATGTCCTGTATGTCCTCTAGGGGGTTCTCATTGTACTCCTCTAGAGGACTATTGGTATTTGGTAGGGATATGTTATTTTGGTTTTTCATGTTACTATTTTTTCTCTGTGATTTTGACATGTGAATTTCTTTTGTAGTTTCTGATTCTAGTGTGAGACTCAAGTCTTCTAGTTTAGGTTTGCTTCTCTTCGTAAACTATGTGCATTTGTGGTTTACTTTTTGGGCATGAAAAGCTGGTTCCTCTAAGCTTCTGTTTTTCTCCCTTTTGATTTTATATTGGAGTGGCCAGATTGCTTTTGTCTTCAGGAGTTCCCACAGAGGCCTGAGTCAGATGAGGATCAGATGCTTTCAGGCTTTCTCCCAAGGTCTGCATCCCTCCAGGAAAGATTTTGGCCTCAGGCATTTGGGGGTTGGACTGGCCTGGGAGCAGGGCCCAGGAAAGATGCTGGTCTTGGCTAGCTGTTGGCCTTGACACTCAGAGATGCAAAGGGAGATGGGGGTGGGAAGAGGCCCCAGGGGCTCCTGGGAACTGCACTGAGGAACTTGATTGGTCTGGATGCAAAGGATCAGGAAGACAAAAGGTCAGCCCCTGCATCCCGAAAAAAAGGCTGGTGGGTTGTGCAGACCAGGGAAGCAGAGGGAGGTGAGGGTGGGGCCAGGCCCAGAGTGTTCCTGGGGACCTGAGAAGGAACTAAGTTGGTCTGGATGCAAAGAATCCAGGGGTGCTAAGACAAGGGATGGGACAAGTCCCAGGCTAGGAGGCGAGACAGTTGGGGATCCGAGATGGGAGGGTGAATGAGGCTGGGGGAGTCAAGGCAGAGGGGGCAATGGACTTACCCTGGAGAGAGGCCTGTGGGTGGTACAGGCCCAGGGAAGCAGGTCCTGTTACGTCGTCAGCTTGCAGATAGTCTCTGCCTTTGAATCTGATTGTCACATATCTATCTGATCAGGTTCTTTACCCTTTATGGTCCTTCAGGTGATGTCTCTCACCTTTGCTTGCCTTCACCAAGAATCTGGTCAAGCTGGTTTAACTAGAATTCCACTACCCCAGATAGTTCCGTTCAATAATTTTCTATCCTTTGAAGATAAATCCAGCCTGAGAATTTATTCAAGACAACAGAATAAGGAAGGGAACAATACCCTCACTTGGACCCAACAGAGAAGATGCCTAAAACTGTGACTAGAATGGTCCCCATTCACCTGTCATCTGATCCCTTAATATGTGTGTCCAGGAAAAGAATGCCTGAATGTCCCTGGGGACAGTGGCTCAGCTCAATCCACAGTCATGGCCCTGGTCCTGTCCTCTGATGCCCCATTCAACACTGAGGCCTGGCTTGACCCTGTGACCCTGCGACTTGGCTCTGCATTGCCAGCAGTACTCAGTAGCTAGGTTCCTCAGTATCTCACGTAACCCTGCAGTGACTCTCTTCCCCTTTGTCTCTGCTCTGCCCCGTCTCCAGTATGTCTTCGCTGAACTCTTTGAAGTCGTCCATTGATTAAGAGCCTAATAAAATATTAAGGAAATATGACTTTAGCCCTTATTTTCACCCTCTGTCTCTGTCAGTAAATTTTAGGTTTGTGGTTAGAACGCTAACACAGCTAGCTAGAACCACACAGGCTGATGAAACTTCCTCAATTCTGTTTGTTTCAGATGGAGACTTCTGCAATGATTTTCAGAGAGAGGACCTTTCTAACATTTGTTTTCTTTCTAAATTTATAAAAATTTGCCCAATTTTGAGACTGTACATAAGTTTCCTTCTCACTGTAACTAACTACCTAAGGTATAAAAGATGAGTACTTTCCTCCTTTCAGAGTCCACACTTTGAGACTTAAGTCCTCTGGACCAGACTGCAGCCTAAATAAACCTGCTTCCTGCATCTCCTGGTATGTCGTCTTATCTGCCCTTCAAGAAGTCAACAGGTAGGAGAAACAGCAGATAGGTGTGCCATTGTTGACTACCCCCAAAACAGGCTCAGGTCATTGCCAGAGACAGGGACAAAGAATAAAATAACTAAGTAAGCTTTCTTGAAAAACTAACCCAAAATTTACTCCCACATCTCACATGAGCGTTCTACAGACAGATGAAACATCTGAATGTGAACAGTTTAAAAAAAAAAAAAAACTGTCCCAAACTAATGGGACAACTTCATGATCACGGCCTAGGGGATGAGGCTTTTAAAGGAGAACATAAAAATCATGAACTTCCAGGTATGGTACTACAGGCCTATAATCCTAGCAGCCAGAAAGCTAAGACCAGAGGAACACAAGTTTGAAGCTAGCCTGGGCTATATAACAAGACAATCTGGAAGAAGAAAAAGAAAAAAAGAATCACAAACCATGAAAGAAAGCAAAGCAAAACAGGAAAGAACTTCTGTTCACCAAGCTTCCACTATGGAGAAGTCAAGCTGGACCACACAGAAGATATTTATAGCATGCCACTAGCAAAGGACTGGCAATCCAAACAGAAAAATCCCTAC
>NW_008347810.1:2518747-2531332 GCF_000622305.1 Nannospalax galili
AGGGCCCCTGGGGACTGCACTGAGGAGCTGGGTTGGTCTGGATGCAAAGGACCAGGAAGATGAAAGGTCAGCCCTGGCATCCAGTAAAGAGGCTGGTGGGTTGAGCAGATCGCAGGAGGCAGAGGAGGTGAGGGTGGGGCCAGGCCCAGAGTGCCCCTGGGGACCTGAGAAGGAACGGAATTGGTCTGGATACACAGGATCAGGAAGAACCAGTGGTGGTTCCCCAGGTGTCTGGGGTGCCAAGACAAGGAATGGGAAAGGACCTAGGCTAGGAGGAGAGACGGGCAGGGGAGATGGGAGGGTGAATGAGGCTGGGGGAGTCAAGGCGCTGAGGGTGCAATCCACTTACCTAAGAGAGAGGCAGGCGGGTGGTGCAGTCCCAGGGAAGCAGAGCTGTAAACAGTTTTTATAGATTCATACACATTTTTTGATTATTTTTTATTATAAAGACTATTTTTTAAATTTTCTTAGTCAAAGTGAAACATTCTCTAAAATGCAAAACTCCCTGCACATAAACATTATATATCATAATTACTAGTTGTCTATCACAGTTGTGGGCATTTTTATGTTGGTTTGAAGTTTAGAATTTATGGTGATTTTCCCTTCCAATGTTGTTGCTTTTGCTGTACATCCAGGTATCTAATTGTACAGGAAATGCATATTTTTGATTTTTGAGGGATCAAGGCATCATCCCAAGGTGGCATTTACCTCTTGATCCTGTTGTCTCTGTCTCTACCAGTGGTGGGATTATAGGCATGGTGCACCATACCCAGTTTCTGTTTGTATCAAAGTGAAGATAGAGTTTTATTATTGTTTTCCTTTTTTTGAGACAGGGCCTCACTGAGTATCTATGGCTGGTCTGGGACTCTCTATGTAGATTGGGCTGGCCTCTTAACTCAAAGAGATCTATGTGCCCCTGCCTCTGGAGTGCTGGGATTAAAGAAGTATGCTTCCAGACCCCAGCTGAACTTTATTGTTCCTAAGTATTTTGCTTTAATGCAAATAATGTAAGCAAAGACAGTTGTGATTTAAATTGTTAGTACACATTTTAAGAAGGCTTATATTTTGTAAATGGATCACTTATATACAAACAGACCACTAAATGGTTTTAGTTGTTTTCCATTAAATATTTTAAATGATACTTTTAAGCGACTGTATGTAATACCTTGGGCATCTTGGAAAAATTAGGTGGACTTTAAAAAATGTATATTTTGCTCTATCTTTGAATTCCAAGTGATATTAAGCAGCTTGCTTGAGGTTTTTCAAGCACTTTAAAAAAAAAAGATTTATTTTTTATTTTTATGTTTATGCGTGTTTTACCTGCATATATGTATATGCACCACATGTGTGCATTGCCCACAGAGGCCAGAAGAGGGTGTTGAATACCCTGGAATTGGTTGTTAGCTACCATGTGGGTGCTGGGAACCAAACCCAGGTCCTCTGGGAGAGCAAGAAGTGTTCCCTTCTAGCCATCTCTCCAGCCCCTCATTTCAAGCATTCTTGAAGGCATTTGATACCAGCTTATAGAGTTGCCAGTGGTGGTGTTTTGTTGTTGTGCATAGGCATTTGTTACTTGCATATTTATTATTTATTTATTTACTTATTTATTTTTTATGTGTATGAGTGTTTTGCCCGCATGTAAGTGCACTCATGAGTGCAGTTCACATGGAGGCCAGAAGAGGTCATTGGATACCTTGAAAATGCAGTTATGGATGGTTGTTAGCTGCCATGTGGGTTCTGGAAACAGAACCTGGGTCCCCTGCAAGAACATCAGTACTCTTAATTGCTGAGCCACCTGTCCAGTTCTCACCTGCATTGTCATGTATATTTTTATGCATTCTTCATACTGAGTGTGTAGCCTTTTTTTTTTTTTTTTTCACTCACTGTTGCTTAGAGTCACTAAAATGACTGTAGTTCTTTTTTTCAAACTCTAGTTCTGAGGATCAAACTTTGCACGTTAGGCATGTGCTTTACCATGGAACTACATCCCCAGCCCTGTTTTTCTTAAACATAGCGTCTCATTCTACAGCTTAGGTTGGCTTTGAACTCGTGATCCTCCTGCCTCTGTCTCCAGAATGCTGTGATCACAAGTGTGCACAACCACATTCAGTCTTAGTTGGGCGTGTGCGTGCGCGTGTGTGTGTGTTTGTGTGTGTGTATGGTGTGGTGTGTGTGTGTACATATATGTACATTTGTTTGTGTGCATGTATATGGAAGTCAGTTTTGGATAGCTTTTAGGCGGAGCTATCCACCTTTCTGTTTGTTTGTTTGTTATTGTAATTTGAGCTAGGTCTAGAGATTGCCAATTAGGCTAGGCTGGCTGGCCTGGGAACACCAGGATTTTCATCCTTCTAAGACTAAACAAAGGAAGTAGAGAATGTAATGTTAGAGACTATAATGGCGATTAGTAAACATGAAGAGAACTGATGTAGGAAAAGAGAATGATGAGGGATTCTGTCTTAGGACAATGGAATTCTTAGAGAAATGTGGATCTTGGTGCTGAATAAATTACGTCCTCCCAGTATGCTGCTGACTTCAGTTTGCTAACTTGCTGTGGTTTTGAATCATTTCTAAATGAGTGACTGTTTTTGGAATACTACAAAACAATTGTTTCATGCTAATCATTTACTTAACACTTTTAAAAATTACTCTTTCTGGGCGGGTTTGGTGGCACCCAGCACTCAGGAGGCAGAGGCAGGTGGATCTCTGTGAGTTCAAGGCCAGCACGGTCTACATGGTAAGTTCCAGGACAGCTGGGGCTACACGGAGACCCTGTCTCAAAAAGACCAAAAAAAAAAAAATTACTCTTTCTGTTTTGTCACCATAGTCATCCTTTGCATATATATGAGATCTTGAGAAGTTTCGGTTTATTTTTGGGCCCTTGTGCAGTTTTTTTTTTTTTTTTTTTTGACAGGGTCTCCCTAATCGCAGCCCACCTGGAACTCACTTTGTAGACCAGGCTGCCCTCGATCTCTCAGAGATCTGCCTGCCTCTGACTCGCTAGTGCTGGAATCAGAGGCATTCGCCACCATGCCCTGTGTCCTTGTGCAATTTCAGTAACATTATCTGTTTAAACATTCAAAAGTAGCATTCAAGGACTTATCGGTCTCTTAAATTGGAAGCCCGTTGTTTGTCAACTGTTTCTGAGCTGTGCAAGACAGCTTCACTCCTAAGGCCACACACACCCTGTAGGTGGGTACGTCCTCTCTAGTGATCTTTGAAGAGGAAGGTGGAAAGCCTGCCAGGGAGGAGACTTCTCTGCTCTGGGTCCCTGGCTCCTGTTCTTACAAGTATCCATCAGGCTGCACTGTAAATTTCACTCTGTGTGGTTTCACAGGGGAAAGCATTTGGAGGGTCAGGGCACTCATATGTTGGATTTCAATCGCCACTATCTAAGAAACTTTCTCTTACTATAGTGGATCGAATCCTATGTGTGGATGTACTTGTACTTTTGGTGGAGATAAGAGAGAGGAGAGTTGGATGTACTTATCTTGATTGTAGAGTGCTGAAAGGAATTGGTTCCAATACTAATAACTGTGGTTTACAGGTGATTTATTAACAAATGTAATCAGCAAAGATCCCCTGGTGAGCTTCCATTAGAATAACATGTTCACATTCTGGTTGTCTTTCTGGAGCAAGGAGGTAGAGTCCCTGATATTTTGGAAGTTGTGATGTAAATGGTATGGTATTGTTTGTAAACCTGTGGCCAGCCTGTATATACACACAAAGGTTTGAAAACTGCTAACATATACATAATAGTGACATCTTTAGAAAAACATGATTATAAACATCTGCTTTGAGTAAAATGTCTATATTATACTTGTGTTATATTGTGTTCTGTAGAAAAATACAGAGCTTGATCTCTCTGAACTAAATGTATTTCAGAATCTTAACAAAACTCCTGGAGGTGTCCGATGATCCACAAGTCCTAGCTGTTGCTGCTCATGATGTTGGAGAGTATGTGCGACATTATCCACGGGGCAAACGGTAACCTTTGTGTCATTTGGATCTCTTGAAACTTTCAACATAGAGTCCAAAGTAATGTACTTATCAGAATCAGAGTACTTTAGTAGGCAAACTAATGAAATAAATGAATTCAATTAAAAATGAGTAGGATAATCCTGGCGTGGTGGCACACACCTTTAATCCCAGCACTTGGGAGGCAGAGGCAGGTGAGTCTCTGTGAGTTCAAGGCCAGTTTAGTATATATAGGTAGTTCTAGGCCAGCTGGGGCTACAGGGAGACCCTGTTTTAAAAAAAAGAAATGAGTACAATAAATATAAATGCACTTGCAATAATAAATACTTTTTAAATAGTCAATGAAAACTACTAAAAATTTCACATTAAAAGTTTCTTTGGTTCAGTAATTTAATTCAATAATCATTTTGTGAATACTGATTATTTTTCTACTACTTTTGGTTATAAAAATGTATTAGAAATTGTTACTGACCTTAGATCTAGGTGTAAAATTAAATACAAAGTCTGTAAAGAAAAGTTACACTAGATGTGTAATAGTATAATTATGTATCTTAAATAAAGTGTAGTCATACAATTAAATGTACTTAGATAGACTGACAATAAAACAATGGATATGTTTATTTGGAAAAGTAGGAAGTCCAGGTGCCAGGATTGTATATCAAGAAAGAAAGCACTGAAAAGGTCTAAAGGGTGGCTTTGTTTTGTTTGTTTAGAGAAGTTCTCTGTTCCATAAAATTAGATGGACAGTATCCCCCTCCCCTCCCAAACAAGGTCTTCCTGTGGGGTTCAGGCTGACTTTGAATTCACAGTCCTGCCTTAGCTTCCCAAGTGCTGGGATTAGAGGCATGTGCCACTATGCCTGGCCTTTCTAATGAGGTCGTTGGACAGATTAAATGAGTTAATCCTAAATCAGTGTTTATAGCACTGCTATAAGTGTGTTGTAAATCCTCAATAATGATCAGTTGATTGTGTTATTACTAGTATTATTAAGGGTAATACTCATCTTTTCATCAAAGTTGTATTTGGAAATCAGGTAACATGTTGAATTAAATAAATGTGGGGCTTCTTAGAATGTGAGCCACATGTAGTTGTGGTTGAAGACTTCAGCATTCTACAGTCACTGATGGCTACTTTGTCCATACTGTGAGCAAAGTACTTGAGTACCATAAAGAAAACACCCTATCAATGACTAGATAGAAGTGTAGACCTTCAAACAGATAAATTGTCATTTTACCCCCAAGTGCCTGTGGAATAAATATATTCATTTATCCAGTTCATAGTAGCCCTGCTGCTACTCTGCTGAAAGTGTTTATCGGTTCAGAGCTTTTGGTGGAGCCGTTAGGGTCTTAAACAGGATCATATTGTTTGTGTTTTTGCATTGTCGTCTGGGCATATGGATGTCCTTTGTCGGTTATGTGTCCAACAGGAACTTCTACTCTGCTTTTGAGTAATTTAATTTTGGTTCTGTTAATATTGTTTATGTAGCTTAGTTACTTTTTGTTTAGGTGAGGAAGACAAATTGGTAGATATTTGAAGTTCTTACTGGGTAGTAGGCTGTTCAGAATCCTGACTGAGCAGGTCTGTCTGCCTGATCAGGATGCTGGAGAGTTGGTGGTGAGGGGACCACTGGGTGGGGGAGATGTTGGGGGGTGGGGTTGGGGTGGCTTTAGAGATCTATGTCAAATCTGAGATGTTTGTGGTCATTTTACCAACCCAGGAGAAGAACAACTGTCCTCTCATGCCAAAGGGACCTTAATTACCTCTTCTTCCTAAGTCTGAGCCCAGCTCTCCATCTGACAGTGTTGATCCTGACAGCTTATGCTCCAAATGATATTAGACAGCATGAGCAAGTTCTTCTCTTGATGGAACTGTCATACTGTTACATTTACACATCACCTCTTTAGCAGACATATCCAACCTTTTGACATCGTGACATGGGACTATCATTTCCAAAGCTCATGCTTGAAAACTGCACAATTGGGGCTGGAGAGTTGACTCAAAGGATAAGAACACTGGCTGCTCTTGCAGAGCACCTGGGTTCAATTTCCAGCACCCACATGGTGGCTAACCATCATCCAAAACTCTAGTTTCAGGGGATCTGACTCCCCCTTCTGATCTCCATGGGTATTGCACAACTTGGGTGTACTTACATGCATGCAGGCAATATACTCACCCACATAAAATAAAAGTAATAAATACAATATTTAAAAAAATTATACAGTTGAGTTACAAAAAATTGATCTCATCATGTTGGGCCACATTAGTAGCTATACTGTGTGGTATGCACCTATGAATCTAGTCTTTTTCAATATCCCATCAGGCACTCAGTTGACCAGCCTGTTAAAAAAAGCAGGAAAATGGGACGGCCTATTGTGAGACATCAGCAAAAGGGATCTCCAGCTTTCTCTTTGCATCAGCAGCACAAAAGGGCATCCTTAGGTCAGATGCAGTTTCTGTATTGTTTTAATCTCTTATTCACATTCACACTTTTCCTCACAAATAAAGCTTCAAGATGTGGGATAAATCAAACATTTCATGTTATAGCCATCTTACTGCAAGTCAGTTATCTTAGAAAATTATTTTTGTATCTCACATTTGATATTAAGGTAATCACTGTTGCTAAAATACATCCCTTAAATCTCTTAAAATGATAGAAATGACCTTAACTGGCCTTACCAGTAAAAGTCTCGATCATCAGAAGCTCATGAAACAAGCAGTGGCCACTTTCTTTTAGTTCAGTGAACATAATTCAGAAGAGTTTGAATTTCAGGCTCCCTGTTCAGAAGAAAGAAATGGAGGGAAGAAGAGAGGGAAACGGGAGGGAAGGAGAAAGAAGGAAGGAAGGGGGAGTGCCACCAGTTTGATTGGAAAGGCAGAGTTGTATACTTCCCAGTCCTTCAGACTGTGCTGTTCTAACAGGTACCAACATGGAGCCCTGTTCACTCTTGCTTTATGTATTTGTTATGTTCATATGTTCATAGCTGCTTTCGTAGTTATAAGGAATACTTTTGACCTAATAGCCTGTTTTTATAAATTTGGATGGAAAGCATAACAGGTAGTTACTGCCTCCAGATTACAAATTTAATAATTGTCTTGGGGTTGGGCATGTGTAGTTTAGTGCAGAGCCCTTTCCTAGCATAGAGGCCCTGGTTTCCCTCTCCAGCTTCCACCCCTCAAAACGTCTTTAATAAATTCAAATAGCAGGTTGGTCATATTTATCCTTCTGTTTCAATACTAGGATCCCTTTATCCACACAGCAGTAACTCTGCTGTATATAACCAGTCCTCTGCTCAAGTCTGGCATAATAAATACTGTTTCAACCATTGGAACATTGTGCCGGTAATTGTCATACCATCTCAAGCCTCTTGCAAGGGGCCATTGCAGCTATAAAAAGTCTCTGCCTGAAAGTTCATAATGGGTATTACTTTTGCTGTTTTTAAAACAATTCAGAATCAGAATCACCTTCCTTTAAAGAATTCTCCAGCTAAGAAAGTATATGTCCCCTTTCCCACACTGTAGGTGGTTGGTCAAGAAGCCAGCAATATACACTTTCCCAAATTGTTTGTTTGTTTGTTTGTTTGGTTTTGCTTTGTTTTTTGAGATAGGGTCCACTTTGTGACCCTGACTGGCCTGGAACTCACTATGCAAACTAGGCTGGTGTGAACTCAGAGATCTGCCTGCCTCTGCCTCCAGTGTGCTGATATTAAAGGCATGTACCACCATGCCTTGCTTTCTCAAATTCTTGCACTTAGTTACAGTCCCATAACCTTAAGCTTGGCTACTTAGATGTTTCTGTCCCTGCACCACAGTAATGGCTGGTGAAGGAAGCACAATAACAGGCTTGAGGATGGGTCTGGGAGAGCAAGCTGCATGGCCAGATGCCTGCCCGTACAGCACCCTCAGTGAATTTGCTTACCTGCTAAAATTATTTCATGTTTAACCCCATGCCAATACTTGTGGCACTTCTACTGCTATTCATGGACCTCTGTAGAGCCATAAAGACCGTGAGTCCTTGATGGACACATTTCAACTGAGGTGCAGCAAGGCCATGTTCTGCCTCTTGTACTTTCCTCTTACTACAAGCACGTGTCGCACGCGTCCTTCACATGGGGTGTTCAGTGCCATGCTTGCATTTTGTGTCTACTTTATTGTTGATTTTGCTGTTTAAAGCGACTCCCCAGTGTAGTATCAAAGTGTTGTTTAGGTTTCCAAGTCCAAGGGGGCTGTGATGTGCACATGAAAATGCGTGTGTCATGCATTCCTCTTGCAGGGAGGAACAACACTGTCAACTATGAGCTCAATGCATAGAGCAAGCTCAGAGAATAAGAGTATGAGGCTCTATTCTCTGGAGCTAGACAGGGACTCCAACGTACATGAGGAGGAGCTTTGCAAATGCTGTGATAAAGATCTTGACCCCTTTGTTAGAGAGCAGTAGTAGTCACTGAATTGCTTTAAGCAGGGAGAAAGCTGAGCTGACATAACAGTAGCATTTAAAAGCACAGTGCCTAGTATATAAAAAGCACTCAAATGATACTTATTTTTTAATTGAACCCCTCCCCAAGTCAATATATTTTTAATTTTAATGTGTATGAGTGTATTGCCTACATACATGTGAATGCACCCGTGTTGTGCAATGACTACAGAGGTCAAAAGAGGAACTGGTGTTACCAATGGTTGTTAGCTGCCATGTAGGTGTTGGCATTCAAACCCAGGTCCCCTGCAAGAGCAGTCAGTGCTTTTAACCACTGAGACATCTCGCTAGCCCCCAATATACTTTTTAAAAGATTCTTAAAATATGAAAATATGTGTAGAGAAAAGCCTCCCTCAGACCCCTTGACCTCCACCTACCAATTCCTGATTAGTTCAAGAAACCTTACTGAACAATAAGGTTGTCTTAAAGTGGTAAATACGGTGTTGCCTTAAGGTGTCATTTGACACTGATACGTAGCAGACATAGCCCACCAGACAATACTAGTAAGCAGATGGAGAATAGATACGGAAATATACTCTTGGGCTGGCATTAAGAGACCCTCCCCCCATAGCCATAGCTCTGCTTTTAACCACACCATTGCAGACCACAGATTCATGAAACAAATAACCATTTTCACCTACTTTTGTGTCTGTAGCAAGTGACTTTCAGGTTTGAGAGATGTGGTATTAAAGAGCAGTGTGGTTGTCAGTCATCTTGGCATTCTAGAGGACAGGAGTTTCTCTTCTCCTTTATAATAACCAGGAGGTCATGTGGCATAGCCCATCATTATATGAAAAGGACAAATATCTTAAAGACATATCTTTCCAAGAAATGAACATGAGTGGCTCTCTGTCCCTTCCTGTCTGCATCTAAACCTGTATCAATTACATAGTAATTAATAATGATAGTGTAGTAACTAATAATAGTGTAGTAATTAATAATCATCTTACAATGAATATTATTGGAATTAAATATTTTTTTTAATTTAAGTATGCCAGAAGTTAATATACAGAAGTTAATGCTCAACTACCTAGAATACTTTGATGTACCTAGGTAAATGATATTTTCCTGGATTCAGAAATGAGAATATCAATTGGATTTAACATTAGGAATTGAAGAAATACTCAGATTATTAAATTCTGTAATTCATTGAGAATAATGTAAGAAAATGTGTGTTAGTTTGCTTCAGTTGGTTGTAACTTTGTTTTGGAATCCTTTGGGCCTTTTGGTATTTGGACTTTATACCTGTGGGTTTATACAACATCAGTTTGAAGGAAATCTCACCTTCACCAAGTCCTTCTGTTCTGCAGGGTGATTGAGCAGCTTGGTGGAAAGCAGCTTGTAATGAACCACATGCACCATGAAGATCAGCAGGTCCGCTACAATGCTTTACTGGCTGTGCAGAAGCTCATGGTGCACAACTGGTAAGCCTCTCTTGGCTTCTCCCCACCTGCACGGTGCCTGCCAGCTCTCATTTGCTTATTCTGAAGTTTATTGACAGTAATCTGTTTGATGATTGTTTTTAAAATTGGTGATCTTAAATAAAAGTGTACAAACATTTTGCTGATTTAGAGCAAGGACTTTATAATTTTAAGAGATGAGCTGCACTGACAGTCTTGGGAAAAGCACACTCAAAGTACTACCATCAAAAATACTCCAGCAGTAACAGAAAAGGCCCTCAGGATGAAAGCGAATGAGTTTCTTGGAGTTGAATAGAGTAAGCTGGACTAGTGATTCCTCCAGGTGTGTGGGGTTTGCTGTTGCGCATCGGGCTAGTCTAACTGGGTCTTAGCAGTTCACATGGAGACACTAGAGGTTGACTGTTCTGTAGCCACATGGGGCTTATAAAGGAAGGATGAGAAGAGATATGAGAGCCTTTCTTGTCACTTTCAAGGGTCATATTTAAACGGTAGGAAGCACTTGGAGGACTTTAAATAGGAGAGTGCTGTGAAAAGATGTGTGCATCGCAGGGTCACCCTTCCTGACACATGGCAAATTGGAAGCCACGAACCAGGTTGGGGTTGTTGCTAGGTTTATTTAGAGATGAGGTTATCATGCCCAGTCAGTAATGGTGGTGGCAAAGACAGAGGAAGGAATACAGAGTTCTGTGGGGGTTTGCTTTTTGTTTTGTTTTTAGGTTGAGAAGTAAAGAAGTGGCAGAATTTAATTATTGAATGGAGCTGGTGGTGAAAAGCCAAATCTAGAATGGCAATTAGGATTCTGACTTGGGAACTAGGTGTTTTAACTACTGTGGTAGGAGTCTGGATGAGGAACAGGGTTTGAAAGGCAGAGAAGAGCTGAGTTTTTGGACACATTGGATTAATGGTTTACATTAGGGAGAAACCAAATACGCACAGGCTTGCTGTTCAGAAGTAAGATAAGAACTAGAGTGATGGATTTGAAATGATTGATCAAGTGAGAGCTGAAGTCATGGTGGTGAGATGAGCTATAGAGAGCATGGCTTTTTACCTGGTGATCTGTAGAAGGTAGAGATCCACTGGCAGAGAGATAGAAACATTTAAGGGGGCTGGGTAGAAGAGCGTTACACAGGGAGGGGGCGGGGAAGATTGGTGGACTCTAAAAAGAAGTGATCACAAGTTTGCAGGAAACTAGAGAAGCAAAAGAAAAAGTCTATTTTAGGAAGGACTTGGAGGTGAGCAGTGAGCAGTGTGAACCACAAAAGCTGAAGAGATGTGGAAGGGGAATCTGAAGAGCGTGCCTTGGAGCAGAAGTACAGGTGCTGATGGAGACCTAAACCAGGGCCCTTGGGACCATGACTGCAGCAGGTTGAGGTGGAGTCAGTGCCTGGAAAGCTGTGGTGTGCACCTCCTAGAAGCTTCATTGAGAGGGAGGAGGGACATCAACAGATGATGAAGGCCTGCGGTAGATATTGGAATTAGGTTATCATTTGTTTTAAAGTAGAAGTGTAAACGCTGCCAGAAGGGATTTAGAATGGGAAGAATGGAAGGTTGGGCCTTGTCATTGATGAAGGGAAGGCCCAGGCCAGGCAGGTGGGAGAGTTACACAGGAAGGGAGATCAAGTGGGAATTCTCCACCTGAAAGTGAGCAGTTTCCTTGCCTGGTACTTCTAATAGGAAAGTAAACATCTGTTGTTGGGAGTAAGTTTTAGTAAATATTTATTAAAATGCATTGATAAATTGGAGGGTGGATGGGATGGGGTGCCCAACTCAGAGGGAATAGTGTTCTATTCAAAACTAAACATTAGACTTTTTATGTTCAGACCAGTAATTTTGGAATTGGATATGGTAGTAAGTAATGGGTAGGAAACAGTTATTTAAAATGTCCTGAATATTCCTTTGTCTTCATCAGTTATTGTGAAGATGGAGTGGGATCGCGAGAGGGAAGAAGTTAGCACCAATGAAGCCCCAAAGTTGCACTTAACTAGGATTTACTTTATCTCCACACTTCCCTTCCTGGTAGATGTTTCTGTTCATGAACATTCGTTGATAGGAAGTCTAGAGCATAAGGAACATTAGGCAGTTGCTCATGTGTTCCCATTTGTGGGTGTTAGATTTGAACCTAGGTCTGTATATCCCAAATTGCAGATTTATTGTCACTAAATAGGGCTCGTCAGCAAGGCACACTTCTCGGGCTTGCGAGATGGTTCAGTGGTTAAGTGCACTGGATACTCTTGCAGAGGACCTGGGTTTGATTCCCAGCACCCATATGGTCGTTTATAACTGTTCGTAACTCCACTTCCAGGGGATCTGATGTCCTCTTCTGACTTCTGACATGGGTGTACTTGTATGCAGGCAAAACATTCATACACATAAAATAAAAAACAATAAAATATTAAAAAAAATAAGGCACACTTGGGGCCTAACAAGTATGTGGTTGCCCGCTAACCATCCCTAGCCCAAGTTCTCCTGGATAAGGTAGGCTTTGCTTTCTGTGCAGATGGTGCTGCTGTGGAGCTGGCCCCTTCCACCCCCTTCCTGTCTTCAGTTCGTCTTCTGTCTGTGCTTACCAGACACCTCCTTCCACTCCCCATAGGTGTGCTGATTTTATCTAAGCTGCAGCTGCCATGCCCATAAATTACTGAGTGATTTAGTTATCATTATCACCATCATTATTACTGTTATTGTGGTTTTGCTCCCCCCCCCCCCCCCCCCCCC
>NW_008347810.1:2531440-2551415 GCF_000622305.1 Nannospalax galili
CAGGAAGCTGGCTGTGTGCTGGTCTTGCTCAACAATCAGAGCTTCTTTCCAAAGGGGACTAATGGGTCAGCCCCAGTAGGTTGATTGCCTGGCCTTCTCTTCTTTTTGCCTCATTTAATCATTGCCTGCTGCTCCTGGCTCTTTGTTGATGGAAAGAACCACCTTTCTACCACCCTGTTTCCTGGTGTGACTTTAGGTTTAGGGTAATGGTTCTACTACCACTGAAAGGGAAGGTTACTGGTCTCCTCCAGGGCAAGCAAATGACTTCTAGGGAAATTAGTGCTTTGGGACTCAGTACCTTCCCAGGCCTTTTTAGGGGCAGGTAGCATGTGAATTATGTGTACTTTAATCAGTTGAGTATAGCTGTTAGTGTAGCCTTCAGAGTTTGCATATTAAATTAATAGTGCTTTTGTGGGCATCTTGCCTTTTTAAATCACAAGGGTGATTTCCTGCTCATTAAATCACTTTGCTTGTTATGCCATTTAACTATAGAGTTAAGGAAACTAATTATACAACTTGCATTATGTTAGTAGTTTAAAATATCTTTTAAAAATGGTACCAAACCTATCGTAATCCACTCCAAAATTTTTTGGAGGTAGTGATTTCTATTTAAATTAGTTTATTTGTTATGGCACTGGGAATGGGTTCCTGAGGCTTCGGCTGTCAGCAGGCACATCACTACTAGGCTTCATCGCCAGTCCTACAAGCAGTGCTGTGTAACTTGGCATCTTAAAACTAGTTCTTCATTCCCCCAAGTATTTGACAAATATATGTCATTACGTGTATAATTTACTGTAATGCATTTTGAAGAAAGATCTTTGTGTCACTTCGTGTCCCTGAGGGAATGCTGCCTGAGTTCTCTTGGGGTCGGCCCTTTGTGCCTACAGTGGTCGGAAGTTCTTTGCTGATCACTGCAGGATATTTTACTTGTGTTTGTGCCCCTGATCTTCCAGTGTCTTGAGATTTTCCTAGTAGTGTGGTAAAAGTGCTCAAAATTTGTAGCAATGATTTACTTTAATCTTGTTGACATTATCACTGTAAAATTCAAGTGCCTTCAATGTATAATATTAAATATATACTTATAAAATTTTTATTTTTTTTAATGCAGTGATAAGTAGGGACCAGTTATTTTCGTGAAGTGAAAAATCTAAGTTTGAAGCTTTAAGTGGAAAACAAAACAAAAAACCCACTCCATAGTTGGAGAAATGGTTAGTAGGAATTATTTTTGCCTTTATATCATGTTAAATGGAAGCATATATGGCACGGTACCAGCATAAAATCAAAGTTGACTATTAAATGCAGAAGAAACAATAGAGGTTTATGTACACAGGGGACACTTGTCCCCGTCTCACTTGACAACTTGACACACCTGGGAAGAGGGACCTCAACTGAGCAGTTTCCTCCCTCTGACTGGCCTGTGTGCATGTCTGTGGGGCATTTTCTTAATTGCTAATTGAAGTAGGAGGGCTCAGCCCACTGTGGGGGTGCTACCCTAGACAGTTGTGCCTGGGCTGTGTGGGAACTGTAGCTGAGCCAGCCCCACAGCAGTGTCTGCTGGCTTCCATGGTCTCTCTGTCTCAGTTCCTGCTCCAAGTCACTGCCTTGGCTTCTCCACGCTCGACTGTAACTTGTAAGATGAAATATAACTCCTCCCCACATTGGTTTTAGTGTTTTATCAAAATGGAAACCAAACTAGGACAATACTCTTGTTCAAAGTGTTCTTATTTCTGGCCTAATTTTAGGAAAGTCAGAATATTAAACATTAAATTAAAATCATCACTTAGGTTATTTGTTTTTTTTTTTTTTTTTTCCCCTTCAGTAAAAAATTTCTTTCTTTTTTGAAATAGAGTCCTGCTGTATGGCTTAGGCTGTCCTGGAACTAACTGTGTAGCACAGACCATATATGACTTCATGAATACAAACCTCCTGCCCCAACCTCCTCAATGTGGGGATTATAGATATGAGCCACCATACCCAGTTCTCTGCATAATTCCTCGTTGACAGTTATTGTAGAGCAATTTGCTTTGTGTTATGCTTTTATAAATGTCATTGAATATTCAGCTTGTTGGAGTTTAAAAGGATGGAGGCCAGGCGTGGTGGTACACGCCTTTAACCCCAGCACTCGGGAGGCAGAGAGACAGATCTGTGTGAGTTCAAGGCCAGCCTGGTCTACATAGTGAGTTCCAGGACAGCTGGGGCCAAAGGGAGACCCTGTCTTTGAGGTTGAAGCCTTTTGGGGGTTATAAAAGCCAGTCGCTGCACACTGATACTGCGGTTTCAGTTGCACTTGTTTCCCTTCCCTTCATCTACATAAGTTACAGCGTCTGCCAGTTGGAATCTGTAGTATACCTACATAGTGATCATTTATTTTAATCTTTTCTGACCATTTTCTGGGGTACTCATGATTTTCTGTATTATTCCTAGTAAACTTTATTTTGTTTGGTTCTGTCCTGGTAGACGTCACAGTAGCTTTTCTGCTCACCACTGTGAATGGGAATTAGAAGAGTGGCCCACAAATACTGCTAGGCAAAGTGCCAGGTAGAAGGTGGGCCATCTACATGGTGAAACAGGCCCCCAAGGAAGGCTTCAGATTTTAAGTATTTGAAAAAAAAAAAAAAGTCTGTTGCCATGTGTCTGGATTTGTTTGCAGGTAAGCTGTTCAATATATTTTAACCCCAGGCTGAATGATCTAGCCACATACACTTTCCAGTGTGTATCTAGCATAGATACTTAAATTCAAGAGAGGAAATTGAAGTGTAGGTTCAGCTTACGATACAACAGAAACCCAAAAGAACCATAACTTAAACAAGATGGATGCTTACCCCCACCGAAAGAGAGACTGGCAGTTCAGAATTAGAAGGCCTTGGTGGGGGGGCGGCAGTATTCTGATGGCTGAGCATGCTTGCTGTCCCTGGATTGACTTTCAGGAGATGGCTGGTTGTTCATTGTGTGGTGGAGGCAGAAAACATTGGCTTCTTTGATGCTGCGGGGAAGGGCTGTGTGTTCTTCATTATGACCTTTTCATACACAGTTTGTTTTTGTTGATCCTCCTTCCCCTGTCTGCTCCCCTTCCCTCTCCTATGGCCGGTAGAGCTGCCTGTGTTTTCATGTGTCTTGTGTTCTGTTACCCTCCTCTCTTCTTCAAAACTGCCCTGTATAATTTGCTTTCTGTTGCTGTGATAAAATACTGAGACCAAAACCAACTTGGGGAAGAAAGGGTTGATTTCACCTTAATGGTCATTCAGGGAAGCTGAATCAGGAACTCAAGGCAAGAGCTTGAAGCAGACGCCATGGAGGAGTACTGCTCACTGGCTGTCAGGCTCACATTCAGATCTACTTTTCTTTTAAATATTTTGTTTATTATTTTTATTTTATGTGTATGAGTGTTATGCCTGCATGTAGGTAAGTGCACCTGTGTTGTGCAATGCCAGTGGAGGACAGAAGAGGCTGTTGGATCCCCTGAACTGGAGTTATGGACAGTTGTTAGCTGCCATGTGGGTGCTGGGAATGGAACCTGGGTCTTCTGCAAGAGCAGTCAGTGTTCTTAATCACTGAGCACCTCTCCAGCCCAAGATCTACTTTTCTTAGGCAGGTGGGCCTGGGCTGTATAAGGATGGCACTCTGTATAGTGGGCTGGGCCCTCCTACATAAGTAGCAATCAAGAAAATGTTTTACAGACATGCCTACAGGCAAGTCCAATGGAAGAAATTGTTCAACTAAGTTCCTTCCTCCCATTTGTGTCAAGCTGACAATCAAGATTAGCCATCACAGTCCCCTTTCTAGTCCCATGACCTGTACTCACACTTTAAACTTAGCTATATAAATTAAAAGCTAGAATACACATGTGAGGAAGGACATGCTGTGTTTATCTTTCTGAGTATGGGTTAGCTTGCTATGTATCATTACCAGCAACTATTTATCTGCATATTTCATAATTTCACTTTTCTTTACTATTGAATAAAATTCCATTGTGGGTATACACATTTGTATTATCCATTCATCTGTTGATGGACATCTAGGCTGAATCCATTTCCTTGTTGCTGTGAATGGAGCATCAGTAAATATGGATGTGCTAGTGTTTCTGATAGGGCATAGTCTGTTTTGAATATATGTCCAAGGATGGTATAGCTGGGTCATGTGGTAGTTATTTTCGGTTTTTAAGAATTCTCCACACTGATTTCCATAGTGGTTGCACCAGCTTGCAATCCCACCAGCACTGAATGAGGGTCCCCGTTTCCCAACCACATCTTCACAGCGTTTGCTGTTGGTTTTTTTCTTGATCTTAACCATTGAACTTAGTCTTGAACTTAGTCATTCTGACCTCTGCCTCCCAAGTGCTGGGACTACAGGCGTGCGCTACCACACCCGGCAATATTTATTATTTTTATTTTATGTGTGTGAGTGTATTACCTGCATGTATGTGAGTGCACCCGTGTTGTACTGTGCTGCGGAGGTCAGAAGAGAGCTTCAGATTCCCCTGGACGTGGAGTTAAGGATTGTTCGTAGCTGCCATGTGGGTGCTGGGAATCGAACCTGGGTCTTCTGCAAGAGCAGCCACTGCTCTTAAGTGCTGAGCCATCTCTCCAGCCCATATATTTTAAATTTTTAAAAAAACTTCCAAACTTATTTCTAAAATGATTGTACCAGTTTTAGGCTCTTAGCCACCAGTAGAGGTTTTTCTTCCCTGCACCTCTCACAAGCATTTGTTGCCTTTTTTTTTTTTTTTTCTTGATTATAGCCATTCTGTTGGGGTGAGATGGGATAGCTCAAGAATAGTTTTAGTTTGCATTTCCCTTATGTCTAGAAGGATGTTCTAGACATAAAAATATTTAATGTTATAGACTTTTAAAAATATTTAAGTTATTACCTTAAACATTTATCCTTTATTTGTGGTGAGAGAATTTAAAAATCTTCTCTTCTGGCTTCTAAAATGAACAGTTTTGCCTGTTAGGACCTCTAGAGACTATAACTAGTATAATTAAGCTACTTTCAGAATCACTGATTTTAAAATAAGCTGGCTCACCTTTTTAGAGATTCTGCAAAGTTTTAACCTTTGAATTTAGATGCTATTAGAAAATGAAGTAGCTGGTGATTATGAAAATATATTTGAGGAAATAAATTGAGGATTGCTTTGTGAGCATCTCAAGCCCTTTGCGCTCACAGCTGTGCCTCAACCATGGACATCAGAGTGATGTGCTGGGAAGCAGTACTGTGGGATTTAAGTTGAGACAGGTTTGAGTGCAGATGAGCTTCTCCATCACCAACTGGTCAGGATAACCTAGTGCATTTATCACTGTGTCTATTAGTTACTCATCTGTGAAATGGAAACTTGCCTGTTTCTTTTATGGGTGTTATTGTGAAGACAAAGAAAATGTATGACAAACAGTGTATGAAGGAGAACATTTAGTGTCAGCTAGGAGGATCAGGAGGTCTGCCTGGGCCATACAGTGGGACTCTGTCTCCAGCAAAACAAGAAAGAAGAAAATAAAATTCATGGTAGTCAAGGCAGTGCTTAGTATGGAGTAGGTATCATGATGTTAAATACCACTTTTCTTTAGCTGAGACTTTAAAATACTGTGGAAATGGTTTGACTGTGTAGTACTTTTAGAACTTAAATATTCCTAAAAAATTGCTGTGTTTAGTAGTTAGAACCATTTCTAAAGAAAAGAGAAAGCACAAAATATGCAGGAAAATGGATAGTTTAGAATGTTAGAATGCAACATTAAGTGAGGTCACCCAAACTTATAAAGAAAAACATTGTGTTCTCCCTCACATGTGAATCATAGCCTCTAATGTATACATGTGTATATGTAAACAGATGCATGTGGGGGTTTACTATAACCCTTGGAAAGGAGAAAAAGAAAGGGTAATTTTAAAAAGGCACACAAATCAGTTCACATACATGTATACTTACAGATCTTTTGAAATGCTCTCTCAAAATATCACTTTTTTTTTTTATCTTTTTGAGACAGGGATTCCCTGTAACTTCAGCTGACCTGGAACTCACTATGTAGACTAGGCTGACCTTGGTCTCACAGAAATCTGCCCGCCTCTTTCTCCCTAGTGCTGGGAATAAAGGCTTGCACTACCACATCCGGCCTTATATAACACATTTTCAATGTAAAGTCCTTAAATGGGCATTGTCCACATGTGATTCCATGAGGGGCTGTTAACTTATGGGGAAATCTGATTTTTAAACTATGTTTATCATTGTTTGAATATTTCTGTATACTATAGTGTTTTTTTGTAAATATTAATAAACATAATTTAAAAAATGAAAAATAACACCATTATAGCCAGGACATGGCACATGAGTTTAATACCATCATTAGGAGGCATGGTCAAGTGGATCTCTGGAATCTGGGGCTACCCTATTCAGCATAGCAAATTCAAGGCCAACCAGGGCTACATAATGAAACCTTGTCTTTAAAAAAAAAAAAATGGAATCATCATAAAAGTTGGAGAACTCACTTAATTCATGATTAAATAATAGTGAACTAGCAATCAGTAAGACTAATATTTTTTTTTGTCTTTACCAAAAAACCTGCATTTAAGCCAGGTGTAGTGATACACACTTTTAGCCCAGCACTCGAGTGGCAGAGGCAGATGGATCTCTGAGATTGAGGCCAGCCTGGCATACATAGCAAGTTCCAGGCCAGCTGGGGCAACAGGGAGACCCTGTATGTATATATGTATATATGTATCTAGCATCTATCTATATCTCTGTATTGTAAATAGCTATAAAGTTCAAGATAAATTGTTTTTATACTTTCAGAGAAGAACATTTTATTAATGTTCATATTTATAACTAGTTTCCCAAAACAGGATAGGTGAATGTTAAGGGAAGAATCTTATAATTATGACTCAGTTATATTTTCAGTAATTATGATAAACTTATAGAAAGTGGTAATATGAAATTCCTGATACACTGGTATTTTAGTTTTGAAAAATTTACACATTGAATGACTAAAATAATACAAAAATGATAGTTAGGGTAGGTTTTCTAGAGAGCTTCATGGTAAACAAGATAAAAGGAGCACAAGGGAGACATTGTAGTTTCCATTGATTATATGTTCATAGAAATTTCACGTTTTTTTCCTGGTATTAAATTGTACAGTTGTGGTCACATGTGTTTCAAATTATATAGGTAAAATTAGTGTGTTCAGAACTGTCATAGTGAAGCTAGAGAAAACAATAAAAACACTTCTTTAAGCAACTAAATATTGCCAGGCATGGTGGCACACACCTTTAATCCCAGCACTTGAGAAGCAGGGGCAGGTGGATCTCTGTGAGTTCAAAGCCAGCCTGGTCTGCACAGTGAGTTCCAGGCCAGCTGGGGCTACAGGGAGACCCTGCCTCAAAAAAAAAAACCAAATTAAAAAACAACTAAATAGTGCCAGGCATGGTGGTGCACACCTTTAATCCCAGCAATTGGGAAGCAGAGGCAGGTGAATCTTGGTGAGGTCGAGGTCAGCCTGGTCTAAATAGCTAGTTGCAGGCCAGCTGGGGTATTTCAGTAAATTTTTTGCTCACCCTTCTTGGGAGATTCATGTCTTCGAGTAACCCAAACAGACCATTTCTTCTGTCTGGTCTTTTTTTTTTATCTCTCTGATAGGTTTCTCTATTATTCTGCAGAGCTATTTTACATGCTGGTTTGAGTCACTTAGATCTGCCAAAGCCTCCTTCACTTTACAAAGCTCCTATTCCGTTAAAGAATTTAGCAAAACCATTAAAGCTCTATACCATTCTCAAGGTCCCAGTTGAATTAAGCTTTCCTTTATATCTCTGGTGAACACAGCCCTATCTGGCCCAGTGAACTGGGCATCGTATATTGCTTTTCTCATACCTAGTTCACTCAGTAATGCCTGTCCCTCCTTTATAGTCCTCCAGCCCCTGTTAATCATGGGAGTCTCCATTGGTGATGGCCATGTATCTTTAATGCCTTACATAAGTCATTCCATTAAGGACTGTTCCCTCCTTTATTAGCCTAGATTAGACAGCCAATGTCTCAAGGTCGGATGGGTGTTCATATAGCTCAGCTGTGAAACTTCTGAAGTACTTAGACTGACATTATTTGCCCCTATGTCCCATATCCTCTTCACAAGCCATGTGGTAAGGGGCTCTTTGATTTTGTTTGTAAGTCTTTCATAGTTTCAACAGCTCCAGTGTGCAGTATTTTCTCCCAGCTACAAGTACTGTTAACGTTTTTCTCTTTTTGTATCAAAGGTTGAATCTCAGGGGCAGCTTTAGCTACTTTTATTTCTAGGTCATTTCTTTTCTCATTACTGTATTTTTCCTTGGGTCCTTTGACTCCTGGTCCCCTAACCTTATGCGAGTTAAAATCTTCTGTTTTTCCTCTCTCTTAAGCTCTGAGGCTGAGACAGAGACTGAATTTGTCAGTAACTCCTTAGCCTTTTAAGCCTGGACTGCAGCTGCCTTTGTTTCAGACAAACCTTTTATTATGCAAAATGGCCACGCCCCCTCTCTGGGTTCCCCTGTTGCTTCCAAGGCTTGTAAAATTTTTTTTAGGCTATCTATGATCTTTAAAGAATTTTAACATACATGTAATTGAACTATTTTCCCACATTTACAGGATGGCTGTGGCCCAGGGATTTTCCCCTTTGAGTTTGTCTGCATCTGCATGGCCCATGTTATTCTAGTTATGTATTTTATGATCCATTGTATAGCCCATGTGAACATCGCGAACCCCTTGGGGTTTGGCCACCCTCTCCCCTGGTTCCCTCCAGCTTTTCCCTGATGGGTCGTGTTACCTCACAGGATGCCTCGCGACAACCATCTCTGCCCTTCTGGATTTGGGAATCTGAACCCAGCTCTCTTTCAGTTGGTTCACTGGACACTGCTGGGATGCTGCTGGAACCTCGATGCTTTCCAAGGCCCACATCCCCATGTTTTTCCTGGACTCCTGTAGTTCATCTATCCAGCCACACTATGCGAATTGTTTCAGTAAATTTTACCCTTGCCCTTCTTGGGAGACTTGTGCCCATGCCTGTGCCCTCTGAGGTCCCCAGGGCTGACAAAACAATGTAAGGCATCCTATTTGGATTTTGCATAGTTTATATGACATTTGGGAGGGGGTAATTTACAAAAACACAGATTCTTACAGGCTTTTCCTTTTCCATATTTGAAATTCACGCACCATTTGTTTCCCACCCCCATCTTCTCTTGCTCAGAGTTCACCTGTTCCCAATATGGCGGTGGCTCCACCCCTTTTTCCCAGTGTGCTCTGCATTGCCCATGTTCACCCTGGATCAGTTCCAGCTTTTCGGAGGAGACTTTGGGTTACAGGCTACAAGGAGACACTGTCTCAAAAACAAACAAATAAATAAGCAAAATAATAAACAACTAAGTATATGTGAAGATACAATGCTTAATTATAACATAATGAAGATATTTCTGTTCTGAGGGTTGACATGGCCCAGATCCTGGGCCTCTTGGGGCCTTAAGAGTAGAATTGCACCAACTCATGCCACCTGTCCTATCATAACCTGGTAGAAACTAGAGAACAGTTTCTATTATTTCTTGGTTGGATGTAAAGTCTTTTGGAATGAACCGTGTGCTGTATACCTGTTTTCTCTGGGTTGGGCGTGAAGATTGTTGTCTTGAGTTAGAGTAGCTGTGATCACCCACTGGAGACCCTCCTGAGATCAGGCCTAACATTCTTTTGTGGAGGAGAGGAGAGCTGGCTCAGGAGAGATGGCTCAGAAGTCTTCATGAGATCTTCTCAAGAGCCCATCCCTCTTCAAGGTTATGTAAGAATTGGACAGTTGACTAGGGCAGGAGGACTCCAGTATAGCTGCCAATAAGTTTCCCAGGAGATTTCCATTGGTGTACCTTTTTGGTAAGATATCCATCTTGTGGGTGGGACTCTTCAGTGGAATAGGCACTAGTAAGTTTCTTAGGGGCTTTGCCACTGGTATAGCAACTGTTGAGTCGCCCATACTACTCTAAGTAACCCCACTAAATTGATTCAGCATGCTGGACTTGGTCAGAATCCTTTCTTCGGTCTCTTCAGTGGTATCTTAGGTGTGTAAGTGTCTCCCCAGGAAATCATATGATACAGTGTAACCTCTTTTGTATGCTGCTGTATACTTTAATTTTTTTTTTAAAGACTCCTTTTAGCAGTTTTAGAGATGTTGATTTTATGGGGCTGTTGTCTTTCCTAAGGAAAGCAAAAGTTTATTTAGTAAAGCAAGCACTTCCAAAGAGAGATTGGAAGGAACTGTCTCAGAGGGGACAGCAGCACAGTGGGTTCCAGGTTGTAGATTTTAAACCTTTATGGCTGTCTGTGAAAAGTGAAGCTTGGCATATTCATGAGGTAAAGTGGCCTTTTTCTCTTCCAGATCAGGGTAGACTAGGTCTTCCTTCAGTGTACTTCTTCCTGTGACCCTATGGAAAAGCCCACACGGTGGGTCAGAACCACAGTGTAATGATGTTACAGTGAAGCTGAGGCCTTCTGAGAATGCAGACTCTTGGCTAGTGCAGGTGTACGGGAAAAGTGCCCTGGCATCTTCAGTTTTCATATCATAGAACAACCTTCCCGCAGCCTCCAGATACTTAGCTACAAAGGAGCTTTCTGACTGTCAAGGTACAGCTGCAATTTTCTTTGCTGCCCCATATACAACTCCTTTTTAAGACTGCTTAGGGTCCTAGGATTAATCTCATATAAGGACATTTTGTATGGAACCAGGGTTTTACAGGAGCTTGTCAGGCTGTGCAAACAGGAAGCAGGCTGTCTCTAGGACTCCTTTCTTCCAGCTCCACCAATGTCCATCTTCTATCTAATAATTGGGATCCAAAAGATTTCAATTATGGGAAAGTTAGAAAAAAAGAATATTATACTTTTCATGTGGTAGAAGCTGAGATTTACTGTTAAATTCCTGTAGATTGCCAATACAAGCTGGCCCTCTTGGGTGAATTACAAATTGAAATTTTTATTGTTGTTAGATCTTTATGTGTAGGGAGAACAATTAGCTTCGTCTCCCCGCCTTCTTTGCGCTGCTGAGGCTAAACCCAGGACTGCACATGCTAGGCAAGTGCTTTTCTAATGAGTTATTTTCCCATTCTTCAATTCATTTAAAACATCCCCTTTGGGTTCTTTCATCATAGATAAATTGTAATCCCCCAAAGTAAAATCCGTACAAACATTTCCTTTGTCTTACAGTAATGCAACTTTAACCTGAAAAAATTATTCACACTATTTTCTAATTTATAAAAGTAAAACAGTATCTGCTTTTGTCTCCTTCCCAGTAGCATCTCTCAGAGGCTGGGCATTTTCCCAGTAGAGGGACATGGAATGAGAGCCCTAGCTAGCCAGTGAACTAACCCTGCTTGGTTAGTAATGTTTTCAGAGGCTCTGGTCTCTATCCTTAGAGAAGATAGTGCTCATCTCACGATGCTGCAGAAATGAAGGATAACATGAAGGTGTGCCTGCACAGTCTCCCTGATGGCTTAAGGTAAAGGGTAGGCATGATAGTAGCCTTCTGAGTTCTCAGACCGAGGTACTTGGTGTGGTACTCTGTATGGCTGGGGCCACAGAAGATTCAGAAGGCTTGGGTCACAGATTATATGTTCTCATTTGTGTTTAGCGGAGCAGACTATCTGTGAAATTTTGTAAGCCAAAATTTAAAGAAAGAAGTCTGTTTCCTCAAAGTGTTGCATGGGTTAGATCCTTTCTGCAGTATATTTTTTCATTTGAGCATAATTTGGCTTGCTGTTACTTTAATAAGCCACATGCCATAACAAACAGGGAATTCAGTACTTTCCCTGGGCTTGTCAACAAGCACAGTCCCAGGATTCAGTTCTTCCTGTGGATTGAGACATTTGGTATTTTGTGACCTACAACATCTCAGGTTAGGCCTACAGATATACCTGAGCCACTTGGAGTACAAGTTCTTCATTGTACCCTTTATAGCTATACATGCCCGCATGCTTCCCCAAATCCTAAGCTGCATAAACTCTCAACAGACAGGGAAGGAAACATTGATGTTCCTTTTTTTTTTTTAAGTATTTTATTTATTATTTTTATTTTATGTGTATGAGTGTATTGCCTGCATGTGTGTAAGTGCACCCATGTTGTGCAGTGCCCACAGAAGTCAGAAGAAAGTGTTGGATTCCTCCAGAACTGGAGTTAAGGATGGTTCATAGTCGTCATATGGGTGCTGGGAATCGAACCCTGGTCAGTGCTCTTAACTGCTGAGCCATCTCTCCAGCCCTGGAAACACTGATCTTTCTAAGTGTTAGTCTCACAGGTCATGAAGTAGATGACCCTGGGCCACTTTGTGTGTATGAAAACATGAGATTGTAGGAGCCGCTGTCTCCTTCACTGTATGCGCCTTTGACCCTGATGGCAGAAGGACACCAAAGAAGAGGAGGAGAAAGCTGTGTGTGAACATGCAGAATGGCTTGCCTTCGCCTGCATTAGTGTGAACATGCAGAACGGCTTGCCTTCGCCCGCGTTAGTGTGAATGTGCAGAACGGCTTGCCTTCGCCTGCGTTAGTGGCCTGCTTTCTGTTACCAGTCAGCTTGCTTGGTCCTTTTACTCTCACACATTAGGAACTGGAGGTGGGTGAGGAGTTTTTTTACCCTTGCCTCCTGGCAGCAGGAGTGGCCACAGCAACAGCCGGAAGCAGTAGCACATGGCACCCCAGTGTTGCAGCTCTCAATGGCCCTGTGGTGATGTTAAATTGTGGTGTAAACCTAGGATGTTGGCGTTTCCCAGTCCTTCATGGTGATTAGTGTTGAACTCCTGGCCCTGGGATAGCTGAGATCTTGACCTTTTAAGGCCTGGCAGCTCTCCAGAACTCTCCCAACAACCAGGGCCTCATGCTTCTCTGATTCTTTGCAGCCTAAAATCTCAACCGTTGTTTGCCATCTCTTATGCTTTTCTTAGTTTCTACTCCAGCTGGTCCATTACTGGCCACTCTCTAGAATGTTGCAGCTGCCTCTTGTCACCTCTGCCATGGTTGTCTGCTGCTGCTGTGGCCTTCCTCATATCATAGCAGTAGCTGAGTTCACACCATTAATGATGAGATCAAAAGTAGGCAAACGTTGCTTATTGGGCCCAGTGAGCACCAGAGAGGCTCAGGAGGTGCCTCTCAGTGGGCTCCCAAAGTGAGCCAATGGCCTCCTGATAGAGCCAGAAAAGGGTGCGTTGTACCAGTCCCAGCAGACCTTCATGCAGATGAATGAGTGTTCACACTAGTTATGACATTGTCCCTTGTGTGTACCAGTCATAACAGTTTCTGCTGAGCCATCAGGGGCAGGACTGCCCCCCGACCTTGGTGGACATGATTGCAGGGTCATCTGGATAACATCCAGACTTGTGATTGCAAAGATTTCAGCATAAACTGTTTGACGGTCATGGCTGGGACTGTACCTTCTTGAAGGAGCTAGACTTCGGTGCTTTGGCATCAAGCATCAAGGTTGCTGTGTAGTTTCTTTGGGATCTGGTGCTGACATGAGAGCAGTCTAGACGTCTGTTTAGCTGATAGCTCTTCACTATGGCAGCCAGTGCACCAGAGGGAGGCCGAATGACTGTCACCTAGGGAGCCAAATCACCCTGTCCTCCAACATTTTAATCTATTTACATGAAAAATAAAACATCAGTAGGAATGCTACAAGAGCTTATCTTTAATATTAATAGTGATTTTAACAGTGTTTAACATGCTTTATAACTGTCCAGTGTCCTACAGAGACAGTTGTAAGAACAGTCCTCTGAGGATAAAAAAGACAGTACACCATTTTTATGTGGCACCCAAAGATTATCCCTGGTGGTACATCAGGAGAGACGGAGTGACCAGTTGTGGAGAAGGGAGGACAAGGCACTGACCCTGTGCCTGCTGCTCCCCTGTAGGCCATGCCCTTTACACACAGCACCTGCATTAGCCCTTCTAGACTCTTGTGACTTATAGGCCCGGCAAGATTGTGGTCAGAGGGAGCTGGAGTGCAAACCCAGCTCTAGATGCCAAATCTCATGATTTTCCCTTTTTATTGGAGGAAATATTTAGAATCTTTTAAAGATAGACTGTTTCCTATGTCCTTATTAGTTGGTTGTAAAAAGAAATTTTGTGTAATTATTTCATGGGAAGATAGAGTAAAAAATCCTCTGTCCTGGAATTAACAGTGATTCCCATATGTGATTTCAAGCTAAAGAGACACATACTGTAGTTGGCATATTTTCTCACTGTGTAACCCAGAACTTGCTATGTAGCTCAAGCTGACCTTGGACTCACAAACTTCCTGCCTCTGATTCCTAAGTGATGAGATGGCAGGCTTGTACCTTCATGACCAGCTCTCAGCTTATTTCCTGAAGGATATTGTGGTGTAAAAAGTCAGCAGATCCTCTTCCAAGCCAATTGCCACCTCTGTAGAATGAGAAAAGCGCTCCTCAGCTCTTTGATGGTTAGTGTGATACTGTGGTCCTTGAGCAAGCTTGAGGCAGTGCTGGTGTGGAGCAAGTGCTCATAATAGAAGCTCCTGTTAACTTTCTGATTCTTGGTGTTACCGTCAGTGGTTCATTTACAGTGCCCTTGTGTTTACTCCATGCTATAGATAAGAGTGTTTTCTAACATCAGGGAATTTAACTTTCACATACGAGGCCACTTGGAATCATAATTAAGTTGCCTTTTCAATTGAGATTGCAGAAGTAGCAACGATAGTGAGTCCTTCACGCCAACAGTGAAACAGACTGTCCCCAGCTTCAGTGCTGCGACAGTCACTTGTATATAGAACTACGGGTTTGTGGGGTCCTGAGTTACTGTGGATGGAAATGGGTAGCAACTCCTGTAGTGTAGGAGCTTCTGAAAGTTGGAAAACTTTAGGTACCTAGGACTGTTTTATTAAAGTTTTGAATCTTGAAAGTGGTCTTTGTATTGAATCTATAATCTGCTGTGATATCATGTTCTTTTCTAGGGAATATCTTGGTAAACAGCTCCAATCCGAGCAGCCTCAGACGGCTGTTGCCCGCAGCTGAGCTGACCTCTTCAGCCCTTTCTGTTCCTCTGATGGACCACTGGAGTGAGAACCTTAGTCCTTAGGGCCAAAAATGAATACATTTTACTTTAATGATAGTTTTTTTCTGTCATGTAGCTTTTCCCAATGCTAATTTCTGGGGGTATGTGTGTCGGGGAGTGTTTGCTTGTTAATCTGTATAAAAAGTAGGTGTTGTGTATCTAAGGAAAATATTACTGTTACAGTGCTGCTTATAATTTCTGTATTTATTGGTCTCTGCAAATGAATATAATTATTAAAGGATTCTCACTTCAAACATGTCTTTTTGTTTTTGTTTGCTCCTTTCTTGGATATTTAACATAAGTCACATGTTCCATTTCAAACCAAAATTGAATTATTCCAAAGTAGTATATGAAAAACAAGTCCTCTGAAATGGTCACCCATCAGTACCCGTCTCCTCCTTCCCTGCCTCCCCCCAGTCCCCTTTGCTATTACTTAAAGTGAGCAATGCAGTATTATATCACTTAATAACAGGGATATGTTCTGGGAACTGCATCCTTGGACTATTTTGTCATTGTGTGGTCATCATAGACACATTTACATCTGCATCTAGGGAATGTCTTGGTAAAGAGATTAGTCCCTTGACTTGGCCTCTTGATGCACTAGAGACCCAGTCAACAAAAACGGATGAGGCTGCTGTTAGCATAGCATAAGAGGAAATTCCACAAAAAGCTTCTGTTGAGAAGTGGGAGTGCACTCTAAAATAGTGATAACATAGAGTAACTGAATTATACCATGGGTGTCTGTTATTGCTATCATTATGACCTGTACGTAATTATCTCTGTTACATTTTATATTGCCATATACACAGCACTGTACACTTCTTTAAGTGGCATTATCACACAGGTGAGTAAGGCCATATGCTGGCCATATGCTGCAGTGTCATGATGGCCTTGACATTGCTGTATCAAAGGTTTTGAACTCTGTTCTAATCTTATGGGATCACTATTGTGAATGTAGTCTTAGCCGCAGCATTGTTATGCAGTGAATGACTATATTTAGAAAAACTTAAGTCTTAAATGAATATTTTTTTTTTTGGTCTTTTTGAGACAGGGTCTCCCTGTAGTCCCAGCTGTCCTGGAACTCACTATGTAGACCAGGCTGGCCTTGAACTCACAAAGGTCCGCCTGCCTCTGCCTCCCAAGTGCTGGGATTAAAGGCGTGCACTACCACGCCTGGCTTAAATGAATTTTTAACATAATCCTGCATCCTAAAAGATTTGCTTGCCATGCTTAATGGAAAATTTTACCTTTAGGGTAGATTGTTTCATTGATTTCTTATACTTTCATCCTTGATTTTTAGTACAAGTTTGGTTAAATATTGCCAGTAGCTTTTTTTTTTTTTTTGTAAATTTTTATATCTTTATACCCCTTTCCCATTGGCACCCTCCTAATGTGCTCCCCCACCAGTAGTCATACATTCTGTCTTTTGCAGTAAGGCCTGTCATGTCAAGTTAGTGTCCCCAGGTGTCTCTCAGTGCAAGTTCATCCACTGGGGTCTAGTCAGCCTATCTAGAGTCCCTCACTTCTCACTTTAAGATCAGCTCTTCCTCACCCAGCAGTAATCAGCTGCCAATAATTCTCCCACTAAGACTGGGGTCTGCTGTAACTGTCTTAGTTCTTCCCTCTTTATTTCTGGAGCTACACCTCTAGCTGTGTGTAGGTGGCAGACACATGCTCCCCACCCCCCCCGAAAACTGAGCCTTTTGATTTTTAACTTCAGCAGCTGATCTGAGTCTCATTTTTCATTCATTTCCTTTTTAATTTTTTTTTTTTAACTTCTGGAAATTGTGCTATTGAGTAACTGTGCTGAGGCTAATAACCTTTTTGCCAAGTTGTTTTTGTCTTCTATAGAAAGACATTCCTATACTCCTCCTGTTTAAGAGATTGCTTCATTTTCAATACAAGTCCTGTGGGAAAAGCTAGTTCAGATGGTGGGTGTTTTGTTACTGGGTGTCCTTCTGGGCTTTTGTTCTGTGATGAACACCTTGGGGAGGAAGGGGTTCATATTCAGCTTGCACATCAAGGTCACTGGGGGAAAGTTAGAAACCTTGGAAGAATACAAAGAATACTGCTTACTGACCTGCTCCCTCTGGCTGGTGTTCAACATGCTTTCTTTTTAAAAAAAAATATTTTATTTATTGTTTTTATTTTATGTGTATTTATTTTATGTGTATTGCCTGCATGTATGTGAGTGCACCCATGTCGTGCAATGCTGTGGAGGTCAGAAGAGGGCTTCAGATTCCCCTGGAACTGGAGTCAAGGATGGTTCATAGCCACCATGTGGGTGCTGGGAATCGAACCCGGGTCCTCTGCAAGAGCAGTCAGTGCTCTTAACTGCTGAGCCACCTCTCCAGCCCTCAACCTGCTTTCTTATGCAATCCAGAGCAACCTGCTCAGGGGTGGCACTACTCACAGTGGGCTGGGCCCTTGCACATCACAGTTCTCTATAGACATGATCAAAGGCCAATCTGATCTTGGAAATCCCTCGGTTGAGGCTCCCACTTTCCAGGTGACTCTTGGTTGTGCCAAGATGACGAAAACTAACCAGGACAGTGGTTTTGTGACGTGATTTTTGTCCAGGATCCATGTGGTGAAAGGAGAGAACTAGCTCCTTCAAGGTTGTCTTTTAACCTGTACTCATGCACACACACACACAAAAGGTAAAAACAGTTTTTAAAATTGTTAAAATTGTTTAGATATTTTTACTTGCAGAAACATGAAAAAATACCGGGCAGCTTTATTTCAGCACTACTCAGTCTGCTTTAACAATAGATCAGTTTTCATATTAATGTGTTAATGGTTGGGAAAGTTATTAGGATTTTGAAACAATGTCCTGAAGTTCTAATGATCAGAGACACTGAAGGCTTCTGTGTTTCAGAAGGACACATTGATTTCTTTGTCATAGGTTTTGGTTTCCTTATGCACAGCCTTGATTTCTAAACTGGAAGTCAGCCCTGGTCGTCCTGGTAGAAATGGTTAGTGTTTAATTCCTCAGCACGGTGCCACCACATTCGTGTTGTCCCGGCATTACAGTGAACTCTCTCAACATCTTTTTTTACTTCTCAAACTATAATACATTTTTCTGTTAATGTCTTAAATATTCAGTGATGGCATTTTAAGCCACATTATAGTAGTGCCTTAATGAATAGCCTGACTCTTAGCATCCATTTTAAGGCCAAAAGCAGACCTGAACTGCCGAGCACCTGTCACTTCAGATGTCTCTAAAATTGTGTTCCTCAGCCAGATCTTTGCTTATTACTCTATTGAATCAGCGTCTCCAGCATGAAATGGGGAAGTAGAAGTCAGGGCCCAGTCTTATTTATGAGAGAATCTTGCCCCTTGATCCCTAGGCCTAGAATATCACACACACAAAGACTTCTCATTTTCTCTCATTACTTTAATGAGATGAGCATACAAGTTTTAGCGCTTTGATACATAAAACATACATACCCACATTCATAAACTATCTTCCTTGGGTGGAGGACAAGGAGGGGTCCTGAGGGATTAAGGTCATATGCCCAGGTCACAAGAGGAGCATATGGCTCTGAGTTTGTTTACCTTATAAACAGTAACATTTTGGTTGCAAGATTAGGTAAAAGTCTTTAGCTCAGATTATGTCCATATTGTAAAAGTCATTCCTACAGTTAAATCCTCAAAATTTAGTATCATTTACACATTCATTTAAATTGGGTGTACCTAACAGAGCACACTTAAAAATCTAAGTAGTAACTGCTTGTGAACCTAATCAGTCACGTAAACAGAGAGCAAATTCTGTGCATTTAAAAAGAATGCCTAGTAACTATGAAATGGGTAATTTCACTTGTGCAAAACAATTTATAAAAAATAAGTATTATTGAGTAATTCATTTCCTCAATGCTTCTGTGACTGAACGCAATGGGTCCACCTCTTGGTAAATATAAAGATCACAAGCACAATCAGGGAATAAAGGCATGGAGAGAGGCTTACAACTTGCAGCAGGTTTGGAAAGCTTTGGGGTTAACTCTCAAAGCAGTGTCTCTACAAACAAAGGCACCAAGGGGTTTAATTAGGGAGGTCTGCATATTCCTGGTAGATTTGTCCTTGCATATATAGGGGCATAGTCCTGTACACATGTGATTTTAGATCATGCTTCTTCATACATTGGCATGGAAAGTTTAAGAATGGTAAGCATTATCTTCAGGGTAGAGGATTTTACATAAGATTATAACGAGAAGGGTTAAGTCACTTCGGAGCGGGGTTGGATGGCTTCGGCTAGTTTAAATTGGTTCCTTCTGGTCTTCTTTGGAGATCCTATTTGAAATAACTAAAAATCAATTTGAAGGGCTGTAACAGCTTCTTCCCCCACAAGTAAGGATGCTTAGCCCTGTAAGTTCCTGCCTTGCAGCTGACTTTTACGCCTTTCCATTTCATAAATACACATGGAGCCAGGAGGACCGGGCCCTTAGCATTTTATGTTAGCCAAAGTCAGTAGCTGAAAATGAGTTGTTCCCCCAGGTGTAAACCATAAGCCTGGAATCAGGAGGCTCATTAATGGTGTTTTGTAAGTGTGTGTGTGTGTGTGTGTGTGTGTAAGATGTTTGTATCTTGTGTTTGTAAATTGAGATTATCATGTAATATTTTTGAGAATTTCATACATGCATGTAGTGTATTTAAGTTTATCCAGCCTTTTATTTATTCCCACATCTCCCAGCTAGCCACCCAGCCACATCTGCCTCCCGGCTTCATGTTCTGTCTTGCTAAAAGAAATTAAAAAAATTTTATGTATATGAATGTTTTGCCTGCGTCTAAGTACACCTGTGTCATGCAATGCCTGTGGAGGCCAGAAGAGGGCATTGAATCACCTGGAACTGGAGTTACAGTTAGCTTCCATGTGGATGCTGAGAACTAAACATGGGTCCTCTGCAAGAGCAGCCAGAGCTCTTAACCACTGAGCCATCTCTCC
>NW_008347810.1:2551451-2553372 GCF_000622305.1 Nannospalax galili
CTCTCTCTCTCTCTCTCTCTCTCTCTCTCTCTTTTTCTTTCTTAAAAAACCGAGTCCAATTAATGCTTCCCATATACGCGTGACTGGAGTCAACCTACGAGCAGGCCCACACCTAAAGAAAACTGACTCTCCTATACCAGTCATCAACTGTCAATAGCTTCTCAGCTAGAGGTGGGGACTGCTGTGCCCTTACCCCATCCATGCTAGAATGTGCGCTGGCTTGCTCTTGTGTAAAGCACAGCTGCTTTGAGTTCTTGAGTGCATTGTCATGTGTAGAAGATGCAGTATCCTCTCAGTCATCCCTCACTCTAGCTCTTAAAAATTGAGTTTTAAGAATCCATACTTTACAGTCTGGTTCTAATCAATAGCTAAGTTTTCTCTTCTGACAATTCAGTAATCAAATGAGCTTTTCAAATTCTTGAGTCTCACTAATCTCCATGATATTCAGTCTTTGGGTAGGTACTTCTATGGGGTGCTGTATGCCTCCTCTACTAGGTCCCTCACCCCTGTACCTTAAAATCCTTTGTGTCTCCTTGACCATCCATCTCTTTTCAATTGGAAAAAACAAACACAAACCCCAACCAGTATAGAATTTAGATATTATGGCTAAGTGGGTAAAATGCTTTCTGTGCAAGCATGAGGGCTTCATTTCATTGCCAGCATGTACATAAAAGTTTGGGTGCAGTGCTTGGTCTGTAGTCTTGGCACTGAGGGTAAGCTGAGGATGAGACAAGAGGCCCTCCCCCCAGAGGTTGCTGACCAGTCAGACTATCTAAAACAGCAAACCTCAGTTTCAGTAAGAAAGATCCTGCCTCAAAGAGGAGAGAGGGAAGACACTTGAAGTTAATCTCTGGCTTCTGTGCACACCCATGCAACACGCACAAACACACACACACACCCAAGAATTTAGGTTTTGGGAGTATTGGGGCTGGAGCAATGGCTCAGTGGTTAAAAGCACTGGCTGCTCTTGCAGAGGATCCAGTTCTAGCACCCACATGGCAGCTAGCAACCAACTATAACTTCAGTTCCAGGGCATATGTCAATCTCTTCTGGCCTTTGTGGGCAGCACACATGTGGCACACTTACATGCATACAGGCAAAGCACTCATACACAAAAATTAAAAAAAAAAAGAATTAGGTATTTTATTGGGTTTCTTGTTGAAGTAATAGTTTCTATAAAGTTTGACAGGAAACCAAACTCAATAAACCAGTTTCTAAAGTGCCATACTTTACCTATACTGAAATATAAGGGATCCACATTCTTTTTATAGGAAGTAAACTTTTGACTTTAAATACTTGAGAGGCAACCCTTCACATAAAAGGAAAATAAAATTGCATCTTGCTTCCTTAGCTCTTCTGGGGCTTATTGGCTTTGCTATATTCTACCTATAGGTGAAGCTTATTTCCACATTGTACCTGAAATACCAGATTTCAGAAGGTTTCCACTTAAAAATCATCTGCTTTGTTTCCTATTGATCAGCATCTAGGTTATTGGTTGTGCTGCATAGCTTTAGTGTCAACTTGACACACCTGGGTTGAGGGAGCCTCAATTGGGGAATTGCCTCTGTTGGACTGGCCTGTGGCCGTGTCTGAAGGGCATCTTCTTGATGAGTGATGTGGGAGGGCCCAGCCCACTGTGGGTAGTACCACCCATGGGCAGGTGGGCCTGTGTTGCATAAGAAAGCAGGCTGAGCAGGGGCCAGGGGAACAAGCCAGTAAGCAGCTTTCCTCCATGGCCTGTGCTCCAGCTCCTGCCTCCAGGTTCCTGCCCTGAGTTCCTACCTTGAGCTCCCAGATGAACTGTGAGTGAATTGTGAGCTGGGAGATATCAGACAAATAAACCCTTTCCTCCCCAAGCTGGTAGTGGCCAGAGTGTTTTGTCACAGCAATGAAGAAACTAGGACAGTTAGGGATCTTTCAC
>NW_008347810.1:2553838-2554469 GCF_000622305.1 Nannospalax galili
AGTAGGACTTGGTAATGTGTAAGAGTCTCCTGAATGGTTCTGGTGTTGAAAGTGTGAAGGGGTCACCGAGAGCAGCTGAGGCTTGGCACACAGAGGCCAGGAAAGGCCATAGGTGAAAGTGCAGCTTCAGTTGTAGTTAAGACCCCAGGACTGAAGGGGTCATGGAGAGAAGCTGAGGCTTTGCACCCAGAGAGGCAAGAAGAAGCCATTGGTGAAGGTGTAGCCTCAGTTTCAGTGGAGACCCCAGCTTTTTGGAGATGTGAGGACTGTGGGACGACCACCAAGGACCGCAGTAGGTGTGGAATGAAGCTGGCCTGGGTCTGTGAGATGAGCTGTGTGTGCTGTGGACAGCAGAGTCAGAGAAGTGGAGGCTGCCAGTACCCTTTGGAGTCAGAAGATCGTGAGTGAACCCCAGATGTCCAGCCTTGAGCTACTTTGCTGGACTTTGGTTTTGCTTAGATGTGCCCTATTCTTCCCTTTGAAATAAGACAGTGCTTGTTTTGGATTTTACAGAAGCCCACCCACAGTTAAGAGACTTTTAAAAGAGACTATGGACTTTTAAGGGTTTGGATTTTTTAGGGACTGTGGGTTTTTAAGTTTGTACTGTCTTATGTTGTGATATTAATGTTAA
>NW_008347810.1:2554732-2578928 GCF_000622305.1 Nannospalax galili
TATCTTAATTGTTGAGTGATGTAGGAGGGCCCAGCCCACTGTGGGTGATGCCATCCCTAGGCAGGTGGGCCTGTGTTGCATAAGAAAGCAGGCTGAGCCAGGGCCAGGGGAGCAAGCCAGTAAGCAGCTTTCCTCCATGGCCTGTGCTCCCGTTCCTGCTTCCCAGGTTCCTGCCCTGAGTTCCTACCTTGGGCTCCCTGATGAACTGTGACCTGGGAGATGTAAGATAAATAAACCCTTTCCTCCCCAAGTTGGTAGTGCTCAGAATGTTTTGTCACAGCAATGAAGAACAAACTAGGACATTGGTGTTAACTGTCACATAATTAAAATTTAAATAATTCTGTAACATTCTGCTGTCAAATCTGGGAAAGCACAGTGCCAAGTATTAATGCTTTTGATCTATGTGAAAATTACTTAGAAGATTCTCTGTTCTTTGACTTTGAGTAAATTTTGAAATCACTCAAAGTAGGTGACAAAGTTACTTCCCAAATCTGAACTGTGTGATGAAATCTCTGGTAAGTATGAAATTTTTCTCTTGTTTTGCTGCATAGAATGTTCTGTTCTGATCAAGAGGTATGGCTTCTTTAACTTTCCAAACAAGTTTCCAGAGGCAAAGTCATCTAGGAAAAAGAAAGAACTGTGACTAATTTTATGTTCCTTAACATTATATGCAAAATGCCACTAAGTTCACATTGTCTTTCAGTTTTTAAAAGACTCTTCTTATTATTCCAAAAGATAGAAGTGGAAGAAACCCTTTCATGGATTGGAGCAATAACTGGCCAGGCTGCTGCACTTTACACTCATGGCCTTTTCCCGCTCTATAAAGAAGAGAGGACGTGTCCAGTGACTTGGTTGAATGAATCAGTGTGCAAAAAGCACCGAATAACAGAGTAACGTGCAATAAGCTTATCTGGAACATGACACAAGGACTGGGGGGGGGGTGCCCAGAATTCTCTCATAAAAGTCCTAAATTAGACATGATAGTTTTTAAAAATATATTTTATTATTTTTTATTTCATAGCTGCCATGTGGGTGCTGGGAATCAAACCCAGGTCCTCTGCAAGAGCAGTCAGTGCTCTTAACCACGGAGCCATCTCTCCAGCCCCTAGACATGATATTTTTAAATATAGAAAGGAGAGGAAAAAGACCCATAGTTGATCTGTGAAAGGGAACCGGCACATTAATTACCCTTCAGAATTGAGGGTGATTAGAAGAAAGAGCCTGGGCCATGATAAGGACTTAAGGTGGGAAAGCATTAGAAATAAGAGGTACAATGTATTAAAAACAGTATAACAGAAACTTAAAGGGAAGGAGAGGAGGGCTTCATTAAGGGTGAAAATTAGAACAAGAGGGAGAGAGCAGCCACAGGGATGGCAACCAGAAGCCAAAGGTGCCTTCAGAGAAACCCCCTTCCCCGTTCCCCAAGGGAATACCTGACTTTTACAACATTTCAGGGGGTGATGGGAAGTTTTATATCATGTGATTTAGCTCTATATAACCTACAAAGAGCCTGGCAGAGCCAGGCACTTGTTAGAACCATACATGTAGGAGCATGGAAGAGCCAGGTACTTGTTAGACCCGTACATGTGGGAGCCGTTGGCTGCAGTACAGAACAGCATCTAACTCTCCCTGGGAGAGTTGTGTGCAGTGTGGCCTGTTTCTTCAGGCTGTGGGATCTGGTCTCTGAAGACTGAGCACTGTCTTAAAGGGGCAGACCTGTGTTGTAACAGAAGTGGTTAGCACTAATATAGACTGCAGCAAGTTCAGGATGCATGTTTTATTTCTGAAGGATCCACTAGCATAACTGAAACTTGGAGCTGAAGCTAGAGAGCCTCTACTGCGGGCAGAAAGGGCTACCAAAAATACTTAGAGCAGGAGAGTAACAGAGGGGACAGTGACTAGAGAATGTAGACCTCAACCCAACAGTAACGATGACTCCAGCAGCACTGGGGGCTGGCCGCTCACCTTCACACACCCATAACTGTGACTGTTTCTGAGGGGTCACCTCCAGGAAACCAACCCTCCCAGCTCCCAGGGTTCAGGAGTGGAGCTGTTCTGATCTGCTGAGTAGTTAGGCTCTGCCACCTGCCACCTGCCTCTTTGCAGGCTGTTAGTGAAGTGGAAGAAGCAGAAACCACTCAGTCACTGTTCTGCAGCGACCTTCCAGATTCCAAAGTTTTCCTGACAGCATTTGCTATCACGTTTCTACTGTTTTGACCTTGTCTTTATTGGGTTTTGATAGGTAAAAAGTAGCCGGAGAATGAATGGATAGTGTTGATGGGGAAAAAGCACCAAGACACAGATAAAACTCTCAGCGGGATAGACTTTTATTTTGCAGGGGACACGTTCCCTTCCGGGAAGGAAAAATATCAGCCCACAGATTGTGAGCTGGGGCTTTTTAGGTGGGCTTTGGGGTGCAGAAGGCAGGAAGTTTTTTGGGAAAAATTGGGGGGGGCAGGAAAAGTGGGGTCCATCTGCCAGCCAGGATCTGGGTCAGGAAGTTCTTATTTTTGTCTTCCTAAGATAAGGGAAAAGCTGCTCCTGAAGTCTCTGGTTAAAAGGTGGAATCTGCTTGTCTTCAGAGATCAAAGGAAAGTCAGGCTGCCTTTTAGAAGAGTCTGCTTCCCTTGACTTCAAAGACCAGGGTATTTAATCAGTTCAGTTCCCTTTTCTCAGGGGCTTGAGAAATACGAAGTCCGTGAGACCCTGTTGGAGATGGGGAGGGCTGCAGTGGTTTGAAACCCTAATAGTTTTTGTTTACTCTTCTTTAAAATCCCTTCTAGCCTTTCAAGTAAGGCTTTGGAGGAAGCAAAAAAAAAAAAAAAATGTGTGTTTTCAGTTTATCGTGTTTCAGTTGAAGTCTCAAAGCTGTGTTATTTTTGACCAACGTTTGCATGTGAGGTCCAGGTTAGGGCAAGCCTAGATTAAATTTGTGAAAACGGAGGCAGATATACCGGAGCATATGGATTCAGAGTTGGAAAGATTTTTGAGTCCATCCCCTCTAGCAAAGTTAGCAGCTGGAGATGGGGGAATTAAAGTCAGCATGTGTTGAAAGACTGCAGGTAGACAGACTGTAACCATTCTGTGATGTGATGTAATACAGTGACTATTCCTGTCATATGACAGAGTGGGGAGCCCGGGAGGTGAGTCCTGTAGTTGACCTCCTAGTAGAAGGCACCTTATTTTATTGCAAACAGCTCTGGTTAGAAAGTTTCTTGCTTGGAGCCCATGTCTGTTTCTTTTTCAAAAAAGTTTTTTTAAAAATTTAAAACACTTGTTTTTATTTTATGTGTATGAGCGTTATGCATGCATGTATGAAGGCCACCTGTGTCATGCAGTGCCCATGGAGGACAGAAGAAGGTGTTGGATCCCCTGGAACTGGAGTTAAGACAGATGTTAGCCTCCATGTGGATGCTGGGATTTGAACCTGGGCTGTCCACCTAGCAGCCAGTGCTCTTAACTGCTGAGCCATCTCTCCAGCCCCCATATCTGTTTCTTGTAATGTTCTATTTGGGGGCCCAGTTTGATTTCTGAAATAAACTAGAACAAGTCTCATCTAACATCTTTCTTTTTGAACATTTGTTCTGAAACATTAGTACCTTTTGTCATTTAAAACATTTCTACTTTAATGCTAAAAAGTTGAGGTTTTATTTGGATATGCAATGGTGAGGCAAAGCTGTACGTCATGTAATGTCAGACAGTCCATAGGATTGTGATCCTCCTAGTGAACTCTTTGCAGAAATTATTTATTTATTTATTTATTTATTTATTTATTTATTTATTTATTTATTTTTGACAGGGTCTCCCTAGACCCAGCCCACCTGGAAATCACTATGTGGGCCAGGCTGGCCTTGATCTCACAGAGATCCACTTGCCTCTTCATCCTGAGGACTGGGATTAAACATGCATGCCACTACACCCAGTTGCAGAAATTATTTTACAAGGGAGTTCTAAGACAGTTCTAAGGAGGTTGTCATGAAACTATTTTGCAACAAGAGATGTGAAGACCAGCCGTCCACTCCTATGAGTGGCCTTGTCTAGACTCTGCTGAGATGTGGCCCTTGCTGCTCTGTGACCCTCTGCATTGGCCCCTCTGGATGTATCCTGGTTGGAGCCCTACCCAGAAAGCAAATAGACGTTGACCACTGATGGGGTCAGGGGCTGCTCCATGTAGGCAGTTGTAGCCTGACTCGGACCTCTTTTCAGAGACATTTACACGTGAGGCTGACCTGAAAGTAGCAGGCAGTGAGACTAATGCAAGAGACACAAGTGATTGACAGAAGAAAAGCAAGTAAAAGACAGAAGCATCAGCAACAGCCAGGAGGTAGTGCAAAGAGAGGAGCTGAGCTGGGTGTTGCTTGGTGGGGACAGCATGGAGGAACAGAGGTGCAGAGATAAGCCTGGTAGAAAGCCATCAGCATGCCCCAGACGACCAGAGCTGCTGAGAACACAACCCTGCTCTGCAGGCCCCTACTGAGGGCTGGTGTCTTCTGCAGAGGCCCTCTCCTGCCCTCCTGGCTTCTCAGGCTGGCCTTATTGGTTTCCCCTGACTTTGTTCACTTGAGTTTCCCACATGAAGGAGTCTGAAACATGCTGAGGGACACATATGGCCTTGTGTGGCCTGGGCCTGTATTGGGCAGACAAGAAGGTTCTGTAGGCAGGTTTGCAAGATGCGAAGAAAGGTGAGTTTGTGAGGGGAATACCAGTCTTGGGTCAAGTGCCCATGAAGGTCAGGCTGAGTTTGAAGGTGAGGGAGTTTCACAAGGTCAGAGTACAAAGGGTCTTTCCTGGACATCCTTGTCAGCGCATCTGCCAGCTGTCTCTGGGTTATCTTATCAAGGTTCTGTCTATTGCTACTGATTTCCGAGTGCTTTGGAGACACTTCGGTGATTGTGAAAATAGACTTGTTGGCCTCTCTCTGAAGCTGGCCAAGAAGGTCCCGAGGTCTCATTCCTCACTCTGCAGCAGTGACTTACAGGAACACTCTCCACCCCACACAGGCCTCTGGCCTCCACAGTCCTCCACCCTTCACCCAAGACTTATGCAGATTCTTCTGTTATATATCATTTAGCAAAAACCTAGGTTAAATATAAACTACCTCATAATTTATTACTCAATTTCTTTAGAGTTCAGCTTCATTGTTTATAAATTAGACACATGATAGTATCTCCTGAACTGTGAAAATTAAAACAACAAACACTTAAAGTGTTCCTCTATTGGTCAGAACTCATGCAGTGCTGCTCTTCGTAGGACATTCTTTTCTCCCCGTTAGGAATGAGTAAAAAGAGGCACAAGCTGAAAAAGGAAGAAACTGACCTTTTATTGATCAGTGAGGAGGTAGAAGCTGACAGCGGGAATCATCATGGCAACCACACTCTCTCTTAACCAGGAGACCTTAAGGGTAGAGTTCTCCGGGTTGTGGGCCTGAGATACTTGCTTTGTGAAGGACGGCACAGCTGCTCATGGTTTACTCTGTTTTTTGGTGGGAAATTTGAAGTTTTTCAATGCCCTGTGATATTTATTGGAATTATATCATACATGAATGTTTGACACATTACTATGACCACCTAAGGTGACCTCAGATTAATCTATGGATTTCCTAATGCTAAAATATGGTGTTTATGATGTGATGCCACATTACACCTATGCCTGACTAAAATTACCCTGACTCTTACCATCTATTTTAAGCCATGAGTAGACCTAACTGCTGAGAATGTGTTCCTTCAGAATTCTCTCAGAACTATGCTCTTGAACAAAGGGTTTGCTCGCTCTTTTATTGAAACAGTATATCCATCATGAAATGGGGAAGGAAAAGTTGGATGCTTACTTGAGGTCCTTCTGACTTTTATCACACACACAACCATAAACAGATGTCATCTATTTCTCTCATTGCTTTGGATGAGATAAGCACTATTTGTTGCACTTGATATGTAAAACTAGACACATATATTCATATATTATTTTGGGTCCAGGGCAAGAAAGGGTCATAAGGGATTAATCCTTAAGGCCATATGCCCAGGTCACAAGAGGAGCACAGTGGACTTGTCTACATTATAAACAGGCTAAGATAAAATTGGCTTTTTGGTTGTAGGTTTAGATAAAAGTTATCTGTCCAGAGTTTGTTCATATTGTAAAAATCATTCCTACACTAAGAAATCTTTCTAGTCCTGAATAAATCATATCTTGCCATAGCAAATTCTCCAGAACCTATTGGCCTTGGGGCTTTTATATAGCATTTCCTATCATCCTTTTCTGCTTGGATAACTTGTCCAGAAAACCAGTGGCAACAGAGTGAAATGAAGAGCTTATGGATCTAGGCATACAGATGGCTAGGAGGATGACTGCAGTGTCCTACACGTGGCCTCTGAAACAAGAGTCCTTATGCAAGCACAGGAAGAGTCTGATACTGAGTCCAGGAAGCCAGTGCCTGGCTCCTGCTCCTCCTTTTCTCTGGTTTCCTCACAACGGGCAGCATCTGGGCACTGCTGCTAGGGCAGGGCAGAGCAGGGTGCTGTGTGGTTTCAAGGCTGGAGGCTGTGCATATGTCAAATTATTTTGAGTTTCTGAAGTCTTTTTAAAAAGTTATTTTTATTTTCTGTGTGTTGGTATATTGTCTGCATGTATGTAAGTGTACCTGTGTTGCTGTGGCACATGATGCCCATGGAAGTCAGAAGAGGGCATTGGATTCTCCTGGAACTGGAATTGTGGATGGTTGTTAGCTGCCATGTGGGTGCTGGGAATTGAACCCGGGTCCTCTGAAAGAGCAGCCAGTGCTCTTAACGGCTGAGCCATCTCTCTAGCCCCTCCGAAGTCTTTTATGCAGTGCAGTTCTACAGAGGAAAATCTATTCTGGGAAGGAACTCCGCAGTGCATTTCATGTAGGGGAATATAATACACCCATTAAGACACTTCCCTGAACTTCGGTTCTTAACATCTTTGATGCAAAAAAGACATATGATGTCCGTGGTGGGTCTGATTTTGATGGGTTTCCTCTAAAATGACCCCTCCTTCTTATAAACCTGGGCTCTATTCTGAGATGTCTTGAGTCACTGTAAGTCCAGGCTCTGACCCTTTTTGTCAGCTGTGGCCTTTTATATTAGATCAGATAATGAAACACAATCCTTTAAAATCATACCCTTAGGATATAAATGTTCGAAGAAGTTCAGCCTGTATCACAAAGACGGATGGGTGGTTACATAACTCAGCTGTGAAGGTTCTGAAGGACTTAGGCTGATGTCATTTGCTCCAATGTCCCATACTTGCACAAGCCACAAGGCCAGGGGCTCTGTGCTTGGCTTGCTTGTAAGTTTTTCCTAGTTTTAACAGTTCTAGCATGGAATATTTCCTAGCTACAGCTTACTTAGCTTTTTTTTTTTTTTTCTTTTATTACCAAGTGGCTGATAAGTGTGAGCAATTATGGAGGAATGAATACTTACAGTGCTCTAAGCACCACACTCAGCCTGGACAATAAAAGCCAAGCATGAAAACTGGAACATGCTTCTCAATACTCATGAACTTAAACTATCACTAAACATGACATCAATAAACATTAGGCATATGCATAGCTCCCCTATCAAAAAAGGCCTTTTTCCACCACTGACACGATGGAGAAGGAGGGTCCTATAAGATGACCCCTGATGAGCACCAGCTGGAGTTTAGATGACTTCTTGCCGGAGCTAGCTTGTTTAGGCAGGCTCAGGGAGTTGCTTAGTGTTGGATCCTGGAGTAAAGAAGGGGGATGCTGAGTCTGGGCTGCCAGTACCAGTTACATGTGGGTAACGTAGGTATGGAGCTGGGGGACAGCTCATGACAGCACCTTCCTCCATCCTTTGCTTTGATGTTTGAGGCTAGTTCCTGCACTAGCAGTGGCTCCTCAGCATCAGAAACCCTCCTCATTGTGTCTACAAAGAAATTTTCAAGGCACTGTCAAGATTCCAGACCTTTGGACAACAGGAAGGAGAAGTGGAGGTAAGAGCCAGAGGCAGTTAGTTACATTATGTCCACAGCCAGGAGACCGAGAGATGAATGCTGGCGCTCAGCTCCCTTTCTCTTTTTATTCAGCCTAGGACCTCATTCCATGGGATGGGGTCACCCACATTCAGGGTGGGTTTTCTCTGGTCATTTAAAACTCCCTAGAAACACCCTTAGAGAGTCACCCAGAGGTATAGTTCTGTGGTGATTCTTGACAATAAAGATAAAGTATTACAATTTTCTACCTCATCTCTTCTTCACAATGAACCTGTAACATAAAGCTGTTTGTCCCATCTGATAGAAGAGGAAAGTCAGTGATTTAAATAACTTGTTCATAGTTTTGCCCATAGTTAATAGGTAACTTTAGACTCTGGGCCTGAGTTAATTTGAAACCACTATTTAGATACTCAAAAATAACCTATAGAATTTGGGAAATGATCAGATGCTTTGGGGAAGACAATGTTAAGGTTTTGAGCAGTGTTTCCCGAATATTTGCACTGGATACCAGAATTGGGAGAGGGAGGAGGTGGGACTTCCTTAATGGAGTTGGGATAAGAATTAGGTAGAAATACTGTAGAACCCTGAGACCCTCTTCATTCACCCGCTACCCCCCAATCCCTCCAGACCCCCACTAATTGCTCTTTTAGCTTCTGTAAAACGCTTGGCTGCTGCTTTAGACATGCCTAGACATACCCTGGCATGCCCTGACCCCTGCCTGCTATTCCCCACCCCCCTTCCAGGAAACTATAGATTAAGCAAGCCCGTGCATAAAAACTGCCCTATAAGGTAAAAACGGAGACTCCTGGCCCCACAGGTAACAGCACATTCCACAGCCCTGAGAATAGCACCTACCAATAAGAAACTTCCAGGGCTGCATCTTATACATCCAATCGGTTTAAAATTATGTTGGGGTGCGTGGGCTCCTTGAACCAACCAAAATGTATCTTCGGTATCCCCCCCTTCTTTGTCTAAAACCTATAAAAGGCTCCACTGTCCCTTACTCTGGGCTCTCAGCTTGGATCCTTTGAGTTGGTGAGGTCTAAGAGCTCGAGCTTAAGCCCGAATAAACCATAAACCTTTGCTTTTGCATTTTGGTGTGTTGGGTCCTCTGTGGTCTTTTTGGGGTCCAGTGGATAAGGTACAACAATACAAAATGAGAGGGGCTAACCAGGGCTGTCATAGCCAAATTCAGTGTTTGGAAGAAAAGATTCTCACAGGCCCTAAAGAGGGATTGAGAGATGAGTGGAGTCCTTTGGCACTTAGGACGGTGGGGAGAAGAGAAGGGAGCATATGAGAAGGCTGAGCAAATTTGAGGTAGGGAGTTGGTGTCAGCTGAAGTTCAGTTTCTGGGACTCCCATTTATAGTCAACAATTGCTCTTCCTGGTCTGTTGTGAAGTATGCAAAGGGCAGCTGCTTACTTAGAGGTAGGCAATCAGCCAGGCTTCTCCTTGTGCCTTGCAGTGTTGGGAGAGGTTAGTCCCATATATACAGCAGGTTCCCCCAGCTCTAGGGCCCCAGGCTGATGCTGCAGTGCCCAGGCCCAGAGTGTAGCATAAGATGCAGAGTCAGTCGTCTGCCTCAGGGACAATGTTTCTTATCTTCCTGGAGGAACAAGGTTATCCTTGTGTTTACTGCCTATAAGTGGACCCCACTTCAGTCAAGCAGCACTGTTCTTGATGCACAATGGATATAGCAGTATGAGCTCACCCTCCAAAGACTGGCTTGTGCTTATTTTTTTACCTTAAAGCAGGCGTTTCTCACATGGAAAAGTTTGGGAGATTCAAAAGTTTTGATCTCTCGCTTTTATCACAAATATGGGAAGGGAGGGGATCCAGCATATGACTAGTATGTTGGAAATACTGCATTATCTGGTCTAAATTGCAGGTAATTGCAGAGTGAGATGCTTTCCTGGTGAGGCTGTGCTTAGATTGCCACCTAAGAACTAGGTCGAGATGCCAAACAAGGGGATCCATTTGTCCTCAGCCGCAAAGTGGAGTTTGATCACTTTCCTTGCCTTAGTCTCTAATCTCTGCACTTAAATAACCCCTGTTTCAGTTAGGTAACTAGAGAGGGCTTAGTAGCCTTGGAGGCCATTGCGGAGGGGTTCTCTTTATACCTGTCTTTGGCCCTCCACCTCCCTTTTCCCTGGTAACAAAAGGGGAAACATCACAACTGCTCCTCCTTAGGTCTTAAATGCCATATAAAAAGGTTGGTGATATCAGGGCTGTATTGAGTCCTATTGTGGGAGCTGCTTCCTTCTGGTCAAAAGCTCTGCCTCTGACCCTGGGTGGAGACATGACATTCTAATGTGCCTCAGAGATTAGAACATTACATACTATTGTGTCCTCTCTTGAGTTCAAGCTGGGCCTGTCAATCACCTGCCCAAGAGGCCATATCTCCACTTGGAGAACTCAAGGCAAGTATGCATGCCTCATCCAGGACTTAGGATCTGACCAGACACCCCAAGGAAGTGAAGACAATTATTTGAGATTACACTTATCATTACATAATTTTTTGGATTAGATGTGTTTATCTTGACCCATCACTGGCTCTAGGAAAGCAGTTCTGATGCATCGAATGTTCCTGACTTCATTGTGACTTTGACTGTGGAAACATTTGAGGGAGTTCTCTTTCCATTGGGCTTTTTCTTCTCCAAATGTTCCTGAATAGCTCCATGTTAATTACGTTTGAATCACAGAGCCTGGACCAGAGGCTTCACTTCTACTCTCAGTTACTGGTCCAGGAATGGCAGCCTTTACAATAACAGCCAAGACAGAAGCCACACGCAAAGCAGCAAGGCACTGGAAGAAAAGTCAACTTGTCTGTGGAAAACTCTTTTTAAAAAAACTTCATTTATTTATTTATTATTTATTATTTATTGTGTATGTGTGAACATGTGCAGGCCATGGCACATGTGTAGAGGTCAGAGACAACTTGGAGTCATTTCTCTCCTTCTACCATGTGGGTTTTGAGGACTGAACTCTTACGTTTGGCAGCAAGTGCCTTTACCCACTGAGCCATCTTACCAGCCCTACTTGTTTTTCTAAAAAACAAAAGTTACAGCTATCTTCCATAATCTCTGAAGTATGCCAAAGTTTTTGTTCATTTATAATCGGACATACTGTGAAAAAGAAGTCCAGAAAAGGTATTTAAGTGTGTTGACTGCTAGGAAGAAAGGAATGGCTTACTGTCTGATGACTCAGCTCTGAACTGAATTTGATGTGTCATGTGAACAGTTCCCTCTGATGGTGACTGTTCCTTCTCCAGATGCATCTTTTTGTGGTACTCCAGCAAGGACCACAGGAATGTGCCCTCAAAAGCCATGTGTTAAAATAGCTGGTCTTCAAAGGGTGGTGATGCTGGGAGGTGATGGACCCTGCAGGGGGTGGGACCTAGTGGGAGGTGTTAGGCCATTGGACACGTGTCATTGAAGAGAACTGTGGACCCCTGTTTCTTCCTTCCTCACATTCTCTTTGTGTCCTGGACATGAGGAGAATGGTTTTGGTCTGCCACACAGCCTGCCACGATGTGCTGCCTTGCCACAGGGCCAGAGCAACCATGCCATACCATCCTTGGCTGAAACCTTCAAAACCATTAAAAATAATTTTTTCCTCTTTACAAATTGATGATCTCAGGTATTTGTTACTGATGGAAAGCTGAGTAACACAACAGGTTTCCACATATCTTTCAACTTTGTCAAGAGATTAATGCTGAGTGTCACTTCACAGAACAGTGGGCTGGGCTAAATGTGTGTCTGATAAGAAATCGCTGTGGGAAGCTCTGCCAGGGCCCAGGTTTTCATGCTCACTCTGATTGGGCAGGGGGAGGTGATCAATGTTCCCATCAGTTTAGAAATCAAAGCATTTGATTCAGCTGTCTTTTGTTTCTCTTGAACTCTGTCATAGTAAACCTTAATCTCACCTAACTGCTCAGACAATAGATTTAATAATTTTACTAAAATGTATGGCTAAAAGAACAACAGTTCATATGAATTTTGTCATTTAGGGACTGGGTTTGGCCCATATTGAGCAATGATCATAGCATCTATGTTATCTGTCATCAGTAATGCTAGATGAACATGAACAGGCTTGGATGCCCTTGAGGATAATAATAAATAATAGTAATCAGCTTTGCCTCTTAAGATTTAAAATATGATATGAGAAGGTGGCAGCACCAGGACTTTGTTGAGGTCCATTAAGGGATAACTACTTCCTCCTGGTTGAAAAAATGGACTTTGAATTCTGCCTCTATCCCTGGTGGAGACGTTCAACATGTTATACAGCTGTGTCTTCTCTCTCAGGCATTAGTCCAACAATACCAGATCTCCTTTCCCCAGCATAGCTGTTCACCGACCTCCATTCCTAAACCTGCCGGTTTTCTTAGGCCTGAACCCAGAAGGCATGGTGTCTCTTCCTTTTATTCATCCCTCTCCTCCCAGAAGCCGATGAGACTTACAGCTTGCTTCTTCTGTTATTTTTCTCTCAAACTCTAAAAGAAATAGGCCACAAACTCCCTTTTGAGTCTGTTTTAAAATTCTTTCATTAATGAAACTAATAACTCATAAAAGGAAACCTTGAATCCCTGGTAACAGTAAAGATGTCTTTGTCGAGACTCTTTTGGCCCACTCACTTTGGGAGCTCTGAGCTGCTCAGGAAGTAACATCTGGGTGATCTGGGGTACTGTCCGAACAGTAGATTTCTAGGAGGACTGTGGAAAACAGGGATTAAGTAAAAATCAAACGATATTTTAAAAAAAGAAACACCCTGCTCTTTCTCTGATAGGGACTTTAGGAAATGACCATGCACTGATTTCACCTGCCCTGAATCTCCATCACATTGGCAGGTACTGCAAGACGTGCCTCACCGACCCTGAAGGCCCAGCACCTTGCTTTCTTTGTCCTATTCATTTCTCTGGCTCTCTCATCCTTACCCTTCTCAGTGCTTCCCAGGGTCTGCACACTGTGTTAATCCCAACCTCTAATAAATACCTGGGTCTTCTCATCAGTGGAGGTTGGAGTGGTACTTAGTTCTTGGGACACCGAGCACTTTCACAATGAGGAAAATGAAAAGCAAAGTGAAGACAAGTTGGTCATGTGCCTTTCTGAGCAGGCGGAAAGTCTGTGGAGTAAAGTGAATATCTATCTCTGCAATCCCAGCAAGGGCCTTAGACATGTTCCAGAACATCAGAAATTAGGTATTGGAGTTTTCAGAGCGATCACTTGGACAAGCAGACAGGGAAGCAGGCTCTCAGACCTCAGGATAAGGAACTGGGGCTTCAAGTTTTCTGGAGATCATGCCAGTGTGGAGAAAGCATATCTGAGCAATTTTGTATGATGTTCTAGGGCTGGTGGAACATCTGAAAGACCTACCAAATCTTGCAGTGTACTGTTTAAACATTAGGTGGGCTGCTTGGAATTCAGTTGCTAGTAGGTCTTGTTAGGGACAGTCAACCAATTTCAGACAGCTAAAATTAGTAAAAACACATGTTCTTGCTTCTGTTATGGATTGGCAGTTATAACCAAGGAGGCAGACCCACCATGAGCAGAATCATGAAGAGAAAGGTCACTTTTGATTTTCTTTCTCTCTCTAGCAAAGAGATGGGAGGTTGGAACCTTAGGCTCGTTCAAGGAGAGGCAGTTTTCTGTAGCTGCAGGAGCCCTTCCTCCAGACTGAGAGAGCTGAGGAGGATGAAAATTTTCTAAAGTTTTCTATTCATTCATCTGCTATTTTTAATTGACAAATGATGATTCTTTATATTTGTAGGCTACAATGTGTTGCTTTGATGGACGCACATTGTGGAAAGAGCAAATAAAGCTAATTAGTGCATCTGTCATCCCCCTTCTCATCGCTTTTGTTGTAAGAATGTTCACTGTCTCTTCTTTTGGAAATTTGGAATATACAGCACGTTATTGTTAACTGTGATGACCGAACAACAGATCACTGAATCTTATTCTCTAATTGAAGCTTTGAACCAAAGGAGAGCAAATCTAATTTAACATGAGATTGACAGGTTGTCCAGGTCGTTTAAAAATTAAAAGGGACAGAAAAGTAGAGAATCAGACAGTAATTCAATTGAAGACACTTACGTGAAAGAAGCTCGGAACCTGGAGGGGCACATCGCTGTAGGTGTAAAGCGTGCCGGAGGTGGAAGGGACTGAAGCTGGCTCCTCACGCTCTTGTGGCCTAGTCTCTTGCAGCACCTCAACCTGCCTCTGATTTTAATTTTTCCATGATTTTGGAAAGTTACAATCAAGATATTACCCAAGACAGTAGTCTTATCTGAAGTTTGGGGTGGAATCTGCTTCTAAACTCACACAGTTACTCGAAGAGTCTGATTCACTGCCTGATCCCAGCTTGTGTGCTTCTGTTTCTTGCAGGTTTTGACCAGAAAGTCAATGAACAATAGAATCATCTCAAGTGGTTTGCCCACATGTAGTGGAGTGGAAGGAGTGTGGTAGTGACTTCTGCAATATGGACGTGCTCTGGACAGACAGCTTTTACCTAGCCTTGCAACCAAAAAGTTAATCTTATCTTGTTAATAATGTAGACAAGCTTTCTGAGCTTTGGTGTTCCTCTTGTGACCTGGGCATATGACCAGAGACAGCAAAATTCTCTTATAAGAGTCCAGCTTTTACTTCCCTATTTCATGCTGGAGCTATTGTTTCAAAAAAAAAAAAAAAAAAAAAAGAGAATGAACTAGGGGCTGAAGAGATGGCTCAGTCAGTGGTTAAGAGCACTAGCTGCTCTTGCAGAGGACCCAGGTTCAGTTCCCAGTACCCACATGATGGCTAACAACGATCCTAACTCCAGTTCCATGGAATCTGATGCCCTCTTCTGGCTTCCTTGGGCATTGCATGACACAGATGCATACGTGCAGGCAATAGACTCACACAATAAAAAATAACAAATAAAATATATTATTTTAAAAAGAATGAGTTAGTCCTTGCTTGAGAGCACAGTCCTGAGAGAAATCTGAAGGATCAGGTTCTCAGTAGTTCAGGTCTGCCCCTGACCTTGAAATGCATGGTAAGAGGCTGTCTTTATTTAAGCATCACTATAATGTAGCATGCACCATAGATGCTGCAAAAGGGAGAAGGGAGGGACCAAAAATTGAAGTTTGGACTGTCTGCCTTTATAGCTGGCTTGTGTGACAGCTTGTTTCTTCAGAGTCATCCAGGCAGAGGGTGTCTCCTCCCAAGATGTGAATCACAGTTTTAGGTAACATGATACATACAGCATATCATCTTTGCCCAGTTCTATTACATCTTAATTCCTTTTTTTGTTGCTGTAATAAAATACTCTGACAAAAGCAATTTAGCAGAGAAAGGATTTATTTGGGCTCAAAATTCAAGGATACAGTCCATCATGGCAGAGAAGTCCACACTGGAGCATGAAGCAAGCTAGTTACAGTGCATTTATAATCAGGAAGTAAGGAGGGGTGAACATGTGCTGCTGTCAGCTCCACTTACGTAGTCCAGGATTCCTGTCAGGGAATGGCATCAATCACTGTGGGCATATCTTCTTACCTCAACTAATGCAATTAAAGGCAATCCCCCATAGGAATTCCTAGAGGCCTGTGTGCCATGTGATTCTAGATTATGTCAAAGATGATAACACTACCCATCACGTATTATTTAGGAGAAAGGTCTGGTCTGAATTTGAGAGGACAAAATATGGCACTGGCAAGGTAATCAGGATGGCAACCTTGATTTTGCCTGTCATGTTCTTCTGCTGTGATCAACTAGAAAGTCAGGCAAGATGCTGAAAGCTTTCAGATCCTGACCATCAGGCAGCACAAGAGTGCAATCCCCGAGAGAAGGGAGTGAGATATGCCTGATCATCAGATGACAGCCTGGGGTGGTCCAGGCCACAGTGCACCAAGTCGTAATTTTACTAAGTGGGCGAGAAAGGCAGATTTGTAGAGACAAAATGGCCACAATTTCTAGAGCAGAATATTGGAGAGGAGGGACCTACACAGCAAATTTTGAGATCTAAAGAGGGATCCTTTCAGATTTTGAATACTATGTATTCGAATGTAAATCAGTGTAAGTCTGAAGATCAGTAAGCTGAACAGTCCCTGCAGCTCATACAGGACTGGGAAAAGTCCACGTTCCTACCTGCAGAGTAGAGAGACCCCATAACACTGTAAAGCCAGAGTGCTTAGAAGTATCACTTCTTGCTTGTGGATCTAAATTAGTCCTAGACTAATGGTTCCTCTGGACCTGTTCTAACAAGCTGGAAAACAAACTGAGAAGAGATCATAGATAACTTGTGTCAGCTCATTTTTAAAAGGATACAATTACATTCTGTATAGAAGTCACAATTTTCAGCATCCAGTTTACATTTTTCTAATAATTAATTAGTTTATCTATTTATTGTTTGTTTGCTACAAGTGTGCCACAGTGTGTATGTGGAGGTCAGAGGACAGCTTTTGATAGTTGGTTCTCGACTTCCACCCTGTGGGTCCTGGGATTGAAGTCAGGTCATCAGGTTTGGCAGCAACTACTGCTGAGCCATCTCACTGGCCCTCAGCAGCCAGTTTCAAAACATTGTAAAGCATACACAGAAGAAAAAAAATCAACTATGAAGAAAAAGATAACTAAAGATAAAGAAACTCAGAAATGATAAAATGCGAGTGTTTGTAGACAAGGCATAAAAACTTACACTATGTCCCCAAATGCTCAAGAATGTAGAGAGAAACTGAAAATAAAAATATTAAGAATGACTAAATGTAGCTTCTAGAGCTGAAAGAGACATTCTCATAAATGGAATCCATTGGATGAAATGCAGGTTAGACCTCTCTGAAGAACACTGCAGTGGTTTTGAACACACAGCAGTAGAGGCCATCCAGAGTAGGGGGGTGAGGGGAGTGAGGGACCAGCCTGGGCAGCTCACACAGGTGCGGTAAGGTATTAGAATCATGGGGAGAGGCGATACCAACAGAATGAAGAAACAGTGGTTACAGACTTTCCATATTTGATGAAAACTGCAAAACCACAGGTCCAACAAATTCAATGAACCCCAAACAGAAAAAGAGAGACGTAAACTTCCATCATCCCAAGGAAGAGGTTCCCATCAAAGGACAAAGCAGACTGAAGCACTCCAAAGTGACCAGGCTCTGCCACATCCACCTGAGCTATAGGTCTTTCCCTGCACATACTGAAAATCCAGCACGAACAAGGTCACTCTGTCCTCTAGTTTATGTGCCGAGTGCTGTAGTTCTCACTATAGCAGAGCATGCTAGTCCTGCCTGTAAATACTTTCCTTTCTTGAGAATTTCTTTGTTCTTTGCCACGTGAGACAGTGTGTAGAAGGCCAGTGATATTGGTGAGTAAAAGCATTGGCCAAGACCAGAAAATAAAAAGAAGATTTATTGAACTACAATGCAAAAGTCATAGCAGTATGCTTCCAAAGAGAGGGTCTTTTGCTGGCGGGTGTGTGTGTGTGTGGGGGGCAGTTTTATATCATCTTTAAGAGGAAAGTTTTAGGTCTTATTAGGTGGGTGGGACACCTGTGTGGGCTCATATATGAATGACTAGGCAGACATCTCATTATTTTACCAAGGAATAAGTTCTATAGTGTGAATTCTTTCTTTTTGGGTCAGGTTATCTGTGTAAGACATCATGGATTAGAAGGGGTAGGACTCTAGATAGTCTGGGCCCTCTCATTAAAGTGTGGAATTCTTCACAGTGGTGTCAAGAGGTCCTAAGATTATAGCCAGGGCTGTGAAGGTTAACACTTTTGGGTCCTGCACAGAGATAATAGTGGCCTTGCTCTGAGTTCATTCTGAGGTCAGAATCAGTTCAGCATAGCCACCCATTGTAGAACAGTGTCCACACTGTTCTTCCCTCTCATTTCCTAAGAACATTATGAACACTGTTTAAATTAACCCAACATAGCTGTGTTGCCTGGCCAACCCAAACTGTTATCAAGCATTGACACAATTCCATTTGCCACTTGTGAGTTTTGCCTTTAAAACAAGTTTGAAATCTGTAAGAACTCACACAGTACATATTTAAATTTGTTTCAATCTTTGTTTTCCCAAGTTACAATTCTGATCAGTCCAAATCTTTGTTTCTTTATTTTATTTGAATTTTATTGATTTTTATCTTATGTGTATGAGTGTATTGCCTGCATGTATGCAAGCGCACTGGTGTCGTGCAGTACCCGCGGAGGAAAGGAGGCGGTATCAGAGCCCCTGGAACTGGAGTTATGGACGGTTGTTCACCACCATGTAGGTGCTGGGAATTGAACTCAGGTCCTCTGTAAGAGCAATCAGTGCTCTTAACCGCTAAGCCATCTCTCCAGCCCCCAAATCTTTGTTTCTTAATCAATTTGGACCTTATTTTCTCTTAAGAGTTAACTAAAGAAATTGAATATGTAGTTAGAAATATTCCAACAGAGAACATAAAACTATTCTCAGCTAGTTGCACAAACACTAAAAAAAATTATTTTCCCCAGGCAGAGGAAGAGGAGGGGTAATTATGAATTCCGTTTTCTGAGGACAAAATGACAGTGGCAGCACAGCAGGAAGAAATGGTTACAAAGAAACCACACACTGCTATTCTCATCTTCATATGCCAAGACTATAGTAATAAAATTTGAGCAAACAGAATTCAACAATGTTTTAAAATAATAATGCCTTTTATCTAAGTACGATTTACTACAGGAATTCAGGCAGATATGATGTTGCAAATATCAATGTGGCTCACCAGGTTTTCGGATAATAAATCATACAATCGTAATATATACAAAGAAAGAATTTGATAAAATTCAAAATTCAATTTCTATTTACTAGACAATTCTGTAAAAATTATAGACAAAAAGAAACTTCCTCAATTTCACAAGAAACACCTGCTGAAAACATGGAGGTGATGTTATATGAAACGGTGGAGGATTATTTCACCTAAACTGAGCCAGTTTATGCAGCTGTTCTATGCAACATTGCAGAGTAAGTCCTGGGCTACACAAGACATAGAAAAGAAGCAAGCAAACTGGAAACCATGGTGTGAAAGTTCTGCTTACAGATGATATCATCATCTATGTGGAAAACCTGAAATATATAAACATTCCAGAACCACTAGACGGTCAGTATGTAAAAGCAAATGTATCTCTCTCTCTAAGCAACAAATAATCAGAAATTAAAATTCAGCATAAAATGTCGGTCACATTCCAAGGCATGGATCAATACCCAACAGCATTTGGGGAACACAAATTAGACTCAATAAGCCTTAAAAAAAAAGAAAAATAATAATAGAGGACATGAAGTATGTGTGTGGGGGGGGTATTGGGCTGGGGTGGAAATGGGGGAGGAGTCCAAATATTAAAATACATGGTATGAAATTCTCAAAAAACCAATGAAATATAAAAAATTTGAAGTACGCAACAAAATCAAACAAAATATGTGCTAAGCTCAGCACTGGGAACCACAAAACTGTGGTGGAGCAAATTGTAGAAGGCAAATGAGGGGCAGTTTCATCACGACCGTGGCACAGAAGACACGATGGCTCTTCCCCATCACTCCTTAGGGTCACTGCAATCTCAGTAGAAGTGCCAATCTAAAAAATTTATGTGTCGATAGAACCAAGAAGAGCCAAAGTCATTTTGAAAGAGTGACCTGAGCTGGAGGACCTGGAGCCTGGTTCAGATACTCAAGTCAGTTCAGCACTGGCATAAGAATCAACACACAAGCCCACAGCCAGAAAGAAAGCGTGGTGGGTGTCATAGGAGAATGACCCCGAGGCAGGACAGCTGCTTAGGAGACAGAAGGGAAGGAAGGGGGCCTCCTCACTCTGCTGTTTCAATTTCCACCTCTCACTGAGTGACACCCAGATATTTGTATCCTCCTTTCTGAGAAGCATCCCAAACAAGATTATTAAAATGGCTAATGATCTAATCCAAAAGTCCAGACTCAGTGTGACCTGTCTATAGGCAAGGGCCCCTTTGATCAATGTTTTCATGTCTATTATCACTTCTGTCTCTGCTACAAACTGTACAAAATACCTAAAAAGTCTCCTCCTTAGGAACAAAATTGAGTAAAAACTTAAGTCACCAGCACATACTTCTTCACTTGTATATTAAACAACTTCAAAGCCTCCAAGTCAGGCCTATAGTAGCTGCCGAGGCACTTGGGTGTGTCTCTGTGCTAAGGCTTGATCTTGACTCTCATGATGTGCACCCTGTGTTTCCCTTTGGTATTTATTCTAGCTTGCATGATTTCAATCTATTGATTGATCTCCACGGCCACGCTCCCTGTGTACTTTAGAGGACTGTTTATCCTGCCTTCAGGTGGGGCGTTGCACAGGTCTGGTATACCTGGTTGGTTTATGGTATTGTCCAAATCACCTTTCCTAAGTAGCTTTCTGCTTAGATGCTCTGCCCGTTTATTGAAAGTAAAGTATTGAAGCTTCCAATTATTATTTTAGAATTGTTTATCTTTTCTATCAGCTATGTTCATTTTTGCTTCATTCATTTGTGGGCTCTGTTGTTTCATGTGTCTGTGTTTGTAATTATCCACAATATAGCCCTTTGTCTCTTGTAACAACTTTTAATTTTCAGTCTCTTTTGTGTGACATTGGCACAGCCAGCTCTAGCCTGAATATTATTTGCATGGTCAAAATACTTCTGTTTGCATGAGGAAAAGTTTTTCTATGATTTTTCTTTTGATTTACTTAACACCTTTGAGAAAATGTGACTGCATGGAGCTGGATAATTTTTTTTTAATTCACTCTGGCAGCATATTTATTTAAATTGCCGCATCTAAACATGTTATACTTGAAATGACCATTTTGGAGGCCCTTATGACACTGTGCTGTTTGGATTCTCTCTTAAATGGCTTTCATTTGTGCTGATTTTTTTTTCTAGTATGCTATTTTGGTTCCTTTTGTTGGGGACCCCTGCTGTCTAAGGTAGCAGTCTCTCCATGTCCAGATAGCTGCAGGCCGGCTTGGCGCAAATGGAGAGATTCCCTTTCTCAGCGGGGCGCCTTCCTGCTCTCTTCCTGACTCACCTTTTGAAGTGCCCGTCACAGATACATGTCCTCTGGCATGAAACTGCCAGGTTTTTCAGGCAATGTCTGACAGTCTGTTAGAAGCCCACCACCACATGTAAATGGGGCATCCTACCAAGCACCTATCAACTAAGGCTTTTGCTACTGCCTCCACACTATAAATATCCTGGTTTCTCCATAATAAATCAGAGCTGTATCTGGAGCTGAGCTGTATCACTGAATTCTGTGTCTCACTGCACCCGGAACCAGCCTGTGATACAATCTCCCTGGAGGGGGCTGTCCCTTTGTAAACATTCACTCGCGAAGATCTTGCTTTCACCTTTCTTGCACCTCCCCTCGTGACCCGGTGGCCGACGGATCACGTACATAGAGGGAGTGCCCAGTAGCTTGGAATGGAACTCGCCTGGAAGCGCAGCGACCCACAGAGTCACCAGCATCCAGTAGCCGTGGAGAGCCAGGGACCTGAACAGCAATGCGGTGTGTGCAACCTGCCTCACCCCAGCGGTGCGCGAGAGACCAGCGCCACGCCCAGCAGCTGGTGCTCCGAGATCCCCGTGCACCCACAGCTGGTGCCCAATGTGAGAGCCTCCGAACTCCGCGCCAGCCAGCAGCTGGAGCCCCCTGAAACACAGAATTCGTGAGTACCTCTCCCACCAGGAGAGCATCAGAAATCTCTTTTTTCCTTCGTCTCCCATCAGGAGACTAAAAAGCAGCTGTGCCTCCAATCCACCCCACTCGTGGGGCCTGGCAGTCTTTCTCTTTTCCTCCTTAAAAGGCAGCTGTGCCTCCAAGCCACCCCACTCGTGGGGCCTGGCCATCTCTTTTTCTCTTTTCCTCCTTCTAAAATAAACTTCCCTAATTGGTTTTGTTATCCTGCCCCCAGGGCACTCAAACCACAGCTAAAGCCAGTTAGGTGAGAATTTAAATTAACTAGCCCCTGCGGAGCACTTGAAAGTTCAAGGTGGCTCGCGCCAAACAAACAAAAGATTTACTGTAGACTTTAAATCTGCAGCTAGGCTTGTGCCTGTCAGAGTGTTCCAATCCCCTGGCGTCAGACTGATCCAAGAACATTAAACGCTAGACAGCACTATTTTCCTTTTATAATGGGTAATTCAGCATCACACCAGAAAAAACTCTAAATTCGCTCCCTTAAACCCCTACTTAAATCAAGAGGACTTAAGATCTCCCAAAAAGAAAGCTCAAAATTTTGGAATGAAGTATATCAATTTGTACCCTGGATCCTATCAGCAGACATTTCTGATCCAGAGGTCTGGACTTACATTACATATCTGGCTCGTAAAAAAGAAATCCAGAAAAGACATAATTTTCCCCTTTCCTTTTTCCCCATAATAGCAGCCATCCAACAATGCTTAGGAAACCCACCTAAGATCCCCAGTCTTTGTAATAAAGAAAAAGACAGGGACATGGAGACTGCTGCAGGACCTCAGAGCCATAAATACAACCATGAAAATATGGGGATCACCCCAAAGATACCTACCCATGGTCTCTGCCATCCCTCTTAATACTCCCCTGTTAGTCCTAGATATAAAAGATTGCTTTTTCTCCATCCGTTTGCATAATAATGATTGCCAGCATTTTGCCTTCTCAGTTCCAAAAGTTAACAATTCTGGTCCAGCTGATCGATATGAATGGCAAGTTCTGCCACAAGGCATGGCAAATAGTCCTAGTATATGCCAGGAGGCTGTTGCCAATGCACTAGCACCCCTATTAAAAAAGGGATTGCATGTTTATCATTACATGGATGACCTCTTGGTCTGGCAAGATGAGAATTACTCTCTAGAAAAATTAAAAAATGCTATGATAAGCACCCTAGAGGCAAAAGGTTTTGTAATAGCAACAAATAAGATACAATCAGTCCCCCTCATTACCTTCCTAGGGACTGAAATAACACCCACTGCTGTTAGGCCCCTCAAACCTGTCCTAGATGTTCCCCATCCACTTACCCTAAACTCACTTCAAAGTTTTCTAGGTAATATTAATTGGCTAAGGCCATGGCTTCCTATCCCCACAAGTCAATTACAGCCACTCTTTGATCTCTTAAAGGGAGACAAAAACCCAGCCTCCAGACGGTATCTAAACCCAGATGCAAAAAAGGCCCTCCAAATAATTAATAACCACTTCCAAAAGGCATCACTAGCCAGATATAACCCCAAGCTACCTGTTCAACTCTTAATATTTAATTCCTCCCCCACCATGGTAGGAGCAATTCATTAGCCACATGGAGTACTAGAATGGCTTCACACGCCAGTAGGGGGCGCTCCTCGCTTTCTTACAGAAGTAGACACTCTTGCATCCATGGTTCATCAGGGGAGAGAAAGGACTCTACAAATTATAGAAAAAGAGCCTGATACCCTTATTATCCCCTTCCCATTATCAGATGTACAATGGCTCTTAAAACATCACTCCTCTTTTGCAATCAGCTTAATAGGCTTCCCAGGACAAATTGATAATCACTATCCCAAAGATAAATGGATGCCAGTTATTCCAATGTTTTGCTGGCTCCCACCTCGGCTCTACTGCCACAAACCCATAAAAGAGACTATTACTGCCTTTACAGATGGAGGAAAAAAGGGGGCTGCATTGGTCATATATGACTCCCCTAATGACCCACCTATGATATACTTTCAACCTCTATCTGATAAATCCCCACAATTTAAAGAGCTCTTTGCCATCTATATGGCTCTTGATAAGATTGATAAACCCTTCAACCTTTATTCTGACAGCATTTATGCTGCTAATTTACTCCCATGGCTAGGTCGTTCCTTTATTAAAATAGATGGTAACCCCATCTCACCTCTGCTAATTAAAATTTCCACAGTATTACAAAAAAAGAGTGGCTCCTTTATTTGTCCAACATATCAGGTCCCACTCCTCTCTCCCAGGACCTCTTACTGAAGGAAATGCCATAGCAGATAAAGTAGCCACCGCTGAAACCTTCCCTGCCAGTGTCACAGATGCCCAAGACCTCCACCATGCCACTCATATTAATTTACAAGGGCTCCATCTCAGGTTTCCCCACATTCCTCTCAAGCAACTTAAGCACATTGTTAGAACCTGCTCTTCTTGTGCATCAATCATACATACTCCTGCCTTACAACAAATGGGCGTCAACTCTAGAGGACTAAGATCTAATGCCCTTTGGCAGATTGATGTAACTCATGTCCCCCAATTCGGCAGACAGAAATATGTATTTGT
>NW_008347810.1:2579902-2592996 GCF_000622305.1 Nannospalax galili
GTACCCTACAGCTAACTTTCATGTCTCTCGACAGCTTGCACCTGCAGCCAAGTCTGTGCTAACTCATAATATTATTCTATAGGAAAGACAGAGGACCAGATAAAATCAACTATGTCCTAGAACAAGTTTAACTTTCTTCCCTTCACCACCTACCCCAATGTCTAGTTGCCTTCTCTTGTGCATCCAGCAATAGATTTCTACTGACAGCAGTACCAGTTACCACCCTTCTCTACCCAGGAACAAAAAAGAATTTCACTGACTCTCATTTAAGTGGATTCAAACAACTGACTAATTATTTAATTTACATTTTCAGCAGCAAGCCTCCCCAGTACAGCATACATCACTGTGTTAATCTCTCTTTGCCCACCCTTTTGTGTACTAGTACTTCCAGGTATAAGAAGCCTTTCCTCCTACACAGCTGCCAGCAGAGAAAAATCTTCTTCCCCCTGCTGGTAGGGATCAGACTTGCACTTTCCCTGGGGACTGGAGGCGTTGCTGCAATGACAATTCAGCAAGCCCAGCACCTGGCGGGAAATTTTCGAGACAAGCTGGACCAGGCAATGGCATCCACGACTGACAGCCTGGAATCTCTCCAACAACAAATGAACTCTCTCGTCAGGGTTGTGCTCCACAACAGAAGAACATTGGACTTAATAACTGCTGAACATGGAATGGGTGTGTGGTATTGGGAGAAAGCAATGCTGTTTCTTTGTAAATGAATCAAATGTTGTTGAAACCAATGTTAACACTCTTAAAAAACTTTGTAATCTATTTCAACCCACCAAACAATTAGGTTGGCTTAACAATCCCTTGTTTGCATAGCTCCAAACCCCTTGTTGCCCCCTGGTAATACTGTGTATTATTTTTGATACTTGCTCACTGTTTTTAAGATTTCCTTGCTGACAAATTACTGCCATTTGCTAAAATCACTACAAAACAGGTCATGGTCAATTATCAGACTTTGGATTCTCCCGAGATGAGATGAGTTGGACCTTAGGGTTGGTAATGGCACTTCTCCATATTTAAATCAAAGAGGAGGAGATGTTGGGGACCCCAACTGCCAGGTTTTCCTGTGTGATAATCAGACAATGTCTGGCAGCCTGGCAGAAGCCCACCACCACATGTAAATGGGGCATCCTACAAAGCACCTATCAACTCAGGCTTTTGCTACTGCCTCCACACTATAAATATCCTGGTTTCCCCCTAATAAATCGGAGCTGAATCACTAAGATCTGGAGCTGAGCTGAATCACTGAATAAAGGAGCTGTATCTGGAGCTGAGCTGTATCACTGAATTCTGTGTCTCACTGTGCCCGGAACCAGCCTGTGATACAATCTCCCCGGAGGGGGCTGTCCCTTCGTAAACATTCACTCGCGAAGATCTTGCTTTCGCCGTTCTTGCACTTCCCCTCATGACCCAGTGGCTGACGGATCACGTACATAGAGGGAGTGCCCGGTAGCTTGGAACGGAACTCGCCTGGAAGCGCAGCGACCCACAGAGTCACCAGCATCCAGTAGCCGTGGAGAGCCAGGGACCCGAACAGCAACGCGGTGCGTGCAACCCGCCACACCCCAGCAGCGCATGAGAGACTGGCGCCACGCCCAGCAGCTGGCGCTCCAAGATCCCCGCGCACCCACACCCTTTTATGTATATTTTTAGAAGTTTTTTATTTTAGTAGTTATCCTTTGAGTAGCAGTTAATATCTGAAATTTAAAACACTCTAGTTTGACTTGAAAGTAACTCATTTTCAATAGTATTAAAAACTCTGGGACTGGAGACATGGTGCAGTGGTTAAGAGTACTGGTTGTTCTTACAAAGAGACCTGGGTTCAAATCCCAGCACCCACATGGTGGCTAACAACCATCTGTAACTCCAGTTCTACAACATGGGTACACTTACACACATGCAGATATAACACTCATACACATAAAATAAAAATCAATAAATTAATAAAAACTCTATTCTTACACACTCCATATACCCCTTCTTTATATTTTTGTTGTCACAAATTATACCATTATACCATGTATTTTGATGCTTTATATGTAATATACATATATCTGTGTTTATGTATTTGGAGGTGGAATTGATCTTGTGCATTATTATAGGCAAGCACTCTACCAAATTACTAACATACATTTATAATTATTGTTTATACATTTGTGTTTTAAATAATATAGAAAATAAAAAGATTTTCAAAGAAAATATAATAATATTGGTTTTATCTTTGCCTGGATAGCAGTGTGTTTGCTACTGTTCTTTATTGTTTCATATGGAGTCCGGTAACTAACTGTGCTGTCATTTCAGTTCATCCTGAAGGGACCCTTTGGTATTGCTTGTATTCAGTTTTCCAACTAATAATTCTCTCAGGTTTTGTTATTTGGAAATTTAAATTTATCTTTTATTTTATTGTATCTTTCATATTTTTATTTTTATTTTTGAGACAGAGTTTTGAACTCACAATTCTACCTTAGCCTCCTGAGTGTGGGAATTCTATAATGCTCCACCATGTCCAGTTTGCCCTTAGAGTTTTAAAGGTAAACTTTGCCTGTTACACAATTCTTAGTTGACAGGTTAGTTTTTCTTAAAGCATTTTAAACATGTAAACTAGTAGACTCTGTATTCCTGGTTTCTGAAGAGACATTCCCTGTAATCTTACTGAACATCCTTGAATGAGAAGGATGTTCTTCTCTCTTGATGTTTTTAAGGCTTTCTTTTTGTCATTTATTATTATTTATTTATTTTTTTAGAAAGATTGTTGAGCCAGAGGTGGTGGATGAGCCCAGGGAAAGTTTTCCAGACAGCTGGGCAGTTACTCATATGAGCTCACAGCAATGGTTACAGCATGTATAAGTACCATGTAAGCTCAAGCCAGACAAAAATACCAGCATAGATGTGAGGAAGTGGGTAGGAAACCCCAGCCCTACCTGAAGAACTATTGGCACCCAATGGTTGCTGGGAATGGGAGAGTCACTCTGTTTTAAGTATGAGACTCTCGGTAGGCTGACCAGACTGCAGTGGATGGGCCCACACTGATGGGCATTTGGGGACACAAATTTGACTCTATAGACATTTATATATATGTGTGTGTATATATACACTATATGTATATATAATAGAGTACATGGAATTGGTCAGGTGTAGTGGGGGTGGAGATGAGGGAGGGAATCTAAATTTGATCAAAATATATTGTATGAAATTCACAAAAATTCAATTAAAAATTTAATGTGTGTGTGTGTGTGTGTGTGTGTATTCATGTGTATAGGCACCACAACCTGCTTGTGGTGGTCAGAGGATACAACGTGCAGGAGTCAATTCTTTCATTCCAATATGTGGTTCTGGGGGATAAAACTCATGTGGTGAGGCTTGGTGCCTTTATCCACTGGACCTCTATTTGCCATTTAATAGTTTGGTGATGGTGTGTTTCAGGCCCAGCCTCTGATTTTTATACTATTGGAGCTTCTAAGTTCCTTGGTTGTATAAATCCACATCTTTTACCAAACTGTGTTTGCCAATTATTTGTCCACATACTCTCCTTCTTCCCTCTGCTCTTTGCCCTCCCTCCCCTCCTCCACTGCTGTCTCTTGGATTGTTTTCTCCTCTGTATCATGTACTCTGGGCTACTGTATGCTTGCTCTCATTGCTCTAGATGACGAGGAACAGTCTCTACAGCACAGAGTCAGGTGAAACTAGCCAAGAGAGTTAGTCTTAAGCTTCTCTGTCTTGCCCAAGCTGCCCAGTGAACACCACAATGGAGGCTGTTGACTGTGGTCCCCACCCCTCCTTCTGACCATCCTCAGCTTTTACTGTCTCCTCATGTGGCATGACATGCCCTCTTCTTGAAAACTATGCTAATAAACTCTTATCTAGATGGCAATCCTTTCCTGATCTGTTGGTTTTTAACCTCAAATTTCCTATTACTATGCTGTATGTTAAAGCACCAGCTGCTGGTGTTGTGGAGAGAATGAGGGCTGACTTGGGAGGTGTGGGTGAGGCAAGCCCCATCCCGATGTTTGACTCCTCATTGCTGAGGGATGCTGGGCTTTTCTGAAGTGGCCTGTGTCTAGTCTAAGTTCATGGGGCTGACCACAGATAGCCACTGGACAGCCACACCCCTGATCTGAACTGATGACAGCATTTTGCGCATATGATAAATGCTTATGAGTAATTTGTTGAGCTGAGTATCTGAAAAGCTGGTTGGTTTTCACTTTTTGACAAAATTGTGATTCTGGATTGTGAAGTTGAGGAGGTGTTGGAATGTGAACCTGAGAGAGGAACTTCCCATGAGAGGTGTGGGCCTGGAGAAACAGTGCTTCAGAGTAGCCGTGGGTGACAGGTCTTCACATTATCCAGTCAGCCAGTTTTCCAGGTGCATTATAATTCAGTTGACATACAAATTAAAACTAACCAAGTGTTGTGCTCTAAAAGGCATGTAATACATTCAAACTTCAGAAAGATATTTAATCAGCATATGATGAATGTCTGGCACAGAGTTACTCTAAGTGTTATTTTTAGGTGAAAATATGATGTGGAGATGGAAATAAATCAAATGATTAAAACCAGTTTCTGTTTCACACCTGTGTAATGCAACAGTATATCTGAGGAGTGGAATATTTTAATAAAGTTAGTAAGCATATTTGATGTAGAATATATTACTTCAATTCCAGTGAATATTTACTATGCAACTGCAATGTGCAAGAACTAACCTAAACATGTTTAGGGCGTGTACTGTATGTATACTATCTCTGTGTGCATATGTAGGTGGTTGTGAAGTGAGTGTGGAATATTTGGTGTGGGTGGTATTTATAGTGCCTGTGCAAGGAGCATGTATTTAGTGTGTAGTGTTTATAAGTGATGTGTGGTATGTTGTATGCATATATGAATGTGTGGTGCTTTTATATACGGTGTACTGGGCATGTTGTGTATCTGTGTATGAATTTACAGTGTTTTATGTATTCATGGTGTGTGTAGTATGTGTATGTAGTATGTGGCGTATGTGTATGCAGAATGAATGTTTTTTGTGGTGTGTGTAGGATGTGTGCACAGTGTGTTATGTGTGTGGTATATGTGTGAGGTATGTGGTGTGTATGTTGTAGGTGAATAAAAGGATACATCAGGGATGTAGCTGTCTTGATAGTGTTTGCAGGTACAAGAAGAGATTAATCATTAATAAATGGCACAATCTGACAAATACTTTAGAAAAATTTAAAATGCTTCATGTAGGTGCCAGGAATGATAGAGTGCTTCAATTTGGGTAATGAGGAGGGATGTTGGAGGCCCTGCAGCTTTTCAAGGGGCTTTTCTACCGCCCCAGCTCACTGTCAGTTGGCTCCTGCCGCACTCTTCCCAGGTGGCTGCTCTGAAACTCTGCACCCATGATGTCTTTGTGCTTAGGTCAACAGGCACCTGTGAACCCCTGTCCAGTGGGACTTTTTGGCTGCTGTCGTTGTAAACTGTTCCTGGTTTCTTTGCAGAGCTTGGGCTCTGGTCCCCAGGATGAAACTTTCTCCCACTCACACAGGAGTTGCCACTCAGGTGAAAGGTGCTCTGTTGGAGTCTCATGGTCATTCTCAGGATCCCAGAGCAAAGATGTAGCTCTTCACAATGGCATCTTAGAAAATGCATCAATGAAAAATGAGCATTCTATAGCTCTGAGCAGTTCACCTGTGAAGAAGACAACTTGGAACCCACAGGGGCATCAGACTGAGCTAGCACTGCAACCAATGAGAGGGCTCCAGGCCGTCGGTGAGAAAGAAGCAGAAAACGATGCTGGCATCCAGTGGGGTGCCTTACCACAGCACCTTCACGTGGGCAGTCTTTGGAAGTCATCACTGTTCTTCTTCCTCCTTTTCCCTCTAAGGATGATCTTCTTCCTCTTTTCTGAAATAAAGGAGCAATCTGAGATGTTGGAATTGGCAAAGTTCTTCTTATCCGGGCTGAAGAAATCCACACTGGCATTCCTTAAGTTACATATCTGTTAAGAGGGGAGAAGACACTAGTAAGCACTCTGGTTGCCACTGGCTGTTCTGAATTCAGAATCATTGTAGAATGAGGCTGGGTTATACTGTCACCATGTCTCTTCACTTGTACTCTGCTTATTGTGACGTGGTACACACTTCTAAAGAGTGTCTCAAAAAGAACCTCCCTCCCCCCAAAAAAGTTTTTTCTGGGGGCAAGACTTGAGAGCAACGCTTGGTGATGGATAACAGTTTCCTTTGTATGGAAACATTCCCTCCAGGAGGGGCGGGGATGCTCATGAGACTCGGGAGGTAAACTTAACATGTCTGGGAAGGCTGAAACTTACAAAATTTTCAAGGGCTGAGTCCCAAAGTTATGAATCAGTAAACAACTGCGAGGGGAGGAGACTATCCCAATGAACTGCACCGAGGTTTTTCTGGACAGGTCCAGCTGCCTGAAAGTCGTGCAGAAAGTGTCAGGGCTGCAGCTTTGGCGAGTTCTCATCTGTGTTAGGGGGGCTTTTTGGTATAATGCAGTTGCTTTTCTGAAAAAAAATCCCAACTTATTTATTTATTTTATGTGTATGTGTGAATGCTTGAGTGTATGTATGTGCACCACGTTGAGGGCTGATACCCGAGGAGGCCAGAAGAGGCCAGATCCCTTGCACCTAGAGTTACAGGTGGTTGTGTGCTACTTAGCCTGAGTGCTGGGAACTCACCTGGGTCTTTGCAACAGCAGCAAGTGCTGTCAGCTGCTGAGCCAGCTCTCCAGCCCAGTGTAGCTGCTTTTGAGTCATCTCTGCTCTTGTAAATAACTTCTCACCCATATTCCTGTTAGTAACCTCAGTGAAACTCATTTGCAGCTGGAGAGATGGATCAGTGTTGAAATTGCTGCTCTTGCGGAGGACCCAGGTTTGCACCTGTAACTGCACTTCCAGGCAGATCTGATGCCCTCTTCTGGCCTCCATGGGTACCAGGCACACATATAGTGTATAAACATACATTCCAGCTGATAGAATGCGTGAAGAGCCACAAGCCTCATTAGGGAAAGCCATAAATCTCTTAAAGTGTCTATTGGTAGGCTGGCCTTGCTTAAGCCTTATCAACTGATCACTTCCTGGACTGAGAGACTGTTTATGGAGCCTACCTGTCTTGTCCTAAGATAAATCACCTGCCTGAGAAAATAATCTTGGGAGAGAGACCCTCAAGGACACCAGACCCTGACAAGGAGTTAGCTCTTGCAGCTGAGTGCAGCAGAGCACCTAGAGAAGTCCAGACTTCTCTGCTTTTCTTTGCAGAGGCCTGTTTTCTGAGGACGGCTTCCGTGCTTTGCTGTGTTCTCTAAATAAAAAGGAAAACATGCCTTGCCTCTTGTAGGTCTGGCTCTGACTCTTATTTCTAAAGTTTAAACTGCTTCCTTTTCTGCCCTCCCAAATCTAACACAGGCAAACACCCACACACACTAAAAATAAATAAATCTTAAAAAATTTCCCATGATTCACCAAGTTGGATTTTGGTGCGACCCTTACTTTCTGTGTGAATTCCCCATTTTGGGTGAATAGACGTGTATGTGTGTCATGTTTCCCCAGAAAAAGTCTCTCACATTACGCTTAGTAACAGTAGAAGTATTGATGGTCAGGAGGGCGAGACATACATCGAGCCACAGAGGCGCTCAGGGCAGAGTCCCACAGCTTCTGTAACTGAACTCAGTAAGTTCTCATCTTCAAGAGTGCAAAACAAGCAATCAAGGCATAGAAGAGTGCAGAAAGATCTAGTATCTGCAGCAGGGCAAGGAGAGCGTGGGAGTTCATTTCCAAAGAAAGACCTTTCTCTTCTCTCTCTCTCTCTCTCTCTCTCTCTCTCTCTCTCTCTCTCTTTCTTTCTTTCTTTTTTTTTTGAGACAGTTCTCCCTGTAGTCCCAGCTGACCTGGAACTCACTATGAACACCAGGCTGGTCTTGAACTCACAGAGATCTGCCTGCCTCTGCCTCCCGAGTGCTGGGATTAAAGGTGTGTGCCACCACACCTGGGAGCAATCCCTTTTTTTCAATATATGTATTTTTATTGAAGTAGCAATGCCTTTCTTAAACAAAGAAAGTGTAGGGACTTTATTAAGGAGCCTATGTATATCATCCCTTAGGCACAGTCCTAAGCATGTCCAGTTTTAGGTCATGAAGAGTAAAGTGATGGACAGAAGTACATCTTGGTGCCTCAGCTTGCTCAGTAAAGTTTTAGCTGAGAACAAGGGGAGATGTGTTTTGGAGGAGCAGTGACATAAGAGCCTGCCTCCCTCAGTGACCAGCACTGCCCCGAAGTAGCCATGGAAGGAAATAGTAATGATTGCTGAAGAACATGCTGGAGAGTATCATTAAGCTCTGAAACATGTCCCCTTCATTCTCCACTTCAGGAAGGAGATGAACCCCTCTTATTGGCCCCTCCTTGGACTGCGTCTCAGTTTTCATTATTGCGTGGTTTAAAGGAGGAGAGGAAAATGTTGGCAGATAAGGCTGTAATTTTGAAAAGGAAACCATAGATAGTAGAGAATATAACACCTTTCTATTTACATAAAATGTTATTCAAACCCAAGGAAAAATATTAATTCCTGCTTGCCAAACTACTGGAGACTGTGAGGGCACTGCACTTAATGACAATTACTGATGGATGTTTTGCGTGCTCTATACCTACTGATGCTGGGATACTTCTTTTTTTGTTGTGGATTTCCCCAGACAAGATTAAATTACACTCTTAAAGGCATGCATGAATAGACAAAACATTTCCCTATTCAGTGTAGGACAAGGTACCCTGATCTTTAAGAGCACTAATTAAATAATAACAATGTAATTACAATTATTTTTGATACGAAGTCTTGATATGCTATTGTAATTCTGCCACATTCATTATTCTAAATGTAACCTTTTAAAATTATTAACTTGTTAACTTATTAGCATGTAATAATAATTCCCATTCCTCTCTGCATTTAGCCTGAAACCCATCCCTGGCTTGACAGGCCACAACTTCTTGCCAGGCATTTATTCAAAAGGGTTTACAATTGTAAACGCACCTCTCTTGCAGCTCAGAAGCATCTCTCAGCAGCTCTCACCTAAACTGCAGTCATCAAAACAATAAGGTGTGTGCCTCCCAGATGCGATAGGGGCCGGGGGCATACTCTTCAGTTACAACAGCCAACATGATGATGTCCTTTTTTAAAAAAAATTATTTATTATTTTTATTTTATGTGTATGCATGTATTGCCTGCATGTAGGTAAGTGCACCCGTGTCATGTGATGCCTGTGGAGGTCAGAAGAGGTGTCGGATCCCCTGGGACTGGAGTTACCGACAGTTGTTAGCAGCCATGTGGATGATGGGATTTGAATCCTGGTCTTCTGCAAGAACAACCAATGTTCTTAACTGCTGAGCCATCTCTCCAGCCCCCAGATGATGTCCTTTACACCAAACACATCTTTGTGTTCTCCTTCCTCCCTTTAAAACACCCGAATTAAATTGAAACTCAGCTCTTCTCCTAGGGCTAGGTATTTAAAAAATAAATTTCTTATTTCTTGCTACTAAGATGCTTGTAGAATGTGGGGTCTGGTGAGGCACTTTAAAGTCTGACCTATGGGTGACAATCTCAAAGTCTGAGGCCGCTGGAACCTAAAATCAGGCCCCGGAGATGCTTGGATGGCAGTCAAAAGCAGGGAAGCTGATTAGGGCAGTTACAGCGTGAGGCTACAGTGTGGGACTGAAACAGTAACAACCTTGAAAGGCACACAGTGCCAGTCAAGAGCCCTTCAAGTTCCAGAGCCCTTAAAACGCTCTTCACTGGTTAATGGGAGACAAATTTGAGGTTGCTCCTTGAGGCCTTCAAGGCTCTTCCTCCCACCCTCCGTTCTCTTTCTCCCCTCTCCTTTTTCCTCTTGTGTCCCTGGTGTGAATATAATCTGGAGCTATCAGATCTCCATCACTATAACAAAGCATATTTAAAAAAAGAAAATGTCCATTTTGACTTACAGTTTGGGGGGTTTCAGTGTATAATTCATTGGCCCATTAGTTTTTTGTTTGTTTCTGTTTTTGGTTTTTTGAGATGGGGTGTCACTTTGTAGACCTGGCTTGGAACTCCCTGTGTAGACCAGGCTGGCCTCAAACTCTCGGACTTCCCTATCTCTGGGGTTAAACATGTGCCTTACCACCCATCGCTTTTAGACTGGTGGTGAGGGAGCACATCTTGGTGGGAGTGTGTGGCACAGTAGAGCTGCTTTGTTTTTCTTTGATAACAAAGAGAAGGGTACACTCATCCCCTTCAAGGGTACACTCCAATGACCGAAAGACCTCCCACAATGTCCCACCTTCTAGGGGCATCACCTTAGGATGGAGTTTTTAACATGTGGCCTGTTAGGGGAGACATTCTAGATCAAAACTGTAGCAACCTGGCTGCTCGTCCTGTCCTTTGTACCCAGGACAGGTGATCACTGCTGTCTGTGTTGGGGGTACAGAAGCTAAACAAAGATCACTGAAAGTTGCAAATGCCCAAGGAGACTGGGTCCTCTGGTCTATTTTCAAGGTTCCTCACCACTACTAACAGGGCTTTGGGTCTGAGTCTGATGGCCAGTGGGTGGAAGGTCCTGTGAATGTGGTCTGGGTTTTCTGTGTCATCAGAAATAAGCATAACATCAGAATGGTTTTGACCATATTGTCATTTTGAAAGCCTCAATTGACTGGCTGCTAGGAGTGGAGCCTTCAGAATTAGAATGGCCCTAGGCCAGTTTTCAACTTGGTGACCCACAGGCTGTGTGACCTCAGGCAAATTACCTCTCTTCATGAGACGTTAGTTTTGTTTCCTGTAATTTGGGGGGATAGTGTTCTACCACATCCATTACAGGGTGACTGACTCTCAAGTGAGTGCACAGCCCTGGTAAGTGGAAATTTACCAAGATGTCAACTTGTGACTTTCACCTGGTGTTTTCCAGCTGGGCAGGTGGAAATCAACCATCTTTCAGTGCTGTTTGATGCCCAAATGTCAGTGCTGTATAGAAAAGAGGAACTTGTTTTATCACATTATCTTATTTCTTTTTTTAACCATTATTTTAAAAAATTTTAATAACTACATGATTAGAAGAAGCATTTCACTACAGATTTAACATATTCAGTAACACACTCCAGAGCAAAAGTACAACTCTTTCACAAGTGGGTGCAAGTTTCTAGGTTCACAGTTGAGTTAATACAGTTATACAATATTGAACTCAGTATAAGCCCTGTAAGACATAAAATTGAATGAGTTTTTTAACCTTTAAAAAGATCTCCATTTCATTTTAGAATATATTGTTCCTTGTAGAAAGATTCATTGTTTTTGCTACTAACACTGAGATGTTGGCGCATGCATCTGTAATCTGTATGCACCTGATTATTACTAGTCATAATTGGTTGCACTTGGATCCTTGGCGCCTGTGTATGTCTATAAAGTCATATGGTAGATTTCAGTGGTAATGTTGATCACCTCTACTAATTAGCATGTTGTAAATTTCCATGCTTCCTCCTCAAATATAATACATTTTTTAAAATTTGTTGACTTTTTTGGGGTGTGTGTATATCACACAGAACATCCCAAACCATCCTATTCGAATATATGCCCACTTCCCAGATGGAACCCTCCCATAGCCTCCCTTCCCCCACTAGAGCCCTTATACTCTGATATCCCTGCTACCGTCTGCTGTGTTGTCGGCACCCCAGCCATTCCCCACTACTTGCCCTTCTGTTGAATCTAGTCAGCCTATCTAGAGATCTTTGTTTTAGGAGGCTCAGCTGTTCCTCTTCTAGCAGCAATCAGTTGTCAATACTCCTTTAGATAAGATTAGGGTCTGCTGTTCATTTTCCCAGCTCTATGCTGGATTACTATCTGGGAATCCCTTTGGCCACCCTGGCTAACAACTCAAAAGAAGGTATCTCCTATCTGGCATTGTTGCTTGTTATGTAGCCTTTAGCTATGCATATGGACTCTTAAGAAATTATATTGACCATTTTAATCTTTGGTTATATTTTCCTTTTGGATGTTTAAGGCCATATAGTTGGCCCAGATAAACCAATTTATTTTTACTCTTAAGGTTGTTTGAGGATCTGTTCCTCAGGGGTCACATGGGTTTGGGAGGAGCCCCTGGCTCCTTTCTTTTATCAGTTCCACCTATGTGAAGATAAGTCAAAGGTCCTGCTCCACCATGGTTGGCTTTGCTTGGGTGTGTTGACCCACCTCTTTGTAGACTGGACCCTGGTTCAAGTCCATCTGGTGGGGTTGCCTCGGCCTCCTTGATCAAGAGGACAGGTGACCCACCACAATTACAGGACATTTTGAGAAATGCTTATAGCCCCCTGGAACTAGTTGACCTAGGAGGGCAAGGAGCAAAAGCTGTCCTTTATGTCCCTCTGACCAAATTTGTATAGGTCTCAAAGTATGTCTGTTAAACACCCAAGAAGTTTAGTTCCACCAGTCTGGTACTTTTAATTACTGTGTGTCATGTAGATAAATCTTGGGCAAAGACCAATTGTTCTCAGATAAACCTTACATAGACATATATTTCTTGATCTGCTGTGTATAATTTGTCAGTAGGTTGTTGGAGTAATATGTTTCCTTCTGGTTTTAAAAACTAGGAATCGTTTATCTCTCTCTCACACTGTCTCATCTCTCCACCATAGTATTCCCACTTAAGGTGCCCCCATTTCCCCCCTTTCTCCTTTAGTAATACCCTTCTCCTACAGTACTACCTCTCTTGAGCTCCTTCTTTCCCCTTATCCTCTAAGTTCCTTGTATACCCTTCCCTCCCCCGTCCCTTAAACTAACCCAATTTTTATCCATATCTCCCTTATTAAGGCCTGTTTCCTACTGTTCTTCTATTTCAGTTCTTTCTTTTTCTTTACCTCCCTGTTTCCTTTCCATTATCCTGGTTCCTGTAGTTATGTCTGGATACATACTCACTTATCAGGGGTTGGTTCTAGGATCCACATATCAGGGAGGACATATGTTGATTTTTTTCTGAGTCTGTGCTACTTCACTTAGTATAACAGTTTCTAGTTCCATCCATTTACCTGCAAATTTCATGATTTCATCTTTCTTTACTGCTGAGTAAAACTCCATCTTATTAATGAACCACAC
>NW_008347810.1:2593064-2594647 GCF_000622305.1 Nannospalax galili
GTGCTAGGATTCAAATTTGGGTCTTCTGCAAGAGCAGCAAAAGATGTCTCTTAACCACTGAGCCATCTCTCCAGCCTGGGACCTCTATTTTTTAGTTCCCATTCTTTTATTTTCTCTGTACTTAACAATATCTCTCAGATCACAGACAGCCAGGCTCAGTTGATGACCTCTATACCAGGAGGGGCCTTGCTATGGCAATACACCCAGAAAACTTCCTGCATGTTCTTTTGAGACCTCTCTGCACAACTCCTTAGCCCATCCTTTAATTGGGTTTCTTCAAGTCTTGATTCTCTGTTTTTTGAGTTCATTATATACTCTGGATATTAAACCTCTGTCAGATGTGTTGCTGGCGAAGATTTTTCTCCCATTCTGTGGGTTTTCTCTTCACTTCCTTGATTGCCCCTTTTGATGTTCAGAAGCTTTTTAGTTTAATGAGGTCCCACTTGTTAATTCTTGCCCTTGTTTCCTGGGCTATTGGTGTCCGGTTTAGAAAGTCCTTTCCTATACATTGAGGTCTTTGAGCCATTTGGAATTGACTTTTGTGCAAGGTGAAAGAAAGGGGTTCAGTTTCATTCTTCTACAAGTGGAGACCCAGTTTTGCCAGCACCTTTTGCTAAACATGCTGTCTTTCCTCTAGTTAATGTGTTAGGTCCCTTTGTCAAATTTCAGGTGGCTGAAATTGTATTTACTCATATTTGGGCCTTAAATTTTGTTCTATTGGTCTATGGGTCGATTTTTGTGCCAGTACCATGTTGTTTTTATGACTTTAGCTCTGTAATACAGCTTAAAATCTGGTATAGTAATCCCCCGGCATTGCTCTTAGTGCTCAGGGATGTTTTGGCTATCTGAGGTCTTTTATGCTTCCATATGAATCCTAGGGTGTTTTTTTCCGATTCTTTGAAAAATGTCATGGGGATTTTGATTGGCATTGCATTTATTATATAAATGACTTTTGGTAGGATGGTCATTTTTACAATATTAATTCTTCCAATCCATGAGCATGGGAGGTCCTTCCATCTTCTGATGTCTTCCTCAATCTCTTTCTTTAATGTTTTAAAATTTTCATTGTAGAGCTCTTTAATGTCTTTGGTCAGGTTTATTCCAAGATATTTTATTTTTTTTTTGCAGCTATTGTGAACAGGGGTGTTACCATGTACTCTTTCTCTGATTGCTTGTTTTGGCATATAGAAAGGCTACAGACTTTTGTAGTTTAATTTTGTAACCTGCCACTTTACTGACTTGTTAATAATTTCTAGGAGTTTTCTGGTGGAATTTTTGGCATCTCATAGATGTAATATCATATCGTCTGCAAAAAGGGGTATTTTGATCTCTACTTTTCTAATTATTACTCCTTTAATTTCCTTCTCTTGTTTTATTGCTCTTGCAAGAGTTTCAAGCACTATGTTAAAGAGAAGTGGAGATAGTGGGCAACCTTGTCTGGTTCCTGATTCCAATGGGAATGCTTCCAGTTTTTCTCCATTTAGAATGATGTTGGCTGTGGATTTGTTGTATATGGCTTTAATAATGTTGAGGTATGTTCCCTCCAGTCCAATTTCCTCTAGGACTTTGAATATAAATGCATG
>NW_008347810.1:2594711-2595099 GCF_000622305.1 Nannospalax galili
GTTCTTGTCTTTGAGCCCATTTATATGATTTATGACATTTATTGACTTATGTATATTGAACCATCTCTGCATCTCTGTGATAAAACTGACTTGATCATGGTGGATCTTTTTGATGTGTGTCTGTATGCAGTTTGCAAGTATCTTGTTGAGAATTTTTGCATCTATGTTCATTAAGGATATGGGTCTATAGTTTTCTTTTTTGGTTGTATCTTTACCTGGTTTTAGTATTAGAGTGATACTGGCTTCAGAGAAGGAATTTGGGAGTTCTCCCTCTGTTTCTATAATTTTGAATAATTTAAGTAGTATTGGTTGGTGGTCTTCTTTAAATGTCTGGTAGAATTCTGCTGTAAATCCATCTGGGCCTGGACTTTTTTTAGTTGCGAGGCTT
>NW_008347810.1:2595455-2597927 GCF_000622305.1 Nannospalax galili
TAATTTATGCCCTGATTTTTGTTATTTCTTCTTGTCTGCTGGGTTTCGGTTTTGTTTCCTGTTGCTTTTCAAGTGTGTTGAGTTGCAATGTTAAGTCATTTATTTGTGTTCTTTCCGATTTTTTGATGTAGGCACTTAGAGCTATAAACTTCCCTCTAAGGACCACTTTTAGCGTGTCCCAAAGGTTTTGTTGTGTTGTATTGTCCTTTTCATTTAATTCCAGGAATACTTTTATTTCTTTCTTAATTTCTCTTTTGACCCATTCATCATTCAGGAGTGTGTTGTTTAATCTCCATGTGTTCATGTGGTGATTAGGGCTTCTTCGGGTGTTGATTGTAAGCTTTATTGCATTGTGATCTGATAGAATGCATGGAATTATTTCAATCTTTTTGTGTTTGTTGAAGTTTGTTTTGTGACCCAGTATATGGTCAATTTTGCAGAAGGTTCCATGGGGCGCTGAGTAGAAATTATGTCCTTTGGTGCTTGGGCGGAATGCTCAGTAGATGCCTGTTAAGTCCATTTGATATATGGTATTGTTTAATTCAGATGTCTCTCTGTTAACTCTCTGCCCTGTTGACCTATCTAAAGGAGACAGTGGAGTATTGATGTCCCCTACTATTAATGAATTGGGATTAATCTGGTTCTTAAAGTCCTATTGTATTGTTTTTATGAAGTTGGGTGCACCAGAGTTTGGTGAATATATGTTCATGTTTCTAATATCTTCTTGATTCATTGTTCCTTTCCTTTGATCAGAATGAAGTGGCCCTTTTATCTCTTCTGATAAGTCTTAGTTTAAAGTCTATTTTGTCAGATATTAGAATTGCTACACTGGCTTTTTTCTTAGTGCCATTTGCTTGGTATATTTTTTCCCATCCTTTCACTTTAAGATAGTGTATGTCCTTGAAAGGGTTTCTTGAAGACAACAAAAAGATGGGTTTTGTTTCTTAACCCATTCACCTAGCCTGTGTCTTTTGACTGGGGTGTTCAGTCTTTTAATATTTAAAGTTTTTAATGGAAAATGAGTATTGAATCCTGTCATTTTTATTTCTATTTACATTCGTGATGTGCGGTCACCGCCAGCGGCCACTCCTCCTCCATTCTCACGGGTGCCGCTCCTTCTTTCTCACTGGTATCGAAGCTGCTCGTCTGCTTGCCCTTGGCTGAGTCCGCTCTTTTGCTTGCCTGTTGCTGTGGCAGCTCTTCTGCTCACCTCTGCCACCTCTTGTCGTTGCTGTTTCTGCCCGTTCCCGGACCCCAGGGCTGGTGAGGAGACAGTGTCAGCGGAGCCACATTCAGACACAGGAGACCAGGTTCAGTGATAAAGGTCTGGTTTATTGCAGGAAGCACAAGCTTATATAGGGGCAGCGTCCTATCACAGTACAGCAAGTAGGGTACCTTATTAGCATAACAGACAGCATCCTATTAACATAACTGACTTAACGTCCTATCACAGGATGTCAGGTAAGATGCCTCATTAGCATACTGGGTTTCAGATTACAGAGCCTGGATTCCTGGAAACCATGTGACCCTGACTGTTGCAATATCTAAATGTTGTAATTTGGAATTCCAAGGGTGGTGACTAGGGAGTGGCGACCTCTAGGCATCAATCTCATGATCTGCCAATGGGAGCAAAAGTCACAAGGCATTCCTTGTGGCTCCACCAGTTGGGCCATTGCCTCGGGCCTGCTGTAGAGCTGTCAGTAAGACTTTCACCCTAGGCTCAAGCCTGTCTCCCACGGTGATGTAGCTGTACTTTTCCACTGTTATACCTTCATTGAATTTCTTTCCGCAACCCCTTGGGTATAGTCATTTCTTTCTTCTGCTCTTTGTATTGCTTCCGGAACTCCCTAAAGGACTGGTTTTGTGGACATGAATTCCTCCAGTCTGTTTATGTCATGGAAGATTTTTCTTTCCCCTTTAACTATAATAGATATTTTGGCTGGATGTAGTAATCTGGGTTGGCATCTGTGGTCATTTGACACTGGGAATACTTTGGTCCAGGCTCTTCTGGCTTTCATAGTTTGCATTGAAAAGTCAGCTGTGATCCTAATGGGTTTTCCTTTATATGTGACTTGTTGTTTCTCTTTTGCAGCTTTCAGAATTTTCTCTTTGTTTTGTGCGTGTAGTGTTTTTACTACGATGTGCCGTGGAGAGTTTCTGTTCTGATCCTGTCTGTTTGGTGTTCTGTATGCTTCTTGTATTTGTATGGGCATGTCTTTCTTTAAGTTTGGGAAATTTTCTTCCACAATTCTGTTGAAGATCTGGTCCATGCCATTGTCTTGGGATTCTTCACCTACCTGTATGCCTATGATTCACATGTTTGGTCTTTTTATGGTATCACTCAATTCCTGCATATTCCATTCTTGTGATTTCTTAAATTTTTCATAATCTTTGCTTGAGTGGTCCAGTTCATCCACTTTACCTTCCAATCTTGATACTCTGTTTTCCATTTCATTCATCCTATTGGTGAGG
>NW_008347810.1:2598079-2612132 GCF_000622305.1 Nannospalax galili
CTTGTTCTTTTGAGCTCCATGTCCCGCATTATCTCTAGGGGGTTCTCATTGTACTCCTGTAGAGGACTATTGATATTTGGAGGGGATATATTATTTTGGTTTTTCATGTTATTATTTTTTCTCTGTGATTTTGACATGTGAATTTCTTTTGTAGTTTCTGATTCTTGTATGAGACTCAGGCCTTCAAGTTTAGGTCTGCTTCTTTTTGTGAACTTTATGTGTCTTTGTGGTTTACTTTTTGGGCATGAAAGCTGGTTCCTTTAAGCTTCCAGTTCTCTCTTTTGATTTTATATTGGAGTGGCCAGATTGCTTTTGTCTTCAGGAGTTCCCACAGAGGCCCAAGTCAGATAAGGGTCAGATGCTCTCAGGCTTTTTCCTAAGGTCTGGATCACTCCAGGATAGATTTTGGCCTCAGGAATTTGGTGTTGGACTGGACTGGGAGCCTGGCCCAGGAAAGATGCTGGTCTAGGGCAGCTGGTGGCTGTGCCACCCAGAGATCCAAAGGAAGATGGGGGTTGGATGTAGGCCCAAGATCCCCTGGGTACTGCATTGAGGATCTGGGTTGGTCTAGATGTGAAGGACTAGGAAGAGGAAAAGCCAGCCCCAGTGTCCAGGAAAGAGGCTGGCCAGTTGTGCAGAACCAGGGTGGCAGAGGGAGATGAGGGTGGGCCCAGGCCCAGATCACCCCTGGGAACCTGAGAAGGAACTGAGTTGCTCTGGATGCACAGGATCAGGAAGTAGTCATGGTTCCCCAGGTGTCTGGGGCACTGAGACAAGGAATGGGACAGGACCCAGGCTAGGAGAAGAGATGGGCAGGGGAGATGGGAGGGTGAATGAGATTTGGGGAGTCAAGCATGAAGGGCAGGATAGACTTACCCTGGAGAGAGAGTCCTGCATGTTGAAGAGAGGCCTGTGGGTCCTGCAAGCCCAGGGAAGCAGAGGGAGTTTGAAAATCCATCTTATTTCTTAAAACACCAAATGTCTGTTAAATGCCGATGGCAGCCAATAAACTCACAATCTATATATTGGAAGGGTTGTTAGCATTTTTTGTAATGTCAGTAACCCACAGAGAACCACAGGAAAGGGCAGGTCTCTGAAAGACTACTACTGGTACTGGGATGCCCCTGTGAGTGCATGCATTGCCCTGCAGTTATCATGCATTGGGTAATTATTCTCATAATGAAGGTTTTCACTGCTTCATTAAATGCCACTGAAGGATGGTGAGATGGCTTAGCAGATGGAGAAACTTGTTGTCAAGCTTGGTGACCTGAGTTTGAATTCTGAGACCCACATATTGGAAGGAGAGAACCAACTTAGCAAAGTTATCCTCTGACCTCCACATGTATGATGTAGCATGCAACCCATAACAAATAAATAAATGAATAAATAAATTTAATAAAACATTTAAAATGGGAGCTGGAATGATAGTTCAGCAGTTAAGAACACTGACTGTTCTTGCAGAAGACCTGAGTTTGAATCCCAGCACCCATATGGCAGCTAACAGCTGTCCATGACTCCAGTTCCAGGGGATCCAACAGTCTCTTCTGTCTTCCATGGGCATTGCATGCCACGGGTGCATATACCTACATGCAGGCAATACATGCATACACATGGAATGAAAATAACAAAGTATTTTTTAAAAAATTTAAAAAATTTCTGAAGGGAACTGAAGGGATGTGAGTGGGGAGCAATGGCCATGCTGTTGCAGTTAGTCTTGAGCTCTCATTGCCTCCTTCCACCACTTTCATCCCGAGGTCCTATTTGGGCCCCAGTCCTTCTGATGCCTCAATGTGTGTCTGGTTATGGTGCTAAGCAAGGGATCCCTGTCAATATGGCATTGAGTTTTTCTAAAACAAAGAGCTTTATTGAAAGTTGACAGGAAGGAGACAAAAGTCATACTCAAATCTCTCTTCTTGGTTGGTTGGTATTGAAGGAATTTGAGTGGCTCTGGTAAAGGGAGGTATAAGGCTGTATTAGTTACTTGTTTATTGCCATTGTAGGATACCATGACCAAGGCAATTTACAGAAAGAAGAATTTAGTTAGGCTTACAGTTCCAGAGGGAGAGTCCATAATGGCAGGGAAGACAGAGCATAAGATGGGAACAGGAAGCTGAAAGCTCACATCTTCAAGCATGCACAGGAAACAGAATGAACTAGAAGAGGCATGAAGTTATGAACTCTCAAATCCCCCCCCCAGTGACATACTTCCTCCAGCTAGGCCACAGCTCCTAAAGGGTCAGTGACCCTACCAGTGCTGGATGGCTTCAGTTGTCACCTTGAAAGACCTGGAAGAGGAAACTTCAGTACCCCAGGCATTTCTTCTGATTTGCCTGTGGACATATATGTGAGGAATTTTCTTAATTGTTGAGTGATATGAGAGGGCCTAGCCTAATGGTGGTGGCCCTGGGCAGGTGGTCCTGGGTTGTATAAGAAAACAGTCTGAGCACAGTTCAGGGAAGCAAGCCAGGAAGCAGTGTTCCTCTGTGGACTGTGTTCAGTTCCTGCCTCCAGGTTCCTGCCCTGAGTTCCTGTCCTGACTTCCCTTGGTGATGGATTGTGAGCTGGGAGTTGTAAGATGAAATAAACCCTTTCCTTCCCAAGTTGGTTTTGGTCAGTGTTCTATTTCTATTAGCAATAAAAAGCTAATTAGAACACTCTCCAAACAGCACCACTAACTGGGGACCAAGCATTCAAATATGTGAGTCACCACAAGGACAGACTGTACCTGGGAGTCTTGATGAATAGGCCACACTAGGACACTGGTTCAGGTAGAACATGTGGCTAGTTCAGGTCTACCCTGCAGCTGTTGATGGCACTATTTGCTTCTAATTTACTTCCATGAGACCAGTCTCATTCTTTAGGTTCAACTCATCAAAATTTTAGTTGGGCCAGACTCCAAATAATTTTAGCAGATCCTAGGTCTTTGCTTGTAAAACATCTTGAAAAACAGTTTGCATAACAGTTTGGAGGAGTAGGGAAGTTCTGGATTTATAGCTTCTTTAGTTATGTGACCTGACCATCATCCCTGGGGGATCTGGCCCTTTCTCAGGTAAGGGTGCACTACCTGTCCATTTACAGACAATTGGGCAAGAGAGGATGGATCATGTCAGTAGAGGGAGTGGCTCTTTCCAGGTGACAGAATCAGCCACAGTTCCAGGGAACCAGCATGTCTTTGAAAAAGTGATGAAGTTTCCTGTATCCTCCATGGAGAATCATGTCAAGCACCAACCCCAGGGATTAATGTGGAAATATCTGGAAATTTCAAGGATAAGACAAATCCTGGGGAGCAGTTGGTATCAGAACCTTTCCTCCAGTCCTATGCCACACTTAGGTCTAGACTCCTCAAGGCCTGCCTCCATCCTCAAAGAGGCCTGCCCCCACCTTCTACTAACTGGTCTTCTCTCTTTATCCCCCTTCACACCAACATCTTCTTTTCCTTTGCTAATTTGATGCCAATTTATGATGTTTTTATTGCAGGTCTTTTGCCTGCCAGGTTATTTCCTTAGGACAGTGGAAGCTGAGGCATTAGAAGCTGAGTCATTGGAAGCCAAGGAAGTGCAGCCCACTACCCTGTAACCATCCCTCACACTGCACCTTTCCCCAGGAGATGCTCAAGTACACAAGGAACACAATAGCATACAGCCAAGAAAAATCAGGCAAAGAACAGATAGTAGCAGATAGGGTGGACCATAACTGAGTCAGATTTCCCATTTATACAATTCTGTATTACCTACTTGTTCTGTAGTAAGGATGGCCTTGGCTCTCGGAGAATGGCCAGTTGTTGGGGGACCCTGCTGTTAAGGTTGGCTCCTTTCTCAGCAGGGGCTTCCTGCCTGACTTACCTGGAAAGTGCCTCCAAGCACCAATGCCTGACCTTATTCAGAACATGACTTTTGGCATAGTTACCTGGAGTAAAATCTACCCCCAGGTTTTTTCTATATGATAATTAGGCATTGCCCCATAGTCGGATGATAGGATCCTGCTACCACATGTAAATAAAGCATACTGAGTACCTATGAGCTGAAGCATTGGCTGCTGCCTCCACACTATCTTTTCCCTAACCCCCCACTGAATAAATGGAGCTGTTTCGCTGAATCTGGAGCTGTTTCACTGAGTTGGGAGCTGTATCGCTGAACCTACCTCCCTGGAAGGGCTTTCTTCTGTCAGTGCTCACTGGCCATCCTGACCCCGCTCATCGCTTCTGCTCCCTTTGTCCTCATGGGCTGGTGGCCAATGATCCACGAGGGGAGGGAGAGACCCCACAGCTGGTGCCTGAACATGAGGCTCCTGGAATGTGCAGATTTTGTGAGTATCCCCTCTCTCCAAGAGGGTAGCAGCAGCTTTACCTTAAGCAATCCCACTCTTGAAGATCAGCAGTCTCTCCTCTTTTTCCTCCTTTTATTTTGGGTCTGAGTCTTCACGTGGGACCATTAAAGACGAAAGAGCAATTGAGGATTTCTGATCAGGGCTACCCCCTGATGTTAGTCAGACTCTTAGCCCTCTTAATGGACCCCGACTGCCCGCACGGGTGTAGATGAGACCCCCTGTCTATACATCTTTCTAATGCAGGCTTGTGCTGTGGACTCCATGGAATTCCTTGAGGTTTGATCCCAGGCATGTTCCCCTAGGAATCAGCATTTCATCCCCCTTTCCTTTTCCATCTTGCACAACACCCCTAGAAACAAAATCCCCAAAGTTGTAAGGGATTTTTATACAAGCTTTGAAGTCAACTTCTAAAATAACAAACTTCCTTAATCTTTTTTGTTATCTTGCCCCTGGGGCTCTCAAGCTCAAGCTAAACCAGTTAGGTGAGAATTTAAATTAACTTGCCTCAGGACAAAAAGGTACTCTGGCTCCAAGTGCCCCATAACATAAAACAAAAACGAAGGATTTAAAGGAGAGGGTGGCCAAGGAGCACTTATAGAATTTAAGGTGGCTTGTGCCATACAAATGGAAAAAGATTTTAAAAAGCCACTTTTTTCCCATAAAACTTTTCTTGGGGAAGGGGCTCATCAGAGGACAACCCCACATGGAGGGCTTTCCTCTGTAGTCCTCTGCATCCCCACAGGCTTCCCCTTGGGGGACATGACTTCATGCCACGTGTACCGGATGGCAGCTGGCTTGCACTGAGGGTGCACATGCGCAGTGTTGGTCATAGCCTTTTCAATCCCCCTCCAGGGACTCATGCCTCGGGATGCTGCTGTGTCCTAAGATGCAGGGCTCACGCCTTTTCTCCTTTTAGCCTTTTCTCCCCCCAAGCTACTACCAGCACATAGTTAAGTTTTTTTCCAATTGAGACTGACAGCCCTCTTCAAAGAAATTCACCATGCAATTTAACAGTCTTGCCTTAGTTTGAAAATAATATATGGATAAACAATTTTAAAAACTTTTAAAAACTTTTAGGCTAAAGAAGAACAAATGCCTTTTTGTACTAATTATATTGGTAAATTGCCACGTGCTGTTTGAGCTCACTAAGACACTGACTCTGGAGATCAGATTGGCCCTCCCACTTCAGATGCAAGTCTAGGCTACAAAACAGCCTAAGAGTAAATACACTGTACAATTAAAAACAGCTAATGGGTAAACTATTACAACAGAGGGTATTACTGTCTATAGTAAAAGTAGTTAATGGGATTCTTTATTTGGTCATTAACACAGACTAATGTAAAATGTATGGTAAATACCAAAAATAAACTGCTTAGTAAACAACAGGATAGATTTTTTTTAAAAAGAGATCTTCTGCCTAGAATTCCTCAGCCAGTAACTAAAACATCAGTTTTCCTTAATTTGATTATGCTAAAAGCTGTAAACATCAATTTGATAATGCTTAAATATGTACCAGTTGCTTCTTTCCACTGCATCAGTGTGTATGGCTTTGTCCAACACAGCCATATATATATATATATGTATGTATACATATATATGTATATGTATACATGTATGTATGTATATAACTATATATGTAAAGTACTGCTGGCTTTTAAGAGTTTCTTTCCTATACATCTGATCAAAAAATTTGTCAAGGTAATAGATCTTGGTTTTAAAACTGGTTGGTTGTGACATTGTGTCTAACTACAGTATTAAATGAGACTTTATAAATGGATTTATGTTTAATACTAATAAAACAATCATTACTTAATAATTTATTAGATATCAAATTGACTTGTATGTAAGTTCTCTTATAAACTAAAATTGTTAAATTACAACATGGTTACTATTAAAAATATAAATTAGCTTTTAAGAAATGACTGCTTCTGCTCCAGGGTACAATTTATCTTTATGTTTAGATATGTTTTATATAAAATAAACATTTTTCCAAGTCTGTATAAAACATCTCTAAACGTTAAAAAAGACTTGGTTGTTTAAAACCTGATTTAGAGATTAAAAATAAGGTCAGGCCTATCCTCAGGCCTCTTAGGGTAAGTCTATAGCGCAGCTCTCCGCGCCTTAACTCCCCAAGCCACATTCACCCTTCCATCTCCTCCGCTGTTCGCTACACCTAGTGTGGGACCTGCGTCACGTAAAAGATTTTTAAACTGTGTTGTGTTTTCTATAAGATTTACCTGGAAACTTATAAAACACAGTATGTACATGGTAATATTAATTTATTACATTATCTTATATATATAATTTAGGTTCCATGTTCTTTAATAACATGATGCTACACAATACGTTCTTCTGAGTCAAACTACCATCTTCATGACTTCAGCTGTGTCCACTAACAAAAGATTGTCACAACTGGACTTATGGACTTAAGTATCTAATTAAAGGAGAAGGGGTAAAAGGGGTCATTGGACCCTCACCTGAGTAGGAGGGTCAACACAGAGGAAACATTTCCTCCATGCTTCCAAGTGAAGCCCAGGTCAGGTAAGACCTCTTGGCTTATCTTCATATAGATGGAACTGGTTAAAAAAAAAAAATCCCAAGGACCCAGGGACTCCCCCCAAGCCCATGTGACCCCTGAGAAACAGATCCTCATATGACCTTAAAAGTAATAATATATTGGTTTATTTGGGCCAACTGTATGGCCTTAAACACCCAAGGGGAAAGTATAACCAAAGATTGAAGTCATCAATATATTTCTTTAAGAACTCAAAGGATTACACATCCCAGACATTAGACTTAAGTTCTTATGTTATTTAGACAATTATTTCTCATTGGTGATTTTGTTCCTAATAGGACAGTGCTACTCAGGTGTAGGACTTTAAATCTTGGTCTACATCTGTAGTGCCCACTTGCAGCTGAGGGAAACAACTCACTATTCTAAAATGATGGCTAAATTTGTTTTCTCTCCCTATCTAGAGGCCATTTAAGAGGGAGCTGATTCTAGCCACTCCAACAGTTATCAAAGTGCCTGACAACAAATCATGAGTTCATCAATCATTCCAGCCTTGGCAGGGAAAAGAAAAATGAGAAAAAACCTGTTAGATGGATGCTTTTGGGAGCCCTCATCAAGAAATTCCAATGGACTTTAATTTGGACATTTTCTGGTTCCCTGCCTAGAAATTGTAATACTAACTGCTCTTGCCCTCACTCTTACCTTTATTTTTCCTTCACATCTTCCAGGCACCAATCAAACACCTCTCTTTTCTCCCTATGGTTAAGAGATATGTAATTTGGGAGTCTTTTAGATAGATCCACTGAAGGGGGTACTCCAATTGCCTCACCCTGCGTCCCTGTTCAGCATGACAAAGCCAGAGCGGTCTGCATCCCAATTCCCTGTTGACAATTTGTGTAACCTCTTCAGAGGATGGTATAAGAACAGGAGATAGAAATTGGCTAGGCAGCTAGGGTAAAAAGACCAAAGAAAAGTAGCCAGTTTCTTTCTTGGCTGAAAGTCAAAATGCCGTTGGGCCTTTTAGCAAAGTACTCTGTCCCAAAGGCCAAAAACGTTAAAAGTATTTGTGAGCTCTTATCCCAAAAAAGATTTTGGGGTTACCTCTTCAGAGGGGGAATGTTACAAGTAGCAAAAAGAACAAAGAGTACACAAAGTTATCAGAAAAAAGTGATGGGGAGATACCAAAGGCGTGTACCACCACGCCCGCGGGGGGAGATGTTGGGGAATCCTGCTGTTAAGGTTGGCTCCTTTCTCAGCAGGGGCTTCCTGCCTGATTTACCTGGAAAGTGCCACCAAGCGCGGATGCTTGGCCTCATTTAAAACATGACCGTTGGCATAGTTACCTGGAGTAAAATCTACCCCCAGGTTTTTTCTATATGATAATTAGGCATTGCCCCATAGTCAGATGATAGGATCCTGCTACCACACATAAATAAAGCATACTATGAGTACCTATGAGTTGAAGCATTGGCTGCTGCCTCCACACTATCTTTTCCCTAACCCCCACTGAATAAACGGAGCTGTTTCACTGAGTCTGGAGCTATATCGCTGAACCTGCCTCCCCAGAAGGGTTTTCTTCTGTCAGTGCTCACTGGCCGTCCTGTTTCTGCTCATTTGTCCTCGTGGACCAGTGGCCAATGATCCACGAGGGGAGGGAGAGACCCCACAGCCAGTGTTCAGCTGTGGCATGGCAGGGAGCAGGAATTAAAGTTGCCTCTTTTCTGAGCAGTCAAGAGGTAGAGTATGAGTTGATTTTTTCCACAGTGCACATGAAAGGGTCTGGGAGGCCATGTGATGGGTTTTGGGGGATGTCTCTTGAAAGGACAGCCATTTACAGTATAGCTGGGGTTCTTAGAGCAGGAAAATTTTTGGTATTACAATTTTTCCAAGAATAGTGTTAATAAAACAACTTTGTTATGAAGCTGCAATGAGATGACATGCTTAGCTCAGGGCTGGCTCATCATTGGAACTCAGTTACTACGGTAACCAGGAACAAGCTTAGTGGGATCCCCTCCTTATAGAAGAGGAGCTTCTCAAGCTTGGATGGCAGTCCATAAGCATTATTATTATTATTCACATTAGAATGAACTTGGGAGCCACAGTCTGAAGCTCCCCTGGTCAGAAAGTGTCTTTGCTCTCTCATCACCTAAATTTCTAAACTGAGTGGGTGTTTGCCTAGTAACATGCCAGCAGCTGCTCCGTGAGTGCTATTCAGTGATTATCATTGCTGTACTAATTTAGGTGGGCAAAGTACAGATTCCTTTAAAATTTCCCATGAACGCAATTGAGTTTCTGGAGTTAAGTATCATGGCCTTGTTTTGATCACTAATTTGTGGGTGGACATCGGGAAATGTTATTTTTGATAGCAAGAACCTTGACCCCACAAGTGGAGTTTCTTCTCCTCCTCTCGGTGAAGGAGACAGTGATGGCCCTGCTCATGCTTGCTTCCTTTATCTGTGTGCACATCTGGACAAATTCAAAGCAGATGGAGAACAGCACTTCCTTATAGTTCCTGAAGGTACACTGAACAGAAACATCATTTGAAGTACCAAGGCAGTCTTCACAGGAGAGGAAGAATAATCATGAGCAGAAAACTAGGGCAAACATAGAAAAGAACTCTGTGAGTGGGTGAGTTGTATCCTTGCTCTCTTCAGATTCTCATGTGAAAGTGTGTGGGGTGGGGAGAGTGAAGGCAGGAGACTCTCTACTGAGTTGTTCTCCTGCTGAAATTCTTGGCTTATGCTCCTATAACTCCTGGGCCATCAGTTTAACAAATAAGCAAACAACCCACAAAAAGCAATTGTGTTTAAGCACACATTATATTTCGGTAAGAATTTTCTAATGTCATAAAAAAATTACACCTCTCACCCCATCCATGGATCTGTAGGGTGTCTGTGGAGCACCTCTGTATCATCATCTTGTCTCATCTTCTCCCTTAGTAGATGTAGACGATCCCAGGACACCCAAGGGAAGAGGGAGAGGTGAAGACAGGATGTGTCCTATCCAAATTTACCTACTGCAATAAGGATTAGGTAAAGTTGAGGTGTATGTGTGAGAGAAGAGAGAGAGAGAGAGAGAGAGAGAGAGAGAGAGAAAGAGAGAGAGAGAGAGAAAGAGGCTAACAAGAGAAAAAACCCTAGGGAATGGAGCTCAAATGGATTTTTAGAATAAAGTGTCACAGGTATGTATGGAAAATTCCGGATACCTGGGTAGGGCCTTGGCTGTGGAGGCTACCATGGACTTCAAGTTGGGAGGTGGACAAATGGATGGCTGTGCTCAAAAAGCTGGGATGGGGCTGGTTTTTGTTCTAGGTTATAGCAGCTGCAAGGCAGAAATTTCTGTTCCACAGAATCAGGGCAGACAAGTGAGGTGGAGCTAGACGTTCTTGGTCTGTGCAGGGATTTCTGCACTGTAACCACTTGAAAGCATTCTCATTGAGCTGTGGGATTAAAGGCAACCGTGAAGCATCCTGTTACCCAGTCACTCATGGCTCTGCTGGTGGCCAGCATTTGCCTTTGTTCCAGTGGGTACTCTATAGATGTTGTGAGAGGGAGCCATCCTCCTGCCTATCATCCACACTGCATTGTCAAACTTTGTTTTTATTGTTGAAGTTGTATGATAAGAGCCTGTGTCTTAGAACCCCACCCTGAGCACAAGCCCCAGTTCTCCCACTACTCTGTATGCTTGTTTAGATAATTTATGCCAATGTGTGCATTTGTGTGGAGTGGTGATAACAGAAGGATTGAGCTCATTAGGTTGTTATTAGGAACACAGGAGATAATGTTTATATACCCTTAGAACAATGTGGTAAGAATGTGCAGAGGTGTTAAATAAATACCTCCATTAGTACTGGATGGCCCTGCCAGTGTTTGGATTCCTGAGGTTGAACCACCGGTCATCACCAATCATGGCTGCCATTTCCAGCAAAGAGGAGCCCAGAGTGGCCTGGGTTGAAAATTCCAGTCAGCTAGGGCTGCAGCCACGCTCAAGAGCACAGGGCTACTTTCCATCTCTTATTCTGTCCCCATTTTCAATCCCATCTGCCTGTAGCCCGTTTCAAATCAGTAATTTGTCTGGCTGATCTTGAGGGAGTGATCTTCACTTCCTCCCATGATAATTTATTCTAATTGCACTGGCTTGTTTTGAATTTGTGCTGCTAAGCAACACTGATTTCTTTTTTCCTTTTCTGTTCTTTTTCCTTTGCTCTATACAGCTCAAAAGGAGCTCCCTTTGAGCCCGGCACAGCTGCTAACAAAGGCAGATGACAAAAGAGTTGAAGCCAGGCAAAAGGAATTATCCCAGCCCCAGTCTGCGAAGCCCCTCAGAGCTCGGGTCATTAGCATCAGTGGATGGGAATCACAAGGCTGGCAGTTCAGTTTCTGTGCAAAGGAGGGCTTTCAGAGCAGGCTGAGATGTCACATTCACTACCAAGGGCAGCCGTAGTAACCCATTATCCCATCTTCTCTCTCCATCTCCCTTTCTCTCCCCCGCTTCGGTGCTTGTGGGAGAGGAGAACACAGGTGGCTTTAGTGGCCCTGGGCCTTGAATTTTCTTGGTAAAATATGAATTAAATGTCATTTGATGAGTTTCTGGAAAGGATTTTCAGCCCAGGAAGCATGTGGCTTCAAATATTTTTATTTCTAATAGTTAAATTCTTGTATACAGTGTATTATGATTGTATTCACTCCCCATTACCCTCTCTTGTTCCCCTCCTACATTCATACCTGTGTGTGTGTGTGTGTCTCCCAGTTGGCTAGTTCCTCGTGGGGCCTGCCACCAGAGGGTGGATTACTGAGGAGCTGCTGGGAGCCATCTTGTGACAGACTGAGAGCCACGGGTAGCACAGAGCAGCTCAAGGACAGCATGGCCTGACACTGATGACCTGGGCTGAGATCGCTGGCCCCTAAGGTGAGAGTGAATGCTAGTGGTGACTATGGGAGTGGTGCCCTCTGATATGGTGGGCTCTGAGCCGGGCTGCCAGAGCTGAGAGATGCGGGGGCTAGGCACTGGAAATCATTCCTTTGTAAGTTACTCCCCTCTCCCCCCCATGATAATAATAAATGCACATAAAGATATATTATGTGGTTTTCTTGCTAGCACAAGAGACCCAGAGGGAACTCAGGCAACAGTATGTGTATAAGCAGGTCTGTGTAAGTGGTCACAGCTGCTGTGTGTTCATGATTACATTGGCCACATCATATCTAGAATATGGTGTTCTTTTAATTCTTTCCACCTCTTATTCTGTGATATTCTTTGGGCCTCAGAAGAGGTGATAGAGATGACTTGGTTAGGGCTGAAGCTCACTTATTCTCAACACTTTAACAAGTTATGAGTATCTACTTCAATTGGTATCCTCTGCTAACAAAGGCTTCTCTGACCAAGGCTGAGAGCTGTAGTAGACTGTGGGTATAGATATGAACTCCCTAGCCATAGACCTTTGAGCAGGTTGACAGAAAGGCATGTATTACCTCCCAGAGACTAGGCCTCAAATCCAATAAGAGAGTTGGTTACCCCTGGAAGTAATGCCACTATTGCATTTGGGGGCATATCATGCCTGGAAGGTTATTAATATAGCATGCATGATTTATAGCTGGGTAAGATCTTTAGTGCATTTTCTTCCCTAGAAGCCTACAAAGCACCTTCCAGTACTATGAATGCCAAGTAACCTTATTATTTGTTGTGCACAAATTTTTCTCCCATTAGCCAGATGCCCCAGATTGCAGTGGACTCAGTGCTGCTTCCTCCAGTGCCAGGCCTGCAGGACAGCCCACAGGGCTCCCCCTGTGCTGTGCTGCTTTCAGAGGCATCCCTAAAACCCTCTCCTCTGTCGAAAGGGGCTACTAGGGTTCGTCGTCATTCTAATTGTTTGATTACTACCGAGTTCCTTCTTTCATGTTGGTTTCACACTCCATGAGATAAATGTTCAGGATTTATTTACTTAGTTATTTTTTAGTGTTCCAGAATTTACTTGTCTGTTTTCTTGTTGGTGGCTTTTTAGGTTTGGCTACATTTTCTTGTTTGTATAGCCACCATGGCCCAGTCTAGTGCAAGTCCTGTCAGGTGACTGCAGCTGTTGTGAGTTCATGATTGTCACACCTAGAGGGCCCTCATCATCATCTGGCTCTTTCTTCTTTCCACCCCTCTTTCATGCTATTCCCTGAGCTTTGGAAGGGGTGATACAGATGCCCCACTGAGGGCTGAGCTCTCAATCATCACGTTTTCTCAGCCCCTTATCAGCCATGGCTTTCTGCATTAACTGCTGATTGCTGCAAAATGAAGCTTCTCTGACCAAGGCTGAGGGTAGCATTAGTGTATGGGTATAAATACAAGTATTTAAAATGTAGCTGGGCGCGGTGGCACACACCTTTAACCCCAGCACTTGGGAGGCAGAGGCAGGCAGATCTCTGTGAGTTTGAGGCCAGCCTGGTCTACATAGCAAGTTCCCGGACAGCTGGGGCTACTGGGAGACCCAGTCTCAGAAAGACCGTAAACAAATAAGCAAGCAAGCAAACAAACAAACAACCCCTCCAACCTAAATATTTAAAATGTTTAGGATCCCTTTACGTTCTTAAAAATCATTGTCAAGTCAAAAGTCTTTTGTTTATATGAGGTATACCTATTGACATTTACCATATCAAAAATTAACAGTGAACAACTTGAAAATATTTATTTAAAAAAACACCTAATGTAGGACCCCCAGACTGGGGTACCCTACGTTCTCGGGAGGTCGCACCCCAATAACTCAGTCCTCAAACCAGAAGATGCAATTGCAAGAGGATTTAATCGTCTAGACGGACCCCCCCTTAATCAAAAGGGGAAGTGCAGATTCAGTTTAGAAGCTGGGTTATATAGACAGAAACCACAAACCACAAGTAGTAAGGGGGCTGGTATTTCGGTCACAATAGGAGCTTGGTTACATGGTTACAGCAGAAATGGGAAATGGGAGTTTTCAGGTATTTTTCCAGCTTGATCAAAGGAACATGAAAAGGTCAGGTAATTTTTTCTTTTCTATAGTTAGAATTATTTTTCTTTTGCTTCCTTGTACAGTTTCCCAGAATATAGCCTGGGAAACTTAGTTTCAGTTTACTTTAATCTGGGTGGGGCGCTCTGATTTGATTCCATCAATGTCTTTCCTTAATTTCAGGAAATTCTCTTCTACAATCCTGTTTAGGATCTGATCAACACCATTAAACTGAAATTCTTCTCCTTCCAATC
>NW_008347810.1:2614913-2618469 GCF_000622305.1 Nannospalax galili
TGTTTTTAGTTTCTTGTGTCCCAAATGTGTCCACTGGTGAAGTTGGGAGATCAGCTCAAGTGCTGCTTCCTGGGGCAGTATAGTGCGATTTTGATGTCTCCACATCTTGGTTTCAGGATCCAAAGTAGCATTAAGCTTTTGAACAAGTTCTAAATCTTGTTCAGTGTAAGTAAAAGAAGCTTCTGCTTTCTTTTCCTGTTTCTTTATCTCAGCCTTAAGGTCTGCTTGTGTGTAAAGAATGTATGTACCTTCTGCTGCCTGACGGGCAGTTTCATCCACCATCTGATTGCCTTGAGCAATTGGCCCCTGGTCTCGATGCCCAGGGCAATGAATTATGCTGACCTGTTTTGGCAAGTACAAGGCTTGTAGAAGGGCCATTATCGCTTCTTTGTTTTTGATGTCCTTACCAGCCGAGGTGAGGAGTCCCCGCCTCCGATATATTTCCCCATGTATATGGGCAGTGGCAAATGCATAGCGGCTGTCAGTATAAATATTGACCTTTTTGCCCTTTGTTAATTTTAGGGCCTGAGTTAGAGCTTCTAATTCATCTTGCTGGGCTGATGTTCTAGCTGGCAGGGCTTGGGCCCAAATTATCTTTTCCCCATTGACCACCACCGCCCCTGCCTTATGCTCACCATTTCATAGAAAGCTGCTCCCATCCGTGTACCAAGTGGCATCTGCATCTGTTAGGGGCTGGTCAGTGAGGTCTTCTCTGGTCCCATGTGTCTCCGCAAGTATTTGCTGGCAATCATGAGGAATCTCAGTGCCTTTCTTGGTGGCTGTTAGTAGCATGGCGGGGTTTAGGGTGGCAGGGTTTTTAAACTTAATTTTTTTCTGGATTTAATAGTAATGCCTGATAATGGGTCACCCTGGCATTTGACAGCCACCTGTCAGGAGGTTGTCTAATGATGGACTCCACTGCATGAGGTGTTATAACAGTTAGGGGCTGACCCATAGTGAGTTTGTCTGAGTCTTTAACTAAGGATGTTATTGCCACCATAATTCTCAAACATGGGGGCCAGCCAGCGGCCACATTGTCCAGTTTTTTTGAGACTTAACTAAGAATACTATTGCCACCATGATTCTCAAACATGGGGGCCAGCCAGCAGCCACATTGTCCAATTTTTTTGAGAGATATGCCACTGGCCTTTTCCAGGGTCCCAGAGTCTGAGTAAGGACTCCTTTTGTCATTCCTTTATTTTTATCTATATATAAGACGAAAGGTTTTGTCAAATCTGGTAATCCCAGAGCAGGAGCCGTCAGCAGTGCCTTTTTTATTCTGTCAATAATCCCAGAGTGGGAGCCATCAGCAGTGCCTTTTTTATTTTGTCAAAGGCTCTCTGGTGTTCCTCAGTCCAGACAAAAGGAATCCCATTCTTTGTCAAGGGATATAGAGGAGCTGCCATTTCAGTAAAACTCGGTATCCATAATCTACAGAATCCTGCGCTTCCCAAGAACTCTCTGAGTCCTCTGGCTGAGGTTGGTGGGGGGATAGAGGCTACAATCTGTTTCCTGCTTTCTGTCAGCCAACGTTGCCCTCCCTTCAACCTATAGCCCAGAAAGTTTACCTGTTGTAGGCAGATCTGGGCTTTCTTTGCTGAGGCCCGATATCCAAGTTTCTCCAGTCTGAGTAGAAGAGCCTCCATACCTTGCAGACAGCCAGCTGTCTTAGCGAGGAGGTCATCTACATATTGAAGAAGCACAATCTGTGGGTTTCTTACCCGAAAGTCAGCCAGATCACGGTGTAGAGCTTCATCAAACAGAGTAGGGGAATTCTTGAACCCTTGGGGAAGTCGTGTCCAGGTTAGTTGCCCCGATATTCCAGCTTCAGGGTCCTTCCATTCAAAAGCAAAAATGGGCAGGCTAGCCAGGCTCAATCTTAGGCAGAAAAATGCATCCTTCAGGTCAAGAACAGTATACCACCTGTGACTGGGAGGCAAGGTACTCAGGAGATTGTAAGGATTTGGAACAGTGGGATGTATATCCTCTATCCTCTGATTGACTTCTCTTAAGTCTTGGACTGGTCGGTAGTCATTTGTTCCTGGATTCTTTACGGGGAGCAGTGGGGTGTTCCAAGGGGACTGGCAGGGGCGAAGTATGCCTACTTGTAAAAGTCTCTGAATATGAGGTCTGATACCTTCTCGGGCCTCTCTGCTCATATGGTATTGTCTGATTGAGACTGGAGTTGCAGATGGTTTTAGTGTGACCACTATTGGAGGCTGATTGCATGCCAGTCCTGGGCCTCCTGTCTCGGCCCATGCTAAAAGGATTTTATTTAGTCAATTGGATATACCAGGGGTTTCTGCTATCGGTCCCTCATACAACCGATGTTCATCCTCCAGTCGCAGGGTTAATACCTGTAATGGAGCTCCATCTTTTCCATGTACAGTGGCTCCCTTTTTAGTGAAGTGGATGTGGGCTCCTAACTTGGAGAGTAAATCTCTCCCAAGGAGGGGATATGGACAGTCTGGGACCAGTAAGAACGAGTGAGAGACTTGTCCTGTACTGAGGTCCACTTTTCTTTCTGTAGTCTACCTATATTTCTTCCCTCCAGTAGCCCCTTGGACCCAGGCTGTTTTGGAACTCATGGGTCCCTTGGTTGTTGTCAAAACTGAGTGTTGAGCTCCTGTGTCTACCATGAAGGTAGTCAATTGCCACCCTATCTTCAAGGTTACCCTGGGCTCAGGGGGGAGCTCCTGGCCCAGACTCCCCTAGTCTCCTAGGGTCAGGACTGGGGTTGTCTTTTTTTGTAGTTTATTTAACTTCTTTGGGCATTCTCGAGCCCAATGTCCTCTTTCCTTGCAGTAAGCACATTGATCTTTGTCCACTCGGGGTCTTCTTTTGTCTCCCAGGTCCCTATCTGGTCCTGTTCCCTGAACTACTGTGGCCAAAATTCGACTTAACTCTTTGTTTTTCTTTTTCTCTCTCTTATCTTCTCTGGCTTCCTGTTCTTTCCTAATTCTGTCCTCTCTTTCCTCTAAGGTCTCTCGCTTGTTGTAGATTTTCTCAGCTTCCCTTACTAAATCCTGTAAAGAGTACCCCTGAAGGCCCTCCAGCCGTTGGAGCTTAAGACAGATATCAGGAGCTGATTGTCCTATAAAGGCCATAATAAGATCTGCCTGACACTCCTGGGCTGTGGGATCAAAAGGGGTATACATCCGATATCCCTCTATCAGACGTTCTAAAAATCCTGCGGGGGTTTCATTTTCTCCCTGGGTTATAGCACGTACCTTTGCCAAGTTGGTTGGGTGCCTTCCGGCCCCTTTGAGACCCGCTAACAGAGTCTGGCGATAAAGACGGAGACGCTCCCTACCGGCCACGGTTTCAGGGTCCAAGTTGGGTCTGGTCAGAGGAAATCCTGCATCTATTTCATTTGGGAGCAGAGTGGGTCTCCCATCCTGCCCAGGGACATTTTTCCGGGCCTCCAGGATGACTCGCTGTCTTTCTTCTGTGGTTAGAAGGGCCTGGAGGAGTTGCTGACAATCCTCCCAGGTGGGTTGGTGGGTGAGGAGAATAGACTCTATTAAAGCAGTTAGAGCCTGAGGATCCTGAGAAA
>NW_008347810.1:2618686-2640754 GCF_000622305.1 Nannospalax galili
TCTGACTCAAAACTGAAAGTACAGATCAGGAGGGAAGTAGCCAAGACAGTCTCCCTTCTCCCTAGGTGAGGAGACACTGTCTTCCTCACTTCAGATTACTCTGGTCACTAGGGCCAGAATGCTGGAACCTGGGGTCTCTGGGCACGTCTGCCACTCCCCTTGGTTCCCAGAATACAGACTTACAGGTCCTGTACAGGCACAACTGTTCAGACGGAATGTTCCCAGAGCAGGAAATGACAGACAGACATTAAGACCAAGACAAACCACAAGACAAGTCTTACCTCCTGCTGATTTGAGGAAATGGGTCTGGGGGCGACCGAATCCCAGACGAGCCCCCAAATGTAGGACCCCCAGACTGGGGTACCCTACGTTCACAGGAGGTCGTACCCCAATAACTCAGTCCTCAAACCAGAAGATACAATTGCAAGAGGATTTAATCGTCTAGACAGACCCCCCCCTTAATCAAAAGGGGAAGTGCAGATTCAGTTTAGAAGCTGGGTTATATAGACAGAAACCACAAACCACAAGCAGTAAGGGGGCTGGTATTTAGGTCACAATAGGAGCTGGTTACAGCAGAAATGGGAGGGGGCATTTTTCAGGTATTTTTCCAGCTTGATCAAAGGAGCATGAAAAGGTCAGGTCATCTTTTCTTTTCTATAGTTAGAATTATTTTTCTTTTGCTTCCTTGTACAGTTTCCCAGAATATAGCTTGGGAAACTTAGTTTTACTTTAATCTGGGGGGGCTTTGATTTATGATTCCATCACTCTTACACGTTAACATAAATAACATTTTAATGAAAATATTTTTTCAAAACAAAAATAATGAAAAGAGCCCCTACTTTGTGTTTTAGTGACACTTTTGAATGTCTGTCTAACAGAAGGCGGCTGGAGTCTCACGGCAACCTCGATCTGCTGATTTGGTTGTTCTGGTTGGAGCCTATGGAGACATTTGCACAGACAGGCAGCAGGTGGGGGAACTGTCTTTATATTTTTACAGTGCTGGCTGTTCTATGACACTTAACTAAGGCTATGTAAGAGCCTATTTCTTAAAATTCTGTTAAAATGAGAATTCAAACTTTTTTTTGAGATGGAGTATTACATATTCCAGGATGGCATCAAACTTGGTAGCCAATGGCCCTTAACTTCTAAGCCATCTCCCTAGCACCAAATTCTGGCTTTAAATCCTTCTTAAACGTGAAACCTCAATTATAGCTCTTAAATTTGTGGCATTTGTTGGGAGCTGCTAATCTATTATGTGCATTGAGCTGTGGCAGCCTTGTTTACTGAGTTTGTGTTATGCATACCAGTACCTAATCTGCCTATTCAGGAGGAATGTGTTTATATGGAGAGCCTCACAATACCTGACCTGGAGGCAATAGTGGTAAACAAAAGGATCAAAGAAGCCTTTGATCTGACTGCTCCTTGACCCTCAGACACAGGTGGGGAAAAACAGCTGTCTGTATAAAAAGGTGGGGCTGAAATAAACCCGGGCTGCAGTATCTACTGTCAGTCCTCCCAAGCATCTTTTCTGTCTTTTGTTTTTCTTTCAATCCTCACTCCCCCTTTCAGGTACTGTCCATCTTGGCCGGCTGGCACCGGCAGGCATTCTAATAATTATACTGAATAATAGCTTCACTATTTTAACTGATAAGATCTAAAACTTTATTGAAATATATGAAAGAAGACCTCAGTAAATGGAGTGATGTTAAATGCCTAATTCTGTAGTTAGATGGATAGGAACTTGTGAAAGTTTCAGAACTCCAAATGTGGAACATCGTATTTATTCTCCACAACAATTCTGAGCTGGTTGCTGCTTTCACTTCACACCGAACAGCTGAGGCTTAAGGAAGGTTATGGAATCATTCAGGGTCACATTGCCAGCTGGGACAAGTACGCCAATGTTTCAGTCCACTTTATCTACTTTACCTCATTAATGTACGATGTGGGGGTTTAGGAAAAAGAGGTAAGAAAACCAGAGGACACACTTATTTTTCATAAAAGACTTGCCACCAATCCTGCATGAATGTTGGCTGGGATTTGTGTATGCGGCCTTCCAAATTATTATAAATCCTTCTTACCTACTTAATGCCTTCAATATTTTATCAGCTATACTTCATGAAGACTGATTTATTCCTTGAGTAAGTGGCAATCTCAACTTGATTTGTGCTGGATAGCTTTAGTGTCAACTTGACACACCTGGGTTGAGGGAGCCTCATTTGGGGAATTGTCTTCATTGGACTGGCCTGTAGCCATATCTGTGGGGCATCTTCTTGATTGTTGAATGATGTGGGAGGGCACAGGCCAATGTGGGTGGTGCCACCCCTGGGCAGGTGGGCCTGTGTTGCATAAGAAAGCAGGCTGATCAGGGGCCAGAGGAGCAAGCCAGTAAGCAGCTTTCCTCCATGGCTGTGCTCCAGCTCCTGCCTCCAGGTTCCTGCCCTGAGTTCCTACCTTGGGCTCCCTGATAAACTACAACCTGGGAGATATAAGCTGAATAAACCCTTTCCTCCCCAAGTTGGTACTGGTCAAAGTGTTTTATCACAGTAATGGAGAAACAAACTAAAACAGATTCCAACTGTGGCCTTACTACCTCAGTACAAGGAGTTGGAAGTGGACTTGTGTGCTCTCTTTCTGCTTTGAATGACCAGCATGTGGGTGGCACATGGCGACCATTCAGGTACACTACCAGGTAGGCTAGTCCAGACACATGACTTATTCAATCCACTGAAATCACAGTGACAAGCAAGGAGTAAGAGAAAGCAAGTTGACATAGGTGATGAATGGGATGGGGGATCATCTGTAAATCTTCCTGCACTCAGTGTTCATGTGACCTGAGACCAAATGGGCATTGCCAATGCGTTACCAAATGAGATCCTCCTGAATAGTAAGTCCTCATGTATATTTACCAAATCCTGTATTTTCGGTTCTTCTTGAATATTTCCGTTATGAATGTTTAGTACATAAGAATTTAATGAATACCAGATATAATATAAAGGTCCTATCTATTGTAAAACCTTGTATTTTACTTATATGTAGCACAACCTGTGAATTGTTTACATTCAGCATATTTCTTGCTTATGAGTTCCTTATCTATTTAAACTGTGTTAAATGGTTTTTGCCTATGTTTGATAAACTAAAAATTATTTGTCTAGTAAAACTGAGTATTCTCCAAGCAAATGTTTGCCATTGTTTGGAAAAATGGCAAATTTAGGAATCATTATTTTCTGTCTGCTTTAAACAAAAGCAATTTATCTTTGTAATCAAGACAATTATCAGTTTTACCTAGAGTTGAGCACTTGTAGAGTCTATATAATCATGCTGAATGTTTTAATCATTTGGTACTATGCTAATAGGTAGCCTCTGGTCATAGGTTGCTGTTGACTACTAAAACTGTGGTGGCCCAAACTGAGCTGCATTGGAATCCAGAGATTAGGATGCAGAATGAGCAAAATGTCTTGTTCATAATTCATAAAAATTCCAAGTTAATATACAAAAACTTAAACACAACTGTAATGCCAATTATTGCTGATTTCTCTTTATGTTTATGCTTTTCTAGGGCACAAATCTCCTAAACATAAGTTTAAGAAATGTTTGATCAGGGTTGAAGAGATGGTTCCTTAAGAACACATGCTGCTGGGGCTGGAGAGATGGCTCAGCAGTTAAAAGCAGCAGCTGTTCTTGCGGGTTCAAATCCCAGCACCCACATGGCAGCTAACAACGATTCATAACTTCAGTTCCATGGGATCTGACACCCTCTAATGTCTCCCATGCATATTGAATGACACAGGCACACTTACACACAGGCATAATACTCATACGAATAAAATATAAAACAAAAGATTATATACTACTCTTACAGAGGACTTGAGTTTGGATCCCAGCACCTACACCAGGTGGCTTAAGACCACCTATAACTTCAGCCTCAGGGTGTTTCACTAAATTTTTTCTCCTTCCCCTTCTTGGGAAACTCACATTTACACCCTCTGAGGCCCAAGGGCTGACAGACTGATGTAAGACATCCTATTTGAGTTTTGCACAGTTTATATGACATTTGGGAGAGGGTGACTTATGAAGAAATGGCTTCTCATAACCCACAGACCATTAAAGACCCACCCATAGTCTCCATCAGCTTTTGTGCACCATGCCCTGCTGTTCGCCACTCCCCCAGCCTCCTCTAGCTCCGCATTCCTGGTGCCCAATATAGAGGTGGCTCCACCCCTTAATGCACATGACCCCTTCCACAGAGCATGGGAAGGAGGTGGGACCACCATAGCTTATCAGAGGAACATCAGTCACACTCCACCCCTTCCTCTGGCTCTTACAAACTTTCCTCCACCCCTTCCACGAATTTTCCTGAGCCTTGGAGGGGGTGGCAGATGCAGGGTGATCTCTCCTATATCATGGCGAGATATTGGCCTCTTGAGCCTCAGTATTATTAGTTTCAAGATATGGCCACTGATCTATCTCAGTGGTGTTTCCCCTACTATAAAGACAACTGGAAGGAAGTGGACACATCTAAACAAACATGGATGTAAATACAAATGCCTAGAAGATATCCCAGTAGGTGTACTATATTCATTAAACACTATACTTACAATGGCTTCCCAGCTGGGCCTGTAGCCTTCCCTGACACAGGGGGTTGGCCTCTTCTACACCACCAAATGTGTGTTCCACTCAGAGGAGCGGGCCTTATCCAATTAAAAATTTGTCAGGTGTAGGTATGTTAGTCAAGCCATTATTGCACTAGTAGGCATTGCTTGGCATGTCCATAGTGTGCAGCACACAGGGTCCATTGTTGAGCAGAATCATAGGGGATCCTTTTTCCCCAACCATCTGCATAGCACCTTCTGGCACTATGAAAGCCATCCATCCAGTGGCATGGAGCTTTTAGCTTAGTCTTGGCTCCATCTCTTCTTCTCCTGCACTCACAGCAGGCAGTGTCTTCAGCAACATGGCCTTACCTACCTTTCTAATGTACAACTGACATTAGTGGCAATAGCCTTGGTTAATTTGATGACTTCTAGGATCTCTCTCTGACCAACAGCTCATAGGGGGGCAATCCATCCCTGGTACTGTAGTTTTTCTTAATAATTGTATGGTTTTAGGAGACCCTGTTTTTATCTTACCCAACCATAAAACTCCCAAGTATCTTACAGCTATAGCTGGCCTTTGTTTCTTCAGGTATCTTTTAAATAGGTTTCACATCTATAAACCCCTCAAAGGTTAACATCATATATTAAATCAATCATAGACAAGATCTAACATATCATGGAAAGGTTTTATTCATTCATATTAATTGCTTTCTCCATAGATCTTTGTTAGGTATCATAGCATGGGTAAGAGGCATTAATTTGGTTAGTTCTTTACTAACTCTAGTTATCCCTCTGGAATCATTCTGCATTCTGGGGATCTTACATGGAGTCTCTTTGTATTCTTCTATCCTTGATATATTTACAGGTGCTGGCTTCAGTTGCAGGACCCTGCAACAGGCTAAGGAGGCAGAGGATCCCTCTTGTCCCTTCTACATCTGTTGATTCCCTGAGTCAGGTAGGCCATGGGTCTGCCTTCTGTCTGTAGCCATATATGCCATCTTTCCATTGACTATACCTGGCTGGTGGGCAAGGCCTTGGTGGAGAAAACCACCTCCATCCCTAGCATAGCCTTTCTAGGGAAAGAAATGCACCTTATTTAATCTTTGGGGATCCTTAACCACTCCAGGACAGTTTTTATCCTCTGATTGCCTTTTGTAAACTGTTCTTCAGGTTTTAAAGCCTTCCAGAAACTCCTTAGTACTGAATTTGGTTTTCTATCAATTTTTTCTTTGGGAATTTTGGCTTGACATAAATCTTGCCACATTTGTCTTCAAATAACCCAAAGTTGCTATTTCTTCAGTCTTGTCTTTTATATCTCTTGTAGGGTGTTCTGTTAGTCTACAGACACGTTTTACATGTTGGTTTGAGTCACTTAGATCTGCTAAACCCTCTCTAACTTTACAAAGATTCTGTCCCATTAAAGGACTTAGCAAAACCATTAAAGTTCTATAACATTCTTGAGGTCCTGGTTGAATTAAGCTTTCCTTTATATCTCTGGTGAGCACAGCCCTATGTGGCCCAGCAAACTGGGCATCGTATATTGCTTTTCTCATACCTAGTTCTCTCAGTAATGCCGGTCCCTCTTTTATAGTCCTCCAGCCTCCGTTAATCATGGGAGTTTCTCTTGGTGATGACCACATGTCTTTAATGCCTTGCACCAGCCATCCCATTAAGGACTGCTCCCCCCTGCATTGACTTAGGTTGAACAGCCTATGTCTCAAGGACAGATGTGTGGTTATATAACTCAGCTGTGAAGCTTTTGAAGGACTTAGACTGACATTATTTGCTCCCATGTCCCATACCCTCACGAGCTATGTGGTGAGGGGCTCTTTGATGGGCTGCTTGTAAGTCTTTCCTACTTTCAACAGCTCCAGTGTGGGGTTATCTTTTTCCTCCTTTTGTATCAAAGGTTCAATCTGAGGGGCAGCTTTAGCTACTTTTATTTCTAGGTTATTTCTTTTTAAATTACTATCTGCCTTTTTCCTTGGGTACTTTGACTCCTGGTCCCCTAACCTTACACAAATTAAAAATTTTCCATTTTTTCTCTCTCTAAAGCTCTGAGTCTGAGACTGAATTTGCCAGTAACTTCTTAGCCTTTTCAGCCTCCCCTGAGGCTGTTGCCTTGTAAATGGAAAAATCCTTAATTATGCACAAAAGTGGCCAAACTACCTCTCTGGATGCCCCTGTTGCACCAAGGCTTATAAAATTTTTCTAGGCTCTCTATAGTCCTTAATGAGTTTTCAGACACACATGGTGGCAGACCCCATTTTACAGGCAACTGAGCTATTGTCCCACATTTACAGCGGCTGTGGCCCAGGGATTTTCCCCTTTGAGTCTGTCCACATCTGTGTGGCCCATGTCATTCTAATTAGATATTTTATGATCCATTGTATAATGCAAGTGACTACAGCTAACCCCCTTAAGCATATGGGGTTTGGCCATCCTCTCCCCTGGGCAGCCACCAGCTTCTCCTGGATGGGTTGTGTTCCCTCACAGGACTCCTTATGGCACCCATCTCCACCCTTCTGGATTTGGGAATCTGAAGCCAGCTCCCTTTTGATCATCCTACCAGATTGCTGGAACTGTGACATTTTCTAAAGCCCACATCTCCTTGTTTTTCCCAGACTCCTGAGGTTCATCTATCCAGCCACTCTATGCCAATTTGTTTCACTAAATTTTTCCCCTCCCCCTTCTCACGAGACTTGAGCCAGCACCCTCTGAGGCCTCAAGGCTGACAGACAACATAAAACACCCTATTTGAATTTTGCATAGTTTATATGACATTTGGGAGGGGGTGACTTACAGAGAAATGGCTACTCATAACCTATGTGCCATTCAAGCCCACCTGTAGTCTCCATCAGCTTTCTCGAACTGTGCCCTGTGGGACAACCTGCGTTTCACCGCTCCTTCAGTGCATTAGTCACTTTTCTGTTGCTGTGATAGAAACACTGATGCAAGCAATTTATAGAAGGAAGAGTTTATTTGAGCTTACAGTTCCAGGGGAATTACAGTCCATCATGGTGGGGAGGTATGGTGGCTGGAGGTGGCTGGAACAGGAACAGCAGAAGTTAAGCCTTCACATTATCAAACAGGCACAGGAAGCAAGAGAGCAACTGGAGATCTGGCAAGGCTTAAGAACTCTCTAAATGCACCCCCAGTGATGTGCTTCCTCCAGGAGAGCCACACCTTTTAAGAGCTCCCAAAACAGCGCCACCATCTGGGGACAAAATGTCCAAATACTTGGAACCTTATGGGGGACATTTTCATTCAAACTGCCACACCCAGCCTCCTCTTGCTCAGCGTTCCTGGTGCCCAATATGGCAGCGGCTCCACACCTTACTGGGCTTGATCCCTTCTACAAAGCGTGGGAAGGAGGTGGGACCATGGCTTGTCAGAGGAACATCTGGATCACATTAGATAATCTAATGCTCTCTTTTGGAGTCTATAGGAGCCTGCACTCATGCATATTGCATGCACAGACACACACATACACACAATTAAAATAAAAAGTTAAAAAAAAATGCTTAACCAAATGGTGTCATTCAAGTTAAAATTCTTAGTCACAGTAACCTTTTATGTCTGTTCCTAATTATTTTATGATCCTACTTTTTTAGTACAAATACTTTGCATTCAAAGCAGCACCATTCTAATAATTAAAAGAATTAAAAATTGGTTGCCTGATGAAGCCTGATGCAATATTATATACAACGGAAACAACTATTTTATTTTATAAGTTATTAAGTTTTGGGGCTTTGTTTAATAATTTACTTCTAACACTTTGTAACCATTGCCTGTTGACATTGTATTTGAGCTCTTCTTAACAAACTTTAATAATATTTTAAGAAATTAAAAATTAACTTTAGGTAAACTCATCCTAAATGCCCCTCTTGAAACTCACATTTGGCCAAAAGGGCTTTTTGGGCACTGACTTCTTCATTGTCACATCAGACAAACCAAGAAAATAATCTCATCCGGACAACACAAGATAAGTAAAACCAAACCACAGGACAGTTAGTCAGTGATGTCTTCAGAACAAATCATACGGACAAAGGAGGATGTTGTCAGAACCAAGATGGAATCACAATGGACCCAATGGCAGGTCAGAATGCCCGAGGATCATGAGTTCAAGGACAGCCTGGCTACATAGAAAGAGCAAGAAAAAGTGGAGCACTTACAGTGGCCCTTCCAGGAGCAACTACAGCCTAGACGGTAACAGGAAAGGGTCTTGGGGCTGGGGAAGGCTCAGTGGTTAAGAGCACTTGCTGTTCTTGTGGATGACCTCAGTTAAGCTCCTAGCACCCACATGGTAGCTCATAACCACTGGTAACTCCATTTCTAGGCACAAATATGGTACATAAACATGCAGGCACACACACACACACACACACACACACACACACACACATATATAATTAAAAGAAAGTCTTTAAAAATAAAGATGAAAGGATTCTTATTTGACTTTTACTCATATTTGTATTCTGCTCATGACATTAAAAATTTTTAAAAATTTTATTATTTTTATTTTATGTGTGTGTATTGCCTGCATGTGGGTAAGTGCAGTCATGCCATGCAATGCCTGAGGAGGTCAGAAGAGACTGTCAGATCCCCTGGGACTGGAGTTACGGACAGTTGTTAGCTGCCATGTGGGTGCTGGGATTCGAACCCGGCTCTTCTTCAAGAACAACCAGTGTTCTTAACTGCTGAGCCATCTCTCCAGCCCCTAAAACATTTTTTTAAGAATATTTTTATTATTCCACAGAAAGGCAATTTTTAACACATTTTTCCAGAAATAACTTGAAGCAGGTTACATAAAAATATTTATACAATGAAGTTTAAGGGGGGCAAAGTAGGAATTGGCAATCGGAGACCAAAGGATTTGCCAATATGGGGTCAACTTTGGTGGAATAATGAAGGTTTCCATTAGCTCTGTTCTTGTCTTTGAAAATCCTAACTAGTTTATTGGACTTGTTAATAGAACAAATGGGTGGGGGTTTATTTACAGAAGATCCCCCCCCCCCAATTTATGGCTGTTCTGGAAAGTCCACACTCAAATATAAATGCTGTGACTTCCTGACAGCCACACAAAATGGTGAGAGAGGTGCCTTATGGCATTCTTGGCTTGTATATTCTTAGCCCCACATGCATCTAAGGCTGACTGATTGGGTGGGAGGTGTAACAATAACTGACTCCCCCCCCAACTCCTTGAACATGAGAAGGAGGTGTGACTATAGCTTGCCAGCATAGTAGTTGGAGGACACTTCCAGGTAACACTCCACCCCTCCCTCAAGCTCTTACATTCTTTCCACCAACCTCTTCCACAGAAGTCCCTGAGCCCTGGAGGGGGTGATAGGTAAGGGATGTTCTTCCTCCTATTGTAGCAAGGCACTGAATTTTCAGGTCTCTGCATCATGTTTTCCATGGGCCCATTTCCATGTGGCCCATTTCAGTGGCCCGTCTATTCGAAGGATTTGGTGCTAGGATCCACAAATGAGGGAGAACATATGCCTTTTGTTTTTCTGAGTTTGAGTTACTTCACTTGGTATAGCAGTTTCTAGATCCATCCATTTACCTGCAAATTTTGTTATTTCATCTTCTTTTACTGCTGAATAGAACTCCATTGTGTAAATGCACCACACATTCTTTAACCACTTGTCTGTTGAGGGAAACTTTTCTTCCATTGCTTAGCTATTGTGAAAAGAGCAACAACTGACATGGTTGTACAAGTGTCTCTGCAATAGGATGAGTCCTTTGGGTATATGCCAAGGAGTGGTCATATCGTAGGTTCATTTTTGTTTTTAAAGAGTTCTCCACACTGTTTTCCATAGTGGTTACATGAATTTGAATTCCCACCAGCAGTGAATGAGCATTCCCTTTCTCCACACCCTTGCCAGTATTTGGTATCATTTGTTCTCTTGATCTTAGCCATTCCGACTGGGGTAAGGTGAAACCTTAAGGTGGTTTTGATTTGCATTTCCCTAATTACTAACAATATTAAACACTTTTAAAGATATTTCTTAGACATTTTTATTTCTTCCTTTGAGAAGTCTCTGTTTAGATCTTTAGCCAATCTTTTAATTGGGTCATTTGCTTTCTTGTTCATTTTTTGAGTTCTTTATATATTCTGGATGTTAAACCTCTGTCATGACATTTTTTTTTTTTTTTAGTCTTTTTGAGACAGGGTCTCACTGTAGCCCCAGCTGTCCTGGAACTCACTATGTAGACCAGGCTGGCCTTGAACTCACAGAAATCCACCTGCTTCAGCCTCCTGAGTGCTGGAATTAAAGGCGTGAGCCACCATGCCCAGCTTCATGACATTTTTTTTAAGGCACAGACATATTTCAGGAGTTTTCAGGCCAATCCAGCAGTAGGTGTCACAACACTGCATAATCCTCAGATTGAGGATAGATAAGAGAGGACACTGTAACAGTAAGACAGGGTCCCTGAGAGAGTGGGCTTTAAAGAATTAGAATTTCCTGCAGGAAATCCCCTGCTGGGAAGGACAGTATCCTTAAGTAAGCCTTGAGCCAGGAGAGGACCTCTGGTCAACAGAAACTCTCATCCTGATAAATCAACTCACAGCCAAATATACACATGCATATTTCCTGATTTGTTTCATTAAGATGTGTGTGTGTGTGTGTGTGTGTGTGTGTGTGTGTGTGTGTGTGAGTGTGTGTGTGTGTGTGGTGTATAAGTTACCTGTGTACAGGTGCCCGCGGGGGCCTGTATAATCCTCTAGAGTTGGAGTTACAGGCAGTTGTGGCCATGATGTGGATGTTGGACCTTGAACTCACAGAGATCTGCCTGCCTCTGTCTCATGAGTGTTGGGATTAAGACAAGTGCCACTACATCCAGATCCTTTTTTTCCTATAAAGTTGTAACATTGCTATAGGAAAGGAGGAGACAGCTAAGAACCTTTCTTTCCTGAGTTCTGGCCAAAACAGTAAATAAACCTATTTCTTCCACCAATTCCCATCTCTTGGTTGTCTTTTTCTAGGGTGGCCACAAATGCATAAATGTTAAATCCTGGTTTCTCATTACCTTCCGGAGGTTGGGGAGTGGTAGAATGTAGGGAGCCGGGACACAGGTGGTGGTAAATCAGTTGTTTGGATGTTTTCAGTATAGCTTTTCATTTTCAGGACTACACAATTCAACAATATAGAGTAATTCCTAATCAGGGGAGGCGAAAGGAGGTATATTTATGTCCATTAAAGGAATCCTAAGTTTAAAAAACTTCAAACACACCCACAGGTTGCCCTTGTGAGAGATACCCAGATCTACAGTTTTTGCTATATTTAAGAGTTAAAAGAATCCTGTCAAAGCTATGTTAAACATAGTAATGCAAACAGTCTGTGTATAGCAAAAGTGACTGATGGCTTGTCCTTTAGACACCAAGGAGGATGCTGGTTGGTGGCACTTCTTGCTCTCGTCCTCATTCTCAGCTGCCACAATGGGAATGTAGAATGTTATAGAAGAGGACCTGGTGACTGGACAAATTTTAATTGGAGGCCTTTTTGACCAAGGGTTTGGATATAGGGCTACTAATCATGGTTGCCTTAAATAGGGTAGGGGTTGGGCCAAGTGACAAGAGACTGGGACCCCAGTGACAGTATGATGAAGGCATCTGGCAGAAAATGAAGAAAACTGTAGCCTCTTCAATATGTGAAATCTCCATCACTCCTCCTCTAACACCTCTCCACATCTTCATTTAAAAGACCCTCAAAAATTAAGATTATTCCATTTGGAGAAGCTTCATGGAACCTTCTAGAACACTGCATAACAACAGTGTGGTGGACATTTGTCTTTTTACTCAGGCATCCACGTTGCTCTTGAAAATAGTTTCTTCTAATGATTTATTTTTTTTCTCCTTTAGAAATGACTATGTTCCCTGCTTTAAAAGGATGTTAGGGAGACCTTAGCAGACTTCCTGAGAGTGCCTGGATCTGGCCTCTGCATGGTGGTGAACTTCTCCAAATTGCTGTGAGCCCATCCCCTTATATTGGGAAGATGTGGCCCCTCCCACTGTGCCAGGATTAGGCTTCTCTGCCCTTCAGTAAGGCCGAGACCTTAGCAGACTGCCTGGCTCCGGCCTCCTCATGGTGGTGAGCTTCCCTCCATGTGTGGCCCCTCCCACTCCTTGACATATATCTAAAGGACTCATCCTACTGCAGGGATTCTTGTACAACCATGTTTGTTGCTGCTCTTTTCACAATAGCTAAGAGATGGAAGTAACCTAAGTGCCCCTCAACTGACTAGTTACTAACAAAAATATGGTACATTTACACAACGGAGTTCTATTCGGCAGTAAAGAAAGATGAAATAATGAAATTTTCAGGTAAATGGATGGAAGTAGAAACTGTTATACTAAGTGAAGTAACACAGACTCAGAAAAACAAATGATGCATGTTCTCCCTCATTTGTGGGTCCTAGCACCAAAATCCTTATATGTGAGTATATAGCCTGATGTAACTGCAGGAACCAGGAAAATGCAAAGTAACCAGGGAGGTAAAGGGAAAGAAGGAACCTGAGAGAACAGTAGGAAACCAGTATGATTAAGGGGAAATGTGTAAAATAGTACTATTTAAATGGGAGGGGGAGAGGAAGGGTTATACAAGGAATGATGGGGATAAAGGGGAAGAAGGAGCTCTAGACAGGTGGGACCATAGCAGACAGGAACTATCAAGAGAGAAATGGGGAAAGTGGGAATACCTTAAGTGGCAAAGTGTGGAGGGAGGATTAAACAGGTAGAGAGAGAGGAGAGATAAATAATACCTAGCTAGCATAAAAATCCAGAGGGAATCGTATTAGTCCCCAAACCTATTGAAAAATCACACATACAATAGCTCTACATGAATCTGTGAGCATAGCTGAAGGCTACATAACAAGAAACAGTACCAGACAGGAAAAACCTTCCTTTGAGTTGTTGGCCAGGGCTGTCCAAGAGACTCCCAAAATTACACGGGCTATTGCCACAGATCTTGCTTGTCCTCCAGAACTTGAAGGTAAGACCCTATTGCTGAAGAGACAGGACATAATTTGGAGACAGGATTTAGAACAATGGAACTGGAACTTACCTGGAGGCCACCTCCCTTGAATGTTAGCTCTCATAGCTTTGGAGCGCACTACACAAGCTGGTAAGAGAGAACATCAATCAATGGCCCAACCCCAGCTTCAAGTCCTAAAAATCACATCAATGACCAGCACAGCAGGTGACATTAGTGCAATAGTGGCACTTTTATCTTGGCGGTAATTGACAGCTATCTAATTGGACTTACAGCCCACTGAATGAGAGGAAACTCATGTGTGGTATTGCAAAGCTAGCCAAATACACATAGCTGGAGAGGTCATAGATCTTAAAGAAATTCCCAAGGCTGTCACATCCCTTGACAAATGTAATTTCTTACTATGTGCAAAGCGTGGATCCTTGAATTTACAGACAAATATCTCAGTCACCACCCATCAAAGAGGCTTCTTTTTCAATAGAGATTATTACAGATTTCCACAACTGGTCAAATGCAGAGATTGTGAATTTCCCAAAGCCTAAGTGGCACATTTTATGATGAAACCTCTACACCTAAGACTCACAGAGCATAGAACAAGGGATGAAGAGAACACTAATCATCTTTCAGTTCTCATCAATGAAGCTCCCTCATGCCACGGAGGGTGAGGAACACAAAAGATAATGAATGACCAAAATGTAGCGAACAAGAGTTTTCAGAATGTGGGTCCTTGGATAGGACTCTCATACTAAAAATTCACTCACCCAGGGCTCAGGGACCATTGCAGAAGAAAGGGCAGAAAGATTGTAAGAGCTAGGGAGCAGGTGCATGACCATATGCAAACAGAATCCTACAGGCTCTTGGGACCCTTCTCATATGAGCCTACAGCAATGGTGTCAGCATGCAGAAGACCCATGCAAACTCAAGAAGACAAAAACCCAGCATAGAACTGTAGAAATGGACAGCAGGCCCCAATCTTAGTCGAAGAATTATTGGCAACTGATTACTCGGGTGAGGAAGTGCTGATCTTCTTAAAGGAAGGGACACTAGATAAGCTGACTAGACCCCAGTGGGTGAACTTGCACTGAGGGACATCTGGGGACACTAACTTGACATGATAGGCCTTAACACAAATGACAGACTATATGAATTCCAGTGGGGGTGTTATGGGAGGGTGCCAATGGAGAAGGGGGTATAAAGATGATTAAGACATTCTGTATGAAATACACAAAAATTCAATAAATTTTTTTAAAAAACAAACATCAGTTGAAGTACCCATTATTTAAATTGTGCTTCTCAAGTCTAATGCCCTGTGCCTTGGGTGATTCTGAGTTAAGAAAAAGCATCAGTTTCTTATGTGCACATAGTATCTTGACACTGTAATAAAACAATGGAGGATAACATAATTTTTTTCAAGTTATAGTGCATATATTTCATAGCTTTAGTCATTCATGCTAAATGAAAATGAGGGATTTTAGCCATAATTCCAATGAAAAGTAGGGATTTTAGCCATAATTCCATTGTGGAGCTCCTCAGGGGCCTACATTATACTTTAATAAAGCAATAACTTAGGGGAATTTTGTTATTGCAGTGAATTTTGGCATAACATTATGGCTTTAGAGAAAATTTAGTTCTAGAAATCTCATTTCCTTCTCACACATCTAGAAATATGTTTAGACTTATCACTCTATGTTCAAGAGTCGGTTATTAACTTTTAATTATTTCCATTTTTGGCTTCCTCTCAAGAAACTTCTCTTCACATTTTCCTGAGTACTCCGGAGTTCCATATTCTTAAACTCTGCAGCCCTTAAAAAATCACCTTTCTTTTAATTTCTAAACAATTCCATTGAGCACCTGTACTACAGTTGTGGTAAGCTGATCCCCCTTCCAGGCCAGTGTTTTTCCTGGTTGTTTTCTCTCTCATTTTCTATCCTCCTCCCTCCTCCCTTTCTCCCCCCTTCTCTTCCTCCCTCCTCCTTCCAGCACCAAGACCCTTTCCTGTTAACCTCTAAGCTGTAGTTGCTCCTGGAAGGGCCACCGTAAAGTGCTCCACTTTTTCTTGCTCTTTCTATGTAGCCAGGTTGTCCTTGAACTCATGATCCTCGGGCATTCTGACCTGCTGTCAGGTCTGTTGTGACTCCACCTGGGTTCTTCCTCTCTTGTCCATATGATTTGTTTTGAAGACATCACTGACTAACTGTCCTGTGATTTGGTTTTACTTGTCTTGTGTTATCATGATGAGATTAATTTCTTGGTTTGTCTGATGTGACGAGAGAGACTGAGAGAGAGAGAGAGGCGAGAGAATCTACAAACTTGAGATTCAGGTATGAAGTGTGTTTACAGCCTTGAGTGTGAAGGCAGGGAAGTCAGGCAGAATTTTTTGTATTGTGCTGTGAAGGTGGACTTCCTGCTCACCTACTCATTCAGGGGACCTTTGTCTTTGCTCTTAAAGCCTTCAGTTGATTGTAGGGGGTTCACCTACATTATGAAGGGCAATCTGCTTTCTTCAAAATCTACTGACTTAAAAGTTGATCAAATCTGGAGATAGCCTCAGAGCCACATCTAACACACACACGTGTTTGGCCAAACAGTGACAAGAGGTATTTGGCTATAACATGTGTTTATAGCCTAACATGTTGACATATAAAAACAGTTACCTACAGTTACTTAAGTTTCCTTCTTCTATTGGAAGCATCCAGACCAGTATTTGGCGCTAGCATCCAAAGAGGCAGGGACTGCAGGGACCTCTGCAGGATGAGGATGACAGTATGGGCAATGTTCTTTCCAGCTGTGGGCAGTAGGCAGACATAGTTCCTAAAGATGGATTCTGAACCCAGCGTTGTGGATAGCAGCTGAATGCCAGTGGCTGCAGGAGGTCTCCCTGGGACATTTGTGGCATAATTGGACTTTCGTTTGGTTGTGCAATCTCAGCTGCTGGTTTTCCAGGCCCTTAGAGATACTTTGAATATTTCAATATCATCTACTAAAGTTTGTCTGAATTACCAAAGTTCATTTCTATAGTTTATAAGCAGTTCAGAAGGTCATATGAGAGTGGGTCAGACGATGTTCCTGAGATATTAAACTTGCTTCCATGGGGATGTCTTTGAGTGATGGGGGAGGAGCTCATCTCTACAAAGACAGAACTGTGAGCCAATGCAGGGCAGCTCAGCAAGTCATACTGGATTGTATGAAACCATAGGACAGACACACCAGGCCACTTGGAGCAGTTCATGGTTGAAATATGTAGACAGGAGTCTGGCTTAGAATTATGAACCTGAGTGAGAACTTCTACATCCTCTCACTCTGTTTTGTTCGGGAAATGCATCTCTTGCCCTGAGACCAAAATCTGTACCCATTTTATCAATGTGCGCAATTGGCATGCAGGGCTCTCTCTGGAGAGAAAGGAGAACAGTTTTAAAATACATTAGCTGATATTTCCAGTGTCTTTAAAGTACACAGGTAAGGCTGTCTTCCTGCAGATACTTTTTCCTTTGATCACTGCAGTTCAGTGCTCTGTTACCTACTTATCTTCAAGTATTCTTGTGGCCCTGAGCTTTTTCATCTTTTGGTTTGTCATCAGAATTCTCAAGGTGAATCCTTTCTTCAGGTACCACTGAGAGGGTGAGGGCGATAGGGCAGAGTGATTGCCTGCTCTGGGAGCTTGGCAGCTTGAGAATCTGCATGTGACCTGACAGCACTCTTCACGTTCCCTTCTCTACTTCTGTAGCCGACTTTATTTTCCCACTTGTAGAGTCAACCAAGGAAAGTATTGGGTGTGTTGGCCACTGTCAGACCATTGTAAAGTGTTGACATGCCACATTATTGTCCATTAACTTTATCTTTAAAATTAATATATGATAGTGCTGGTTTTTCAAATGTCATGTTATTGTTAACCTTGAGTGAATTCTACTCGTTCCTGTGATACGCACTAAGTATTTAGATATTTCTACCCCTCCCTCCCTCCTTCCCTCCTCTCTAACTCTGCCTACATTCCCCTATTCCCTCTCAATTTCTGACCTCTTCTTAATTATTATTGTTACAAATATGTGTGTATATATGTAAACAGCCTACTGGGCCCATTTAGTGGTGCTAGAATGTACACGTGTTTAGGGCTGACCACTTGGGATTGGATAACTACTGGGGAGCTCATCCCTGGAGAACACGGATTCTCCCTGCTTCAGAATCCATTGATTGCCTGTAGCTCTTCATCCAAAAGTGGGAGCTTGCAAAATTTCCCTCATCCACACTGGCGTGCCAACTGGTGTCGTCATTATGCAGGTCTGGTTTAGGCTGCCATATTGTTGAGATTTCATGAACTTCCCTGTCACGTCTGGAATACACTATCCAGCAGCCTGCACACTGGTCCTCTGGCTCTTAAAATCCTTCCTTCTGTTCGTCCATGATATTCCCTGAAACTTAGGTGTGTGGTTTGTATTCTAGATGTATCAATAGGGGCTGGGCACCACATAGTCACTCACTAGCTGCATTTTGACCAGTTGTGGGTCACTGTAATTGTCTCTATTCCTAAAAGAAGCTTCTTTGATGAGGGGTGAGAGCTACACTTATCTGTGAGTTTAAGCAGAAGTATTTAGAAATTATATTGGTTTAGGGAAATGGCAGTAGTAGGTTCTCCTCTAGGATCTGTGACCCATCAAGCCCAAGGTAAGCCATCTTATTGCCCCTCAGTGCCAAGCATGGGTACTTCCCCTTGAGTTGTTGGTCAGGGTAATCAAAGAGATTCCCGAAATAATACAGGTTACTATTACTGCTCTTGGTTGCCTCCCAGAACCTGAAGGTAAGATCCTACTGCTCATGATAACACACACTTTGGACACAGGATTGGACATGACATGGAAGCCTCCTCTAAAGACCAGCATACTGTGGGTTCTTCTCTGGGAAAGCTGGGTGAATGTGTATGCTTACTGTTGTGTAGATATTTTTCAAAAGTGATTTCCACTTTTTATTTCAGTCTCTCCTTCTATGGGTCCAGTTCCTCTGGGATTGGTGGTGAGTGAACAGACACAGATCTCTCTGGGCATCATTAGCAGCAGCCTAGATTAATCCCTGACAATGAATTAATTCCTTATCTGGGGTTTAAGCACTCAGACTAATTAGAAGTGTCTAAGAACCTAGGCAGAAATTAGACTGTGCATTCAGTTCCACATATTTCTAGGGTGATAATAATTTCTAGGTAAATATTGAATTCTGCCTTTGGAATCCAAGAATGTTTCTGAGCATTCAAAGGAACTTAAATAGCATAAAATGGTTTCTGAAAGACCAAACAACTGTGATACAGATCACTAATTTTAGAGACTAATAAACAGTAAACAAGGTTATTAAAACTCAAAGAATATACAGTGATACTCATGGCTGTGATTTATTATAGTGAAAAAAATATCAAACAAATGGAGCAAAGGACAAAGATGCATGGGACAAATCCCGGGGGAAAATCCAGCACAAACCTCCGGAGTCACACAGGACATACTCTGTCTGCAGCACTCTGGGGTGCTGTCTGCCTGGGAAGCTCATTAGCAGCTCAGTGCCCAAGGTGTTACTGGCTGCAGGAGTATAATCCCAAACTCATGGGACAGCTGTTCTTCCACATAAGCTGCATTGCCTGACTGGTGATCCTCAGCCACCCACGTTCATAAGTTAAGAAAATGGGAACTCTCTGTAACCCAAGATCTCAGAAACCAACTGAGGTCAGCCTCCTGCTCAGTCCTGGAGAGGAATAGGACTGATGTTGATTCGTTTCTGCACACAGATCTTCATTAATTATGTGTTTCTGAAGCTTTGGCCTCTGGGATCTTGCTGACCTTAGAGGAAGTGCTCTTCTAGGATCACCCAATTCCTAAGGATAATAAATGACTCACCTGCAAGCTCACTTTTCAGATGTCAACCAACTAGTCCTGCACCTACACTGCAATCATCATCTGCCTAGGTTACTATTCCCCTGCTCAGTAACCCCAGGGTCAGGCAAAGAAAACTAGGTACAGCCTTATGACCAGCCCATCATGAGCATGCATACCCAGGCTCCTGTTTGTAGTTTTCTTTTCTTCTCTGCTTTCTGATGGGCCGTGGTGCTTCTGTATGTGACCCCCAAGTTCTCTACAGGCCTAGGGGACATGACAATTACAGTCATTCTCACTTATTTAGCTTCTTGTTTCCTTCTTTTTGTTTTCACAAACAGCAACAGGTGAGGGACATGCCAGAGGCAAGTGAGCCAGGCTGAGAGATCCTGTCAGAGGGGCCTGTGAAGACGGGATGGCGTCACCTCACATTGCGGGCTGCGCAGGCTCCTCTAGCATCTTGGGGGAACAGCAACAGACCCTAGAGGGAGAAGAAATAAGGAGGAGTGCAGTAGATGAGATGACACCCTCAGATTGGCAGTAACATTTATCCGCTACCAGCTACCCTGGCGGAGGGCATTTCCAAAGTGTGGCTCCCTTGTTTGGAGTCCTATTGGGAAAGCCTTGGCACACAAGGGCCAGATGGGGAGAGGAGAAAAGGGTGGATGGGGGGGCACCACTGTGAGTTCTACTGGGCTCTTCTCAGGAGAGGCTTTCAAGTAAGCAGGTGTAGCCAGGACTCTCCCCTGTCTGAGAGCACATCAACTTCTTTAGGAAGGTCTTCAGCTTGACCTGGTCTTGAATACCCACAAATTTTTTCCCCATCTTCATTCTTGGTGGCCAGCAAAGCAGGCCTAGCTCCCTTTATACCTCATAGTCAATGGTGAGGGCTGTGTGATTGGCAGTGCCTTCCTTGGACATCACTACCTTGGACATCACCACCTTGGACATCACCACCTTCCTAGGACATCACCAACTTCCTAGGACATCACCACCTTCCTTGGACATCACCACCTTCCTTGGACATCACCATCTTGGACATCACCACCTTGGACATCACCATCTTCCTAGGACATCACCACCTTCCTAGGACATCACCACCTTGGACATCACCACCTTCCTAGGACATCACCACCTTGGACATCACCACCTTGGACATCACCATCTTCCTAGGACATCACCAACTTTCTAGGACATCACCACCTTCCTTGGACATCACCACCTTGAACATCACCACCTTCCTAGGACATCACCACCTTGGACATCACCACCTTGGACATCACCATCTTCCTAGGACATCACCAACTTCCTAGGACATCACCACCTTCCTTGGACATCACCACCGTGAACATCACCACCTTCCTAGGACATCACCACCTTCCTTGGACATCACCATCTTCCTAGGACATCACCACCTTCCTTGGATATCACCAACTTGGACATCACCACCTTCCTAGGACAGCACCACCTTCCTTGGACATCACCCCCTTCCTAGGACATCACCCCCTTCCTAGGACATCACCACCTAGGACATCACCACCTTCCTAGGACATCACCACCTAGGACATCACCACCTTCCTAGGACATCACCACCTAGGACATCACCACCTTCCTAGGACATCACCACCTAGGACATCACCACCTTCCTAGGACATCACCACCTAGGACATCACCACCTTCCTAGGACATCACCACCTAGGACATCACCACCTTCCTAGGACATCACCACCTAGGACATCACCACCTTCCTAGGACATCACCACCTAGGACATCACCACCTTCCTAGGACATCACCACCTAGGACATCACCACCTTCCTAGGACATCACCACCTAGGACATCACCACCTTCCTAGGACATCACCACCTAGGACATCACCACCTTCCTAGGACATCACCACCTAGGACATCACCACCTTCCTAGGACATCACCACCTAGGACATCACCACCTTCCTAGGACATCACCACCTAGGACATCACCACCTTCCTAGGACATCACCACCTAGGACATCACCACCTTCCTAGGACATCACCACCTAGGACATCACCACCTTCCTAGGACATCACCACCTAGGACATCACCACCTTCCTAGGACATCACCACCTAGGACATCACCACCTTCCTAGGACATCACCACCTAGGACATCACCACCTTCCTAGGACATCACCACCTAGGACATCACCACCTTCCTAGGACATCACCACCTAGGACATCACCACCTTCCTAGGACATCACCACCTAGGACATCACCACCTTCCTAGGACATCACCACCTAGGACATCACCACCTTCCTAGGACATCACCACCTAGGACATCACCACCTTCCTAGGACATCACCACCTAGGACATCACCACCTTCCTAGGACATCACCACCTAGGACATCACCACCTTCCTAGGACATCACCACCTAGGACATCACCACCTTCCTAGGACATCACCACCTAGGACATCACCACCTTGGACATCACCACCTTCCTAGGACATTACCACCTTCCTTGGACATCACCACCTCGGACATCACCACCTTGGACATTACCACCTTCCTTGGACATCACCACCTTGGACATCACCACCTTGGACATCACCACCTTGGACATCAGGACATCACCACCTAGGACATCACCACCTT
>NW_008347810.1:2641198-2644078 GCF_000622305.1 Nannospalax galili
ACATCATCACCTTCTTGTGCTGCTTGACCATCATCTTCTCTAACTTCGGACCCAGGATTTTTTTAAATGTATTTTTTATTGAATTTTTGTGGATTTCATATAATGCATTTGAACCATATTTAGACCTCTTCTATCTGCATCCCCACATAGCCTGCCCATAGAATTTCAAACATTCTATCAAATCAAGTTTGTGTATCTGGCTATCTCTCCATGTGAGGTTATCCACTGGAGTCTGTTCATCTTATCTAGAGTTACTCTCTTAAAGAAGATCAACTCTCCCTCACCCAGTAGTGATCAGCTGCCCAAAGTTCCTTGGCTAAGGTTGGGGCCTTCTGCCCATTGCCCCAGTTCTGTGCTGGGTTTTATCTGATTGAATTTGAATGAGTCTTGTGCATGCTGTCACCACTGCTCTAAGTTCATATGAGCAAGCTCCCAGGAGCCTGTAAGACTGTTTCCTTATGATCATGTATACCCCTTAAAATCTTTCTACTACTCCCTCTACTGCAATGGTCCCTGAGCCCTGGGAGGGTGAAGTTTAATGTAGGAGTCCTATCCAGGGACACACACTCTGCAGCTTCATGTTCTCTATATGTTGGACAGTTGGGGCCTTCTGTATTTATTGTCCCCTGTTTCATGAGGAAGCTTTGCTGAGGAGAGTTGAGAGCTATATTAGTAGTCTCTGTCTCTCTACAACTTGTTCCTCTGTGTTCCATGAGCCTTAGGTGTACAGGTTCCATTGTTGATGTGTCACTTAGGGTTAGGCATCTCACAGACACTTATTCTCTGTGTGGAACTCTGTACCAGACTCCATTTGTTGTAAAAGAAGTTTCTTGGATGAGTGGTGACTGGTATACTTGTCTGCGAATATAAGGATCTATAATTAGCAAATAATAAAAGATTATGTTTGTCTACGCATGTGGCAGATGTAGGGTTTTCTCTAGAATCTATGACCTCTCCAACTGTGTGTATTTAACTTTGTTTACAGTGCCACACATGAGTTCCCTCCTGTTGAGAGGGCTTCTAAGTTCAATTAGGTGTTGATTACTCCCAAGATAAAAGTGCCATTACTGCACCAATATAGTTGACTGTGCCTTGAATGCAGGATCTTGCAAAGAGATACCACTGTGAGTGGAAAATCACACCTGCTGTCTCACTGCTAATGATTTGGTCTTGAAAGTCAAGTCTATCCTGAATGGTAAAGGCTATTGAACAGGCTATTGCGGTGTGCATTTTCTGGGCTGGACTGGATGTTACTGTCAGGCCTCCAGGACTGCATTGTGGAGTCTTTGGGCTCCTGGAGGTAAGGACAGCCCACTGTGGAAACATAAGCACCCAGGGAAGGCTGGGCTTGGCTGTAGCCCCCTTGGTCTTGGAGAAGAGAGACTGGCTGAGACCAAGAATGTGAATTACTTCAGTTGCTCAGTGCTATATACAACTCTTGCTGGATTTTTAAAGGATGATCTGCATTTTAACATATAATATCTAAACCTTCTATTTTTATTTTTCTTTCCCCAAATGCACTTTGATTTATATTTTAGAATATATATGTGCAGAAGATATGGTATAAATACGTATGTCATATATGTAATAGAAGTCTACATGTGTTTTTCATGTTATTGGATTTTAAAATCCAATATAGCAGTTATGATTCTACTGGCTGGGCATGGTGACACACACCTTTAATCCAGCATTTGGGAGGCAGTGGTGAGTGGATCTCTGAATTTGAGACAAGCTTGGTCTACATAGAGAGTTCCAGGTCAACTGTAGCTACAGGGAGACCCTGTCTCAAAAAAAAAAGATTCTATACTTTAGACCATTTCACATATGGTATTCTGGATACAAAGCACAACTCTCACCTCAAAGTGGACAAGAGATAGATTATTCTGGAGCCAAATATAAATGACCATGGCTCAGGAACACAGATTGAGGTCACCCCAGATTCCAGGTTTCGATCTGGAAGCAGTTTCATGGAGTTTTTACAGTAACAGAACAAAGAAAGTCGTAAGTCCAGGCACTTCTCAGACACATTGGTGGAAACATTAAGTAGGTGGTCACAGCAAAAGAGAATCTCAGCTCTAGGCCTCAGATGCTGTCTGATGACACTCAGCCTTTTGGCTGGTAGAAGCTAGAGTTTTGTTAATATAATCTAAAAAGTTTTTATCTGTTAGTCAGAGAATGTTAGGTCAGACACAGAGGTGGGCAAGGAGTGGTTTTTTTTCAGAAGACTAAAGATAGCCCAAGATAAATTGTAATTAGGTTCTGGACTTGCCACAGTCCAAACTTTCTATAGTTAATGAAGTTCTAATCAATTGATAAGCCTTGCAGAAGGTTCAGTTTGAAGATGCAAGTTTTTTTCCCCTGGGAACATTCAGTGCACAGTTATCACAACAGCAAACTTTGTACTGATCTAGGCTTAACCTGAGACACAAGGCAGGTCTGTGAAGTGTTAAGGTAAGTGGAGGAAGCTGGTTAACTGTGGGTCATTTAGAAGGCCTTTTAATTGTTGGGGAGAAAATGATCCTTCATGTATATTTCTGATATCTTTTCAAATTGTGGCAACATTGCATAATATTTTCTACTGCTTAACCATTTTTTTGGTATAAAATATGGTGGCATTAAGTGCACTTATACTGTTGTGGCAACCATTGTCACCATTCATCTCTGGAGCATGCTCTTTGCTTTCTTATTAATATTAACTCATACCTGACATACAGTAAATCTATCATTTAACTATCATCTATCTATCTATCTATCTATCTATCTATCTATCTATGTATGTATCTATCATCTATCTATCCATCTAACCATCTATCTATCTATCTATCTATCTATCTATCTATCTATCTATCTATCTATCATCTATCATCTATCTATCTATCT
>NW_008347810.1:2644438-2648662 GCF_000622305.1 Nannospalax galili
AGAATATAAATTAAAGAGCTACATGTTAGTTCAAGAGGTTTTAGAAGGGAGCCGATAGAAATACATATAGAGTCTGTATTGATATGATAATAAACCCAAATCACCAGCAGAGAGGAAGCTGTTGCTGTATCAATTAGGCTGTATGTGAGTTATGGTTGAAGTAAAGATGTAGTCATCTGTAGAAGTGAGAGGGGCAGAACTGGGTTGGAGGAAGAACAGTGGGTTCAAATCCAGATGTTTGAGCATGTGGATGGTCAGATGACAAATAGGCCAGACCACATCAATATCACGGCTTGAGCAGAGCTGAAACCCAGGGACAGTCAGGAGTTCTTTGCCTGTTGGTCCTTGATGTGCACACCAGGTGTCAGATCACAGGTCAGTGTGCTGCCATCGCCTTGGCAGTGTTAGGTGTTTACCACTTTATGGGGTCCAGGGGAAGGAATTATACTCTTTCCTCAGTCTGGAATCTCTGGTTTCTCTGACAGGGTTTTAATACACTCTCAAGTGCCTCTACAGTGTGAATTCATTCCAATACATTTGTAGAGCAGTAGTCTTCCTACTCCCAGGAATAAGTCATTTGTCAGTCTGTGCTGTGTGAGTGGTCACTGTCAGGTGATGTGTGAGTGGTCACTGTCAAGTGCTGTGTGAGTGGTCACTGTCAGTCTGTGCTGTGTGAGTGGTCACTGTCAGGTGCTGTGTGAGTGGTCCCTGTCAGGTGCTGTGTGAGTGGTCACTGTCAGGTGATGGGATTCATGGGCCCACCGTGTCTCACAAACTTCCTCTACTCTCAAGGTGGAATCGGAAGCTATTTTGTAAAATGGAGTCTCGTAGAGCAGGGCACAGCCTGAAAAACCACTGTATTTGCACAGTGTGGAGTAGTTAAAGGAAGGCACATCTGATCTCAGCATTCCCAAACTGAAGCTCTGTCCCCATTAAACATTTCCCATCATAACTGGTGACCCTCATTCTACTGTTTTGTCTGTGATGAATTTGACCTTACATGACTCATGTAAATGCAGCGTTTGTCTTTTCTGTTTTTCTCCCACTTAACATAAATGGCTTCAAGGGTCATCCATGTTATGCCATGTATTAGAACCTCCTTTTAAAAGGAACATTTTTCTGTGTGTACCACATGTTATTACCCATTTGCCCATTGATGAATATTTGGGTTCTTTCTACTTTTTAGTTTTTGTGAATCACATTGCTATGGGCATTTTTATATAAATATCTGGTCAAATCCCTGTTTTAAATTCTTTCTGCATATATACCCTCAAGTGGAATTGCAGGGTCATGTGGTAATTCCATTTATTTGAAGAACCTGTACAGTGTTTTCCTGTGGCTGCAGCATTTTGCATTCCCTGTACTAATACACACATCATACCACTGTTCCGTGTCCCCTTGGCCTCATGCATTTCCTCTTTTTAAATCGAAAGACATATTGCTTTTAGAACTTAGAGGATTTTGTTGCAAAGGATTTGTGAAGCCATTTACAAATGGGGAGTGGAATTCTGGGACATACGTGGGAAATTCTTTCCATTCTAGGTGGCTTTTTTTGTGTATATCCAGGACTGGTACAAGTAAATTCTTCCAGAAGTTTCAAGAAACTACTCTGAGACACAGAAACATTCCTCGTCTGGATCTGACAATCTTTCTAGTCGTACTGTGTAATCAATTCTGGGTTATATATTACTTTCGTATTCACTTTAACTCTATGAAGTACAATCTAGGCATTTTTGTTTACTGAAGCATTAGAATTTCTGATGTTATGTTTTCCATATCCGCCTGCCTTTAATCAGGTCTCCATTCTAATCGTACGTCATTCTTATTTGTTCACATTACTTGCTTGAGAATATTGAATATACTTACTGTAAAGTCATCGGGGACGATCTATTTGTACTCTGACGAGAGTAAATTTATATCTTGAATGTCTAATTTGTTGGCCGACTCTCTCATCCACCTTTTTCTCACGTGCTTTGGAGTTTTGACTTGCAAATTTATGCTGAATGGGAATTCTGGCCTCTCCTGTGTTCAGTGTAAGAAGCCTTTGCTTGGTTGCTTGCTCTTACTTCTGGGAGCCTGCTCCGGCACTAGCTCTCGTGTAGGCAGTCTTGGGGTTATTTCCAGGCAGGAGTGGTGGAGAATGTAGGGACGGGAAATGAGCAGTGTGGCCTGTTTTCTGGTGACCCGGCTCCAGCAGAAGCTCTCCAGTCCCAGCCCTGAGCAGCAACTGCAACAGATATTTGCGTGCTTTCGCGGGAGTGGGATTTTGGTTCAGCCCCCAGTTTTCTAGGGTTCCCTGGCCTAGCAGGAGGGCTCATAAAGCGAACTCTTTTGACCCTATCTGGCCTTCTTTTTGTAGGTTGAATGTCTGGCTGACTCTACCTGATTCTAGATTTAGAGTTTAGCAGACCTGCGGTTTTTGTGACTAGAATTTTCCCTCTCTGCCCTTGTAGTGTGTGCCCACATCTACCATTTTTCAGTCTCAAACCTGCAGATGAACAAGATTATGGTATTTTGAAAATGACCAAATATGTAAAATAATTTAAAAAACTAACATGAACAACAGAGACAGACTTTACATCCTGAGGCTTATAAATCTTTCTAAGTATTTTTTTTAATTGAATGTTTGTGATTTTCATACAATGTAGTTTGATGGTATTTAGATCCCCTCCCCTCTCTGCACCTACCCCCACTTCCCCTGCCCAATTTAATGTACTCATATATGTATCACAATGTATGCACAAGCTTAAGTATCTTTTTATATATAATCTCTGATTGTATATGGTGCTTTATTTTCCAAATCAATTATATATTCTTTCCCCAAATTTTATTTCTTTCAAGGACCTACCCCCAACACGAAATGCTTATTGATATCATTTATTTATTTAATAAATATATGTTGACTGTTCACTGTACTTGTGAAGAAAAAGACAGATTAGGTTCTGATGAGATGGCTCAGTGGGTAAAATTACTTGCCTCATAAACCTGGTGACTTGACTGATTGTGGAAACCCACATAAATGTGGAAGGAGAGAACCAACTCCACAAATTGTCCTCTGATCTTCACACACGCTGTGACACATGCCGCCCCCATCTCTGTCTCTCTCTTTTCCTCTCTCTCATACAGATAAATAAATAATTTTTAAAAGAAAAAAGAGTATAATAAAAACTTAAAGTCATTGAAGAAAGAAATTGAAGAAGATACCAGAAGATTAAAAGACCTCTCATGCTTATGGATTGGTAGGGTTAATATTGTGAAAATGCCCATCCTGCCGGAAGCAATCTACAGCTTCAGTGCAATCAGCATTGAAATTCCAGCAGAATTCTTCACAGAAATTGAAAAAGTCTCAAACTTAATATGGAAACACACAGACTCCCCCCCACCCCCATGCACAAGTAGTATAGCTGAAACAACCTTGAACAATAAAAAGGAAACATTATCATAGGTATTATCATACCTGATCTCAAACTATGCTACAGAGCTATAGCAATAAAAACAGTATGGTACTGGTCTAGAAACAGATACATTAATCAATGGAATAGAATTGAGAACCCAGATGTGAGTCCATGACTGCAGCCATCTGATTTTTTGACAAAGGGGCCAAAAGCACACATTGGAGAAAAGACAGCATCTTCCACAAATGTTGCTGGTCAAGCTGGACAACTACATGTAACAAAAGCACTATCTATAAACTTGCAGAAAATTCAACTCCAAATGGATCAAGGACCTCTGCATAAGACCTGATACCTTGGATCTGATAGAGGAGAAAGTAGGGAATACATTGAAACTTATAAGCACAGGAAAATACTTTCTGAAAAGGACCCTGATAGTGAAAACATTGAGAACACAATAGACAAATGTGACCTCATCAAAGTAAAAAGCTTCTATACAACAAAGGACTTCATCATTTGAATGAAGAGGCAACCTAAAGAATGGGAAAAAATCTTTACTAAGCTGTACATATGACAGAGGATTAGTATCTAGAATATTCAAAAAGAACTTAAACAAAAAAATCATGAAGATAAACAATGTAATAAAAAACAAAATGGACCATAGAACTGAACAGAGAGTTCTCAAAAGAAGAAATGCAAATGCTAATAAACATTTTTTAATGGTCAACATTTTTAATCATCAGGAAAGCACAGATTAAAGCTACTTTGAGATTTCATCCTACCCCAGTCAGAATGGCTAGGATCTAAAACATAATTCATGGCAAATGTGGGT
>NW_008347810.1:2648728-2658191 GCF_000622305.1 Nannospalax galili
AAAAAACTAAAACCCTCAAACCCCCAAACAATACAATTAAAAATTGGGGCAAGGAGCTGAATAGGGAGTTCTCTAAAGATGAAACCCAGATGGCTGAGAAATACTTAAAATAATATTCAACATCTTTAGCTATCAGGAAAATGAAAATTAAGACCACTTTGAGATTTTATCTTATCCCATTCAGAATGGCTAAGATCCAAAAAGAAAACAGTGACAAATGCTGGTAAGGATGTGGGGAAAGGGAATGTGGTGATTTGAATGAGTGTGCCCCCAAATGCTCCAAGTATTTGGTTATTTTGTCCCCATTTTGGGGTACTGTTTTGGGAGGTTTGAGGAGGTGCAGCCTTGCTGGAGGAAACATGTCACTGGGGGAAAGCTTTGAGAGTTCTTAAGCCTTTCCAGATTTTCAGTCTCTTTCTGCTTCCTGTGCCTGCTTGAAACTGTGATCAATTGACTTTCTGCTTGGGCCACCTCTGCTCCCATGCCTCTCCCACTATTCTGGACTCTAACCCTCTGAACTGTAAGCCAAATAAACTCTTCCTTCTGTAAGTTGCTTTGTCCGTTGTGTTTTATCACAGCATCAGAGAAGTAACTAATACAGAAGTTGGTACCAGGAGTGGGCTGCTGCTGTGATGAACCTGACCATGTGGGGGTTTGGAGAAATGTGGGAGACTTTGAAAGTCTGAACTAGAAAAACAGTTGAATGCTGTAAGCAAAGCTTAAAAGGCCATTCTAATAGGAGCATGGAAGAAAGTAGTCCTGATAGCAAAATTCCAGAGGGAAATAAAGATTTAAGCAGCAACTGGGATATTTTGGCAAAGCATCTGGTTGCAGTTTGTCCCCAGTCTAAGAGCTTTGCCTGAGGCTAAATTGAAAAGGAATGGACAAATTTCTTTGGTGGAGGAAATTTCAAGACAGCCTGATGTAGAAATGGTGGTGTGGCTATTAATAGTGACTATTATAGAGATCCAGAATGAAAAAGAGCAAGCAGGCAGAAAGAAATGCAAAATGACAAGCTTGGATTGAAAAAGAGCACTAGGAAGATTAGTGTTGGAGCCAAGGTATATGCCGAAGGAGAGGTTTTATTTGATAAGGAGATTAGAGTCATTAAGGAGATGCCTCTAGATTTGCCCTGGAACAATTGCCCTCAGGGCAAGAGCACACCCAGCTAAGCCTCCAATTTTGAAAGAAAAGAGCCTAAGGGGGTTCCTGCTCCTAGAAAAATTCTATGAACAAAAGTTGCTAATGTGGATGAAGCAGGCCAGGGTCCATCCCAGGCTGGCAGCCAGACTTGGCAGTGCCATTCACATGATTCTGGCTTTAGAGACATGAAAGATGCAGGAGTGTGTGTGTGGGGGTGGTGGTGTCATCATTTCTTCCTCCTCAGTTTCAGAGAGCTGCGCGGTCAGGCAGTGTGCAGCAGGGGCATCTCTGCATAAAGAAGACTCTGGGAGGTCTAGAAGCCCTGCCAGGTGATAGTGTGATGCTGTGAAGGTGAAGCCTTGTTGATAATGCAGACTCCAAAATACCGGAGGTGATAGAGCCATAAGACACCTTCCCAGGAGAGCTGCACATAGGGAGTGGTACCAGTCCAAGAGAGAGATGTATGCTGCATGAACCAAAGTTGGAGGAGTGGAGACATCTAAGCCCCTTGAAAGTAAAGACCCAGAATTCAGACATGGAGCTATTGGATTTGGTGTTTTCCCTGCTGAGTTTTTGATTTGATGTTTCCTCATTATGACCCCATTCCTTCCCTTAGGGAATAGGAATGTATATTCAGTTCCACTGTATGTTGGAAGTATGTAATTTGTCTTTTGGTTCTACAGGAGCTTACAGTTAAGAGATTACCTTGAGTTGCAGAAGAGACTTTGGACTATGGACTTTTGAATAGTATTGACAGTGGTAAAGACTTTGGGGACTTTTGAGGGTGGGCTAAATACATTTTACATTTTATATGGTCATGAGCCTATGAGGAACAGGGTGTGGAATGTGGTGGTTTGAATGAAAATGTTCCGCATAGGATCCAAGTATTTGGACATTTTGTTCCCCGTTGGTGGTGCTGTTTTGAGAGGTCTTAGGAATTCTAGCCTTACTGAAGGAAGCATGTCATTTTGGGCAGGCTTTGAGAATTCTTAAGCTTTGACAGATTTTCAGTCTTTCCCTGCTTCCTGTGCCTGCTTGAGGATGTGATTGACTGACTTTCTGCTCTGGCTGTCTCTACTGCCATGCCCCCCCCCCCCATTATGGGCTCTAACTTTCTGATCTGTAAGCCTAATAAACTCTTCCTTCTAGAAGTTGCCTTGGTCATGGTGTTTTATCACAGCCACAGAAAGGTAACTAATACAGGGGAGCATTTATCCACTACTGGTAGGAGTACATGCTGGTGCACCCGTTATGGAAATCAGGTTCCACAGAAAGCCTAAAAATAGATCTCCCACATGATCCAGCCATACCACTTTTGAGCACACACCCAAAGAACTCTGCATCCTGACACAGAGGTATTTGTTTTTCCATATTCATTGCTGCCCTCTCGGCAATAGCCAGAAAATGGAAACAATCTACATGTCCATCAGCTGATGAATGGATAATGAAACTATGGTACATCTACATGATGTAATATTATTCAGCTGTTAAGAAGAATGAAATTATAAGATTCCAAGGTAAATGGAAGGCACTGGAAACAATCATCTTGAGCGAGGTAACCCAGACCCAGAATGACAAATGTTGCATGTTCTCTTTCATAAGTGAATGGTAGTTGTGAGTCCTTACATTTTTTTTTTTTTTAAATGCTTAGGTCAGGAAACTAATGATGGGATGTGGGTGGGGGGTTCATGAGAGGGGAGATAGACTTCAGTGATATAAATGGGACAGGGTATAACCAATAGGACAGGTTTAATGGGATGGGGAATGAGAGGGCAGGGCAGAAGAGGGAGTAAGAGGAGGGACATCTAACACTAAAGGTCTTTTGAAGGAGTCATATGTAAACATATATATATATATATATATATGTACACACACACTTCTTTGAATATATGCATATACAATATAAAGAATGTAAGTGTAGTTTCCCTATAACAGAGGTTCAGTGACCTTAATAGATACCAACGGCTAGTAAATGTAAAGACCCTCAAACAATACTGGCTACTACCATTGCACTAGGCTACCCACAAGAACTAGACAATAAGACTCTATTGCTGAAGATATTATATACCCAAGTCACAGAAAAAATAAGGAGAAATCTAATTGGTACTGATCTTAAAGCTAACTGGATTTAAGACCAGTTTCACAAGGTGGAGTCCATACCTGATGGTGTTATCAGGGCCAAGACCTGTGGCTAAGCAGGTTATAGACTATAGGGGAAATCTACTACTATTATTCTACTAAATAGGCATAATATTAAACTCATTCATAATGACTTATTGTTATGCCCATAGATTAGTGTATCTGTTAACTCTCACCAGAGAAGGTTTTTCTTATAGCTGATGGTGATTAACACAGAGACTCACAAATGGTCAAGGTGTAGCGAATAAGAGACTGAGAAGTGCTCAGCACTAAATGGAACACTGTATTGCACCCTCTCCTTCCAAGGCTCAGCAATCATTGAGGAAGACAGGGTGGGAAGACTGTAAGATCCAGAGGTGGGAGATGGATACAAGGAAACTGTGTTGTCTGGACACCACAGAGTAGTTGTACATTTGAACCCATGACACTCATAACAACATGCACAAGACCTGTGAAAATCCAAGCCAGTCAGGCCCAGCATGGATGGGGAGGTAGGCAGGAAGCCCTAGCCCTAGTTGAGGGTCTACTGGCAATTGATGGATGGTGAGAGAGGGAAAGTCAGTTTTACTTATTGGTAAATTGACCAAATTCTAAGGGATATACTCACACTCAAGAGCACTTGGGAAACACAGATTAGACTCAATTTGCCTTAAAAAAAAAGATAAGTCAGGGGTGGATAGTAATATTGTGGTAGAGGGAGAGTCTGAATATGATCAAAATACATTGTATGAAATTCTCAAATCAATAAAATATATTTAAAAACAAACAAAAAGATTAATCATTTTGCTGAGTGCTATGGTTTGAATGTTCCCCTGCACTCCCACAAATTCATGTACTTGTAAACTTAATCTTCAAATTTACATGCTTAATAGGATTTGGAGGTGGGGCCTTTGGGAGATAATTAGGATTAGATGAGAATATGAGGTTCGGGTTCCCATGACAGTCCTAAGGACTTTATATGAAGAGGAAGAGAAACCAAATGAAAGCTGGCCCACATGCTCTGTCTGACCAAGTGATCCCTCATCCCTGCCATGTTATGGTGCAGCACAAATGGCCTTTTACAGATTCTAAGCAGAGGCTGAGCCACACTTTTGGACTTCCCAGACTCTAGAACTGTGAATAAAATGCATTTCTACTGTTTATAGATTGCCTATTCTCAGATATTTTGCTATAGCAACAGAAAATGGACTAAGATAAAAGGGCTATATACACCAGCAGATGAAACGTTTGCTTGGCCAAGGAACTTTTGATTGCAGATTTCTTGGGAACTTTCGAGGCACCGAGCCTGAGTACACTGATGCCAGTTCCAATTCTTTACCTGGATGACCTGTTCATTAATGGCAGTTTAAATTTCCCTTTGTGGCTTGGGGTATTTTCCTGATGGTTAATGTTCTTCCAGGAATAGTATAAGATGAAGTCAGAATATCCAGTGGGAACACCCTGATTCTGCCTATCCTGTTACCTAAAGATGCCTCCTTCATGAATGTATTTCTGGACAGGTCCAACAAGCACCAGCAGGTAGTTGTTGCGCAATGTCTGTGTCTAGCCTTGGTTCCAGTCACTTTACATACATTAAATTATCCAGCCATTCAAATTATTAGTTAACCAGAGATTCTTCATGCTCCAGGATCTGGAGCACGGCATGTCCTGGCACCCCCAGATTCTGCAGGAGCTTGTTCTCAGGGGTCTCATCTTCATTTGGATTTTCCTAGAGCTTCAGGTTTTAAGGTTTGAGGATGCAGTTGGACTCTTCCAATTCAGTGGAGGAGCTCAAGTTTTGTATTAGTTACTTTCTGTTGCTGTGATGAAAAAAATTTAACCAAAAAACTTAAAGAAGGAAGAATTTACTTGGGTTTAGAGTTCCAGAGGGATAAGAGTGCATCCTGGTGGGAGGCATGGTGGCACAGGTGGTTGCAGCATAAAGCTGAGCATTTACATCATCAAACAGGACAGCAGAGAGCAAATTGCAAGTGGGATGAGGCCATGAACTCACAAAGCCTGCCCCAGCAACATGCTTCCTCCAGCAAAGATGTACCTCCCAGGGATTCCATGACATCCTCAAACAGCCCCACCAACTGGGAACCAGATAGCAAGTGTTCAAATACTTGAGTCTATAAAAGACACTTCTCATTCAAAGCACCACAGAGTTCTTGTAGGTCTACGATTCTCCTCAGACAAAAAAATGGCAAATTGTTTATGTTGCTGATGACCATGTCTCTCAGGAGAATAAGCCTTTTTGAGTATTGAACCCACCATGGAGGCTGTGCCTTGACCTCACCCAGGTGTTGCCCCCTTCTGCTTCATCAAGTGTCCTGTAAATTGAGTAGGGGCAAGGCTGCTACCTGAAGAGGAGTCAAGTCCAGAATCTGCCAAGTCCAGTTTTTTTGGGGTTCATGGAAATTCATCATTAATCATATATGTATAATATATATTATATGTTAATATATATTATACACATATATATTAATTCCAACTGTTCTCAATGATATGGTACTTCTAGGAAAAGTAAAAGTAAACTTCCTTATCTCTTGTTTGCTTTCTCAAGTACCAGCCTGGATGAAGTTAATTCATTAGGTCAGTAATAGCCATATTTTAAAAGGGGAAAATGAGGTGCTAGAGAGATCACTCGGTGGTTAAGGGCACTTACTGCTCTTCCAGAGGACCTGAGTTCAATTCCTAGCACCCATATTGGGTGGCTCACAACCTCTTGCTACTCCAGTCATAGGGGATCCTACACTGTCTTCTTGCCTCCACCAGCACATGTGCACATGTGGCATACATAGATACACAGTGACAGATATGCATACACTTACATTTAAAAATAACGACACAAAAATACATTTGGGATTGGAGAGATGGCTCAGTGGTTGAGAATGCTTGGTGCACTTCCAGAGGCATCCAGTTCAGTTAGCAGTAATGATGCTGTCAACATTACAACCACCTGTGACTCCAACTCCAAGAGATCTGAGTCCCTCTTCTGGTCTCTGCAGGCAGCTGCACACACACACACACACACACACACACACACGCACACACAAATAAAAATTGGGAAAATGAACTGATTAAACAGATTATTCATTTACTCTCAGAGGTAGAAATAAGGCCTGGAGGCATCTGTTCTTTCTCTTTATCCTCTCATTTCACTAAGGCTAGTATTAGAAATGGGTTTGAGTCACCAAGAAAATGGCTGCTTAATCCAAAGTATGTTGACAGGGCAAAAAGTTTTAATTCTGTAGAGGGATGAAAAGCCGCTCTAAATCCATCAAGCAAGCACACCCAACAAGGGTACCATTGGGGTTTCATTCCTAATATAAAGGAGTCCTGTGCCTTGCTTTGAGTGATCAGAGCTTGGCCTCACACTTTTACACAATCAGTGGCACAGGCTCTGTGATCTCTTTTTTTCACTGCTTGTTATTGGTATATAGAAAGGCTAGTGACTTTTGTAAATTGATTTTGTATTCCGATAATTTGTTGAAAGTGTTGATCATTTCTATCTAGAAGTTTGTGGGATTTTTGGGATCTCATATATAATATGATCATCTTCAAATAGGGATAATTTGACCTCTTCTTTTCCAATTGGTACACCTTTAATTTCCTTCTCCTGTCTTAGTGATTTAGCTAGAGTTTCAAACACTATATTGAAAAGGAGTGGGGATAGTGGACAGTCTTGTTTGGTTCTTGATTTGGACAGGAATAATTTTTCTTTATTTAGAATTATGTTGGTTGTGGGTTTGTTGTATATACCCTTAATTAAGTTGAGGTATGTTCCTTTCAGTCCAATTCCCTTGAGGACATTTATCATGAATGCATGTTGGATTTCATCAAAGACTGCTCTGCATCTATTGAGATGATCATGTGATTTTTGCCTTTAAGTCTGTTTATATGATTTATTACATTTACTGGCATATATATTGAACCATCCTTGCATCTCTGGAATAAATCTAACTTGATCACGATGGATGATCTTTTTGATATGTGTCCATATGCAATTTATAATAGTTCATCAAGAATTTCTGAATCTATGTTCATTAGGGATATGGGCTTACAGTTTTCTTTGTGTTGTGTCTTTGTTTTGGTATTAAAGTGACACTGGCTTCATTAAAGGAGTTTGCAACTTCTCCCTCTTTTTCTGTTTTTTCTTTCTTGAATAATTTAATTAGTACTGTTTATAGATCCTCTTAGAAGGGAATTATGCTGTTAATTCATCTAGACCCCTGTTGTGGGTTTTTTTTTTTTTTTTTGGTCAGGAGGTGTGGAATATTTATTTTAGCTTTTCTAGTTTAATAGAATAGAATATAGATTTTTAAAGTATTCTCTTATGATGTTCTGGATCTCTTTGGTGTTTGTTGTAATGTTTCCTTTTTCATCTTTGATTCTGCTCATTTGAATTTGCTTTCTTTTGGTTGGCTAGGCTAATGGTCTATCTTAACTTTTCAAAGAACCAACTCTTAGATTGATTGATTCTTTTGTATTGTTTGGAAACACTCTCATTCACAATAGCCTCAAAAATGTCTAGGAATAAACCCAACAAAAGATACTGAAGATCTCTAAAATGAAAATAATAAATATTTGAAGAAAACGATTGAGGAAGATACCAGGAGATGGAAGGACTTCACATGCTGTGCATTGGTAGGATTGATACTGTGAAAACGACTGTTCTACCAAAAGCAACTTATAGATTTAATGCAATCCCAATCAAAATCCCCATCACATTCTTCAAAGAAATAGAAAAAAAATCCTGCCAGGTATGGTGGCACATGCCTTTAGTCCCAGCACTTGGCAGGCAGAGGCAGGCGGATCTCTGTGAGTTCAAGGCCAGCCTGGTCTACATAGTGAGTGAGTTCCAGGCCAGCTGGGACAACAAATGACAATGACCCAATTTAAAAATGGGAGACCTTGTCTCAAAAAGACCAAAAAAAAAAAAAAATCCTAAAATTTGTATGGAATCAGAAAAGACCCCAGATAACCAAAGCAATCTTGAGTATAAATAGCAATGCTAGAGGGATTACCATACCAGGTTTCAAATTATATTACAGAACTTCCATCATAAAAACAGCATGATACTGGCACAAAAACAGACATGTGGATCAATGGAACAAAATATAAGACCCAAACACAGGTGCTTGCAATTTCAGCTACCTGATATTTGACAAAGGCACCAAGACTACACACTAGAGAAAAGACAACCTCTTCAACAAATGGTGCTGGGAAAACTGGATTTCCACCTGTAGAAGAATAAAATTGGACTCACATCTGTCACTCTGCACAAAAGTCAACTCTAAATGGATCAACTTCCTCAGTGTGAAACCTGAAACACTAAAACTGTTAGAAAAAAACACAGGCAGTGCCGTAAAAGATATAAGTGCTAAAAAGGATTTCCTAAACTGGACTTCAGTTGCTCAGGAGTTAAGGACAACAATTGACAAATGGGACCTCACTAAATGAAAAGGCTTCTGCAGAGCAAAGGAAATGACCAAGGAAGCAAAGAGAAAGCCCGCAGAGTGGGAGACATCTTTATCAGCAACACATCTGACAGGGTTAACATCCAGAATATACAAGAACTCAAAAAACAAAGACTAGAGACAACAAATGACCCAGTTAAAAAATGGGCTAATGAATCTAAACAGAGACCACAAAAGAAGACATAAAAATGGCTAAGAAATACCTTAAAAAATAGTAATTAGGGAAACGCAAATTAAAGCTACTTTAAGAGTCAATCTTACCCCAGTCAGAATGGCTAAGATCAAGAGAACAAATGATAGCAAATGCTGGCGAGGATGAGGGGAAAGGGGAATCACTGATGGCGGGGTTCTAAACTGATGGAACTGCTGTGGTAATCAGTGTGAGAACTCTTAAAAAAACTAAAAATAAATCTATTGTATGATCCACTGTACCACTGCTGTATCATATGAATACATATGATCCATATGTACCACTCCTTAGCACATATACCCAAAGGACACAGTATCCTACTACAGAGATACTTGCACAGCCATGTTTGTTGCTGCTCTTTTCACAATAGCTAAGAAAGGGAGACAACTTAAAGGTCACTTACCTGATGAATGGATTATGAAGATGTGGTACATTTACACAATGGAGTTCTACCTAGTGGTAAAAAAAAATCAGGAAATTTCCAAGTAAATGGATGGAACTGGAATATGTTATATGAAGTGAAAGATTT
>NW_008347810.1:2658214-2662535 GCF_000622305.1 Nannospalax galili
AATTTCACTCTTAGAATGCTTTCTGTTTTTACACTATTTGATAGGAAAGAACCTAAATATTCTTCAGCCAGTGAATGGATAATGAAAATGTGGTACATTTGTACAATGGAGTTCCATTCAGCAGTAAAAAAAATCATGTAATTTGTAGATAAATGGATGGAACTAGAAACTATACTCAGTGAACTAAATTATACTAAGTGAAGTAACACAGGTTGTAAAAAAAACAAGTGGATCTCTCATTTGTGGATCTCTCTCTTAGCTCCACATTTTTAGATGTGAGTGTATATCCTAATGTAAGCACAGAAGCCAGGAAAATGGAAAGGAACCATGGGGGTAAAGGGAAGAAGGTGCTCAGGAGAGGGGGATAGTAGGAGACAGGTGTTATCATAGGGGAAGTTGGAAAAATGGGGGCTACTTTAACTGGGGAGAGAGCAGGGTGGCTCATTCAGGTTCATCTATGAACTCCCCATCCATAGGTTCAACCAAACTTGGGAATGGAAAATATTTGGGGGAAAAGTTCCAAAAAAGCTCCAGAAAAGCAAAACTTGTGCTGAGGACTATGCTGAGAAACGATGTGTAGGCATTAGGGTTACAAGTCATTGTGAAATGGTTTAAAGGATGTGCAGATTGCATGCAAATGCTACACTTTTGTGTAAGGGCCTTGAGCATCTGAGGATTGTGGGTATCTGGGGGAAGGTAGAGGGTGGGATGTGGGGTGGGTTTGTAACCAACCCTGAGTATACTGAGGGTGACTGTCCTGCTACATAGTCATAAATTCTGTTCAAACTGCAGTTTGTCATCTCTAAGCTTGGCTCTGACTTGTGCTCAGTGGCCTGTGCTGTTCATCAGGGTTACTCAGCCAAACAGAGTGACAGAGGCTTTCAGGAAAAAGAACCTGGAGCTCTAGGCTGAGATGCTGCAGGTCTGGCTGGGTGTGGAATCAGAGTCACATGGGAGTTTATCTTCTTGCCCAGAGAGTGTAGAGTGGCTGGGGTGGGAGAAAGCAGCCACACCGAAATGTGAGATCTGATTCAGTAAAGAACAAATTACTGAGGCCAAGCTCCATTTCCTTGCCTGTGAAGTGTAAGCAATAACACTCACTCCATGGGGAGTTCATGAGGTCTCAAAGTGCTGTGTGCATGAATTCAATACATTTTTTTCTCTCGGCTAAACATTGCAGTGAAATAATAACTCGAATTGTTTTAGCATGTGAGTAAGTTATCCTTAGGCTGACACCAGGTACAAATAAAATCGAAGACTTGATTTCAGTTTTAGACCGAATACCTATTTGAGCAGATTTCCAAGTCTATAAACATTTTCTGTAGAAGCTGAAAGCTGGACAGAGAATAAATGTACAGAAATCTACCCTAGTAAACCTCTCATGTTCACCTAGTCCTAGACAGAAAGCCACGACCAGGAGAGGACTGACTGAAAGGTTTACATTTTGCTGTTCTGTGTGTGGAGGACTGGGGCAGGTGCTGACACGGGGATTCCGTGTAGGAAGATGCCTTGGGATGGTTGCTGTGTGTGCTGTACGAGGGCACAGAAGCACATCTGAGACCTACATTACTATGGAAGCACAGGACAGTGTGGGTCGGGGGACTCCAGTGACAATCATTTTAGGTCTTGTGACTGGTAGGGTGCCAGAGGGCCACCATGACCCCGCCTTCTGGTGTTTGTGCCCCCATATCACCCTCTTCTTGAGTGCTATGGGGTGTTATGATTTGCTTCTTGTCAGTAGACTATGGCAAGGGTGACAGAGGTCATTTCTATGGCTGTCTTGCCTTAGAATATGACTTGAGCTTTGCTGGAAACTGCCTTCCCCCCTTGCTGGACTGAGAGCTGAATAAACTTTGTTCCTTATAAATAATTCAGCCTGTAGAATTCAGCTAATAGCAACAGAATACAGACTGAGGCACCATTGTAGACTGAAACTTTCACATTAAGACAGAAGCCTGCTGACATTGCTCCGTCCCCTTTGCAGCTCTTTGACCCTTATTGTCAAATCCTGTCTAATTTCCACTACGTTGCCCCTGGAGCAAGATGCAAAGGCTTCTTTAAATGATGTCTGTGGGCCTTCTAGCTGTCTGAGTGCACTGACAGCTTGCTGCTTATTTCCGGGGATTAGGGTACCTGCCTTCAGACCTTCCATATTGGCTCTTGCAGGTTTTGTACGGCTTGAAGTGCTGCTATCATGTGGCTCATGGGAAAAGGAAAACCAAAAACAAACCCAGCAGTGTGTCCAGAGACTCCCGAGCTTGCTGAGGGCTTCCAGGTAAGAATCACTTGAAGATGGGTCAAGTGTAGCCAGAGCCAAGTGAAGGCCACTCAGTGGAACTGTGTGTAAGCTCCTTTGAAGCTGCTCAGGGACTGGGTGGTTTGGCTTGGTGCACCGAGTGCTCCATTGGAGGCCCTTCAAGGGTCTGGGAGGGTTTTGGGAGCACAGGGCTCTGAGGAACAGTCCCTCTCAGCTGGTGTCTGGATCGCTCTCTGGGGTGGCAAATAGACCATGTGACTGTTCCCCACTTCTACAGGCTGAGCAGGACTCTCCAGCACTCTCAGAATGCACACACGCTGGCCAGTGGGAGGTCTGGACAGATGTGCAGACCCCAGTCTGAGATGACAGGTTACACAATCACAGCCCCCACTGGCTTTCACTAAGGCTTTTGTCTCTCAAGCTTCCCTCCTATTCTGCAACCCTGTGTAGGCCTGAGTCCTCAGGCCTCATGGTGGGGGTTGGGCAATTCTTTTTTTGCTGTATCTGCCTCAAACTGGATTCTTCCTTCCTCTCATAGATCTAATAGCAAAGCCAACTCTATGGTGGGCGAAGGAAATGTTTAGCCAGAAAAGAAGGAGGTGCTTGGAGAGATTTCATAGACCAACTTTTCATCTGACCAGAAGGTGAACGAGTAAGGGAGGAAGGACAAGAATTTTTTTTTTTTTTGATGAGCGTAGGGCTGTTTATAACTTTTTCTTGGGGACGAGAGTTGATTTAATCCCAGCACCGGTACTGGTGTGTGGGAAAGGAATTTTAAGGCAGTATGTTATGGTGAGTCAGTAATGAGTCTGGTGTTGATCAGCGGGTCCACATGCCATCTTTTTATGGCTGGAGTCAGCTTAGCCTGCTTCCCTCCTGGATCTAGTTTTACAACCTCAGTTTAGGCCAAGGTATCTGCATGGCATGTCTAGGTAGCATATCTAAAACAAAACACTGATTAGAGTATCAACAAGAAGCTGCCTGCTGTGGCTGGAGAGATGGCTCAGCGGTTAAGAACACTGGCTGTTCTTCCAGAGGACCTGGGTTCGAATCCCAGCACCCACATGGCAGCTAACAGCTGTCTGTAACTCCAGTTCCAGGGGATCTGACACCCTCTTCTGGTCTCTGCAGGGCATTGCATGCATGTGGTACACTTACATACATGTAGGCGAAACACACACATATAATGAAAATACTAAATAAAATATTAAGGAAAAAAAGGTGCTTACCTGGTGACATTTGTAAGATAGGCCCAACCCCTGGCATTCTGTTGGACCTCTCAACAAATCCTCATCAGGTGGTTTTCAAGTAGGAAAGCGTGAGGAAGAGCGAGGTGCCGAGTGTAAGTAAGGAAGGTACTGTGACAAGGAAGGACACTGAGGAGACCGAAGAGGAGACAGGGGAGGTTTATGAAAGGGAAGCATAGTCAGAAAGCACATGACACCATGGAGGCTCCCAGATGTGGGACAGCCCGTCTATGCCCTGCACAAGCAGAGAGGCTTTTCCTGGCACATTTAAAAATATAATTAAGGAAAATATTTTTTTTCTGTTATTCCTTTATTGTAGGTTTGTGTATGTGTGTGTGTATGTGTGTGGTGTGTGTGAGAGAGGAGAGAGAGAGAGAAAAAGAGAGAGAGAGAGAGAGAGAGAGAGAGAGAGAGAGAGAGAGAGAAAGTTTGTAGTGCTGAGCAAGAGAACAAATTCCAAATTCCAGTGTTTAAATGGCACAGATTCTAGGGACTTCAGTTCTGGGTTGCAGAGCCAGGGCAGGGACTGAGGTCTGTGTCTGCCTAGGTGGTAGCAGTGTGGCCCAGAGCTCAGCCTCCTTTGCTTCTGTGACAAATTATCATGGAAACTTGGTGCTCCAGAGTTTTGAGACCACATAATAGTTTCAATTAATTGTATCAGTTTTTAAATCACTTCAATAGACAAAGGTAAACAGCTCATCCAGTCTGTCTCTCTGGTCCTACACCCCTCTCCTCCCTTCATCCCTTCCTCCCTCCCTCCCTCCCTCCCCCCCTTCTCCTCCCTCCCTCCTTCCCTCCCCCATCTCTCTTTATTTCT
>NW_008347810.1:2662733-2693746 GCF_000622305.1 Nannospalax galili
CTTCCTTCCTTCCTTCCTTCCTTCCTTCCTTCCTTCTTTTGATAAAGTCCAGTCTGGCCTTAATCTCACAATCCTCATCATACCTCAGCTCCCAAGCGATGGGATTGTAGGTGTGCACCATCACATCTGGCTCTGTTTTTAATGGTTAGGAAAGAGCTGTCGATGCAGTAATAGATGAAGACATTTGCTGGAGTCTCCTTGGGCACCAATATTTTAATAGAGAGTACAGCAACCCCTGTGCATCTGGATTGCTCACAACTGGCCTTCGAGGTGTTCCTTCCAAATACTGTCACCTTTCTTTGCAGACTGCTTTCTAAGGTCTTCAAATTTCACCAATCCCTGATTTCTCCAGTCAGGGCATCTCACACACATTAAGGTGACTCAGAATAAAACCCAAACCAAAACCAAAGCCAAAACAAAAACAAAAACTAAAAATATGATTTGCTTCTCTTCCCCCGAGTGCTAAGTATTTAAGGAAAGGTGATGTGATCTTGTTGACCTCACGTACTTCCTGGTGAAGGACTGAAAAGGACAGGGGTGGTATAAATGGACAGAGGTGGTTTAAACGGACAGAGGTGGTGTAAAAGGACAGAGGAACGGACAGAGGTGGTATAAAAGGACAGAGGTGGTGTAAAAGGACAGAGGTGGTATAAAAGGACAGATGTGGTATAAAAGGACAGGGGTGGTGTAAAAGGACAGAGGTGGTATAAAAGGACAGGGGTGGTGTAAAAGGACAGAGGGGGTGTAAAAGGACAGAGGTGGATTTAAGGAAAGGTGATGTGATCTTGTTGACCTCACGTACTTCCTGGTGAAGGACTGAAAAGGACAGGGGTGGTATAAATGGACAGAGGTGGTTTAAACGGACAGAGGTGGTGTAAAAGGACAGAGGAACGGACAGAGGTGGTATAAAAGGACAGATGTGGTATAAAAGGACAGAGGTGGTGTAAAAGGACAGAGGTGGTATAAAAGGACAGAGGTGATATAAAAGGACAGAGGTGGTATAAAAGGACAGAGGTGATATAAAAGGACAGAGGTGGTATAAAAGGACAGAGGTGATATAAAAGGACAGAGGTGGTATAAAAGGACAGAGGTGATATAAAAGGACAGAGGTGGTATAAAAGGACAGAGGTGATATAAAAGGACAGAGGTGGTATAAAAGGACAGAGGTGATATAAAAGGACAGAGGTGGTATAAAAGGACAGAGGTGATATAAATGGACAGAGGTGGTATAAAAGGACAGAGATGGTGTAAAAGGACAGAGGTGGTGTAAAAGGACAGAGGTGGTGTAAAAGGACAGGGGTGGTGTAAAAGGACAGAGGTGGTGTAAAAGGACAGAGGTGGTATAAACGGACAGAGGTGATATAAAAGGACAGAGGTGATATAAAAGGACAGAGGTGGTGTAAAAGGACGGGGTGGTGTAAAAGGACAGAGGTGGTGTAAAAGGACAGGGGTGGTATAAACGGACAGAGGTGATATAAAAGGACAGAGGTGGTGTAAAAGGACAGAGGTGGTGTAAAAGGACAGAGGTGGTATAAAAGGACAGAGGTGATATAAAAGGACAGAGGTGGTGTAAAAGGACAGAGGTGATATAAAAGGACAGAGGTGGTGTAAAAGGACAGAGGTGGTATAAAAGGACAGAGGTGTATAAAAGGACAGAGGTGGTATAAAACACAGCAATTTCAGGAGCTTGTTTGGTCAAACAGTAGGATTTGGGGGAAAAAAAAGGCAGAAGAGGTACAATCTTTTCAGGTCTCTTCTACCTCCACCCTCTGAGGGTTTGGTTGCCCTTGGCAGGCAGAGGGTGACCCAAATCTCTGCCATGTTCTCTAGGTTCCTCTCAGATTCTATGAAGTTGCTGCTGGGAGCTGGAGCTGAGCTGTACTGAAATGGATAGATTCTGCAGTGTAAAGAGGACTTGAGCTGTGCTAGCTATGCCTCTGGTAAAGATGAAGCCTAGGACTGTGATCTTACTAATTCCTTCTGTAACCCTGTGCAAGTTCTTGTAGCCATCTGGGTCTGTTTCCTTAAACATAAAATGAAGAGTTTGGATGAAAGCTGCTTACATTCTTTCCTCACAGTCAAACACTGTGGTTTTCTGTGCTTGCTGCAATGGCACTGGTACCCTGAAGCTCTCTGAGGACACTATGGAAGCTGATGCAGCAGGTCCCTGTGGCACATTCAGTTGGGTATGGGTTTAATCAACAAAGGGATTAGAGGAGATGGCCAGAGACAAAACCTTCCTGGCAGATCTGCTTATCCCTGTCATCTTTTCTCTCAAATCAGAAAACTAAACTTTAAGATCATGGATCCTAAGCTTTAATTTATGCTCTAAATCGTAGCTTACTGGCATTTGCACAGTAGAACAACCCTATGAAGAGCTTTCCCCTGAAACGTCCTCCAAAGCAGAGCTTTAGTTGTTTAAGACTGACTTATGGATAGAAGGCGAGGTATGATGACCAAGACCAAGAGACTAGGAAGCTGAGGTGTGACAAGGAGCGGTCTGGATGCCACACATGAAGTCACCACCTGTTACCCAGAGCTGAGAAAGGCTTTTCTGAAATAACAAATTGTCAAAGGAGAGGCCGTGCACTCGGTGAATGTACATTGTAAGACAAGTGTTCCCCGTGCTTTCTCATAGTGGTTCAACCATGTGCTGTGCAGTCTAATACTGGAACTGGGGCAAGAGGCAGACTTCACTTTCCCTGGGGGATGGTCAGCCATCTTTGTCTTGATTCCCCAGCTGAGGTAAGAGCCTCTCCTCCTGTTACAAGGGCTCATGTTTTGTAGTATGGGGTGCCCTATGGTACTGTGTGAAATTTGTGTTCAATTTGGAGGAGGAGAGCGTCTGTCAAGGATGGATGATGATCTAGCTAATGTAGCCCCCTGGCCAAAATCTTGTAGTTTTTCTTTCTGACTTGATCTCTGACTGACGTCATCAGTTCTCTCCAGAACAGGCTGATCTTGGTTCAGGGCTACAAGCTCTTGAGATGTTTTTCTGTGCATGTCGCTCTCTTGGAGGCAGTTTTGGCATTTCCTTCCCTTCTCTGCAGAGTTGGCTAACTTGAAAGAGTAAGCTGCCCACTGTTCCGCAGAGTGTCGACTGCACACGCTGCCCGTTGCGGGGGAAGAGTGGGAGGGAGCGGTGGCCACAGGCTTTGCAGACCACCCTGCAGCTTTGTGAGCTTTTACCCCATCTCTCCTCACTCAAGGGTGAGGTCACACTGAAAGAACTCTGAAAGTGGTGGCTTCTGCAACGTGAGGACAGACTAACAAGGGACACAAAGCCTATGAGGAAGATAGCAAGGTGGCAAGTCCAGCTCACTTTGGGGAGTTCCAGTAAGAGGCTTGCACTCCTCCTCAGCCTCTAAAAGCTTTAAGAAATGCACCCACACGTGAAGCAGTGTCTAATGGCTTGCAGACATGCTGCTGCTAACTGCTGTTGGCGGAAGCTAGTCTCTTTGATTTATTTTTGTTATCACGCGTCTAGAACAGCTTGATGAATAAAACAGTCTGGACAGATCCGTGGAACAGTGAGTGCTGACAGCCTTGTTTCTCCTCAGACGCTGCTGTTCCATGTGGATATCCCGGGTGAGAATGGTAGCACGCCTGGTGTAATTCTCGGCATAATAGTGTGCTTGGCTAATGCTCCTGACACAGTGCAGTGCATGGCAGAATATGCTGGCATGGTGGAGGCTTGGAGTAGACGCTTTCAGCTCTATGGCTCCGAGTCTCAGAGGACGCTAATGCTTTCTCTGCTGTCTCCTTCTCATTTTTGGTTTTATTTTTCCCCTCCCCTTCCCTCTCCTTCTCTCTCCCTCCTTCCTTCCCTCCCTCCCTTCTTCCTTCCCTCCCTCCATCCCTCCCTCCATCCCTCCCTCCCTCCTTCCTTCCTGTTCTCCCTCCCTCCCTTCCCTTCCTCCCTTCCCCCCTCCTTCCCTCCCTCCTTCACTCATCCCTCCCTCCCTCCTTCCCTCCCTCCCTCCTTCCTCCTTCCCTCCCTCCTTCTTTCCCTCCCTCCCTCCTTCCCTCCTTCCTTCCTTCCTTCCCTCCCTCCCTCCTTCCCTTTCTTTTCTTTTTTTTTCCCTTAAAACAGGGTCTCACTGGTTGACTCTGAGCACATGATCCTCCTGCCTCAGCCTCCTGAGTGCTGTTATGGCTCTGTATCACCATGCCTGGCTTTGTTTTGCTTCTTTCATGGGATTGTTATATAGGCTGCTGTGTCCTGTGCTATGCAAAGAGAAAATGTAATGGAGATTGTATTCCTTCATTTTCACAGTGTTTCCAACCCATTGATATATATGCATGTACACAAACACACACGTTCCTATTCACTTATTTATGTATCTTTGTTAAACTTCTAAAAATAGTGCTGGAATAGGTCCCAGTTGAATTGCTGTTTAACACACAACATCCTGACGGTCTTCGAGCTGCCTCTCCACACTCACTTTTAGATGATACAATGAACATTTCAACATAGTCTCCTCCTCAATTGAGAAAACTTTTTCTGCTGTTAACTTTCTTTAGCTAACTAGCTGACATGAGATTTAAAACATAGTAAGTAGTTATGTTATAATAATAAATAATCTTAAATGTGAAAGTTAATAGATTTAAAAATTGTTTCTGGTTTTGGATTTTCCTAGTCGTTAACTATATCCCATTAGTTGGATTATTGAGAGATGATTTGCCAAAGTCATGGCTCTGAACCTGAAAATTAATTTTACCTTACTCATTCCTGCATGAATTAGAGTAAAGTAGGCACTGTGCAATAGTTGAAAATCGTTATGCATTTAAGATAGGCTTAAAATAATCAGTTATGATTCCTAATGATATGTTTCTTATCAAAAGTTAATCAGTTCTATTCTTCTCTATAAAAGCACCTATTCGGAGTTTTCAGGACTTATATGAATTTGAACGACTATTGCTCTGAGCAGTCTTTTCCTTTTGAGACTTGGAGGAAGAATTACATTGATGAGATGCCGTGTGTACAGGGAAGTGGTTTTTATGCCCTGCTGCCCAGGGTACTGCATGGGAACGTGCTACATAGTGACTTCAAAGCTGTGTGGTTTTTGGTCATTGCTACCCAGTTACTAGTTTATGGATGATTAGAAAGTCACCAGGCCCATATTTCAGTAACTTACCTTCTAAAACCACGTCACATCTGTGTAAACTGTCTTCTGTGGCTCTTTAGGAATGTCTTCCCCATCTACCCTTGGTGAGAATCATGTGATAAAGAGAAAAGTGCTCCCCTCCCCCCAAAAGGCTACAGAGTAGCTGGGCTTACTCTGGTAAGCAGTGAGGTAAAGCCCCGAGGTAGCACTGTCCCAGGCCCAAGGGTGTCCATGTGGCTGAAGGCAGGGTATCTGAGAACAGCTTGTGATTTCAAAGGCAGCTTCATCTCATACTAGAAGCTTAGGATAATATAGTCCAAAGGCCTTCAAAGCCTCAAGAAAACACAATGTTTAGCTTCTGACCTAAGGACTACAAGTATTAACCTCGCATCTTCTGAATGCAAATCAAAAGAGCTGTTTTCCTGCCACAAATACTCTGACCTTTTCACACTTGTCTGGGTAGCACAGTGGTCACACATCTTGGCTTTGTAGCCATCAGAATCAGTGCTGAGCACAGGTGAAGAGTGAAGGTTCATTCTCTTAGACTGGCCTTTTAAAGCGGGCACTGTCAGCCTCTTCTGAGGCTGTTTACACATTCTCAGGGGACTTGTGCTGCTTTATGCTGCCCGTTGGGCTGTGGTGACTTTTTGTCACATGGCAGACAGAGGGATGTGGACTATGACCTCTTGAGAATCTCTTCAAGTTCCAAAGAAAATTCCTCATGTGGTTGTCTGAAAACCCAATACACAATCTGCCAAAGCCTGTAGTAGAAATCTCTAGCATCATGTTTTTAGAGTTTTAAAGAAAATAATTTCCCCTATGAGGAAGTATTTCTGGATTTAGGGTTAACTAACTAGTCTTAAATTTGTTAGTGTTGGAGAAAGAGAGAAACTCAGTTTAAAGATCTAGAAACCTGTTTAAATTCCCTTGAGAAAACTAGGAGAGGTAACCTCCAGGGATAGTGTCCGTAGCGTTGCACACTTGGAAAAAGACTGCATGGATAAGGGACTGGAGGATGCTCTCCGTTACTGTGCTCACGGAGGTGGCTGCCAGGGTGGCAGGACTGTTAGAACTCTTTGCCTGGCATTAAGTGTTCATTAATCCTGCCCTCTAGAAGTTCTTACATTAGAATACATGCAAGAACCACGCAAGAAATAGATTTAAAATGCTCAGGTCTGTGCTCACTCTAGAAAAAATTAGGGGGCCCAGTGGAGCCTAGGATTCTTTATTTTTGTTTTTCCTGTTCTGGAGTTTAAAATCAGGGCTTCATGCAGGCTAAGCACTTGTTAGGACACTAAGCTACACTCCCAACCTAGAATCTCCACCTTAGACAAACATGCTAGATGATTCCAGAGCAGGCATTCTGAAGGCCACACTCTTGAGTTTCTGTTTTTGCTGAGTGATACTCATCAGCCTGGCATTGACACAGATGTTTACACCCGCTGTATACTACTTTTCACGTTATTATCCTCAATCTATAGACGCTAAGGCTGAGGTACTTAAGGTGATGAATCTGGTAAGAAGGAGAGTCAGAATTCTCAGGCAGGTCTGCAATGGCAAACCTCATCTCCTGGTCTGCCTTTGGCTGCTGTAACAGAATATCACAAACTAGGTAACACTTAAAGTAAGAGATATGTTTCCTTCATTCTGGAGGCTGAGAAATCAAGAATGGCACCTGGTGATGGCGTCATAAGAGAGGAAGGCATGGAAGGGTGGGAAATAGATTGGATGCTTGCAGCTTCTAGCACGTTTGTGATCAGTTTTAATCCATTCATGAAAGGGGCCCTGGTGATTTAAACAGCTCCAATTAGACCCCACCGTCTAAGACTGCCACACTGGGGGGTTAAGATGCCAACACAAGCTTCGTGGGAGATGCATTCAAATGACAACACTGCAAGGCCTTCTCTCTTTCAAGTAAGCTCACGTGAATATACCAGGAGGGAGCTTCTCATTCCAGTTCGAGGAAGCGTTCAGGAGTGCGATTCTGTGTGTGGGAAGGAGAAAAGCGGACTGCTGAGATCGCGGTCTCATTCACACTCAGATATCTGAGATGTTAGACTCAAAGCCGAAGTTCACATTACTCACTCTCAGTTACATTACCATTGTGTTGCCGCTCAAACACTCAGGAGCTGTAAGTTAGGAAAAATGAAGTTGAAGATAAGCAACGACCTGGTTTTACCTCGTTTCTGTAGCTCTGAACATGGGACCAAGGAGATAAGGTAATTTTGTGGAGGTGAATGTTGGAAGACTGTAGAGGATATGAGCACAATCATTTTACCTTACAAGAAACTGTAGGGGTTTTGCTGTGGTGGACAGACCATGTTAAACAGGAAACTGTTTATATCCAACATTTGCAAGGAGAAAATCTTTCCCTTCTGTCAAGAGCTCAATTTCTCTCTTGTACATATGATATTTCTTGTTGCAAGTCATACTTTCTTCTGTATATATCTACGATTTCTATTGATCTCCTTATGTCTGAAACTTACTATTTTTGTTTGTGAATTATAGTTTGGTTATTGGTTTTTTTTTTTTTTTCATTTAATTCCATTTCATATATTTGTGGTGCCATAGATTGAACCCAAGTCCCTGTGTAGGCTTAGTCAGTGCTCTGGCTCTCAGCTCCTTCATCCAGCTCAACACATTCTTTGTGGTGTTGCTAGAGGTTGCTTTTTCTCTTGGGATGTGAAGTTCATATACTCACAACCCCAATGTGGAAGCAAGAGACTTCTAGAGTAGGTTTGACCTCCATTCAAAACCAAATCAATAAACAAACAAAATCCCTCAAAGTGCTGTTAATCTTTCAAGGCCTGACCCACTTGTTACTGCATTTAAAAGATGGTGGGTAGCAAACTGCTGCTAGCTTGTCCTGTGCAGTAGGCTGAGGACACACTATGCCCTAGTGTGCTTGTCTTTGTTTCTAGACTCAAATGTTTAACAGATTCCTCAAATTGCTGGGTTGTTCCAGTGCAGTATCAGCTAGGCACACAGGTGTGTGTGTGTGTGTGTGTGGTTGGATATATTTGTGTGCATGTCTATCACTGAAAAGAGTGAAGCTGCCTGAAACATTTCTGCTCCAAAAGCTCAGAACACTCTTGAAAACATGGCTTCCCTGGAGGATACTGCCCATTGCCTTTCAGTGTATGCAGGGCCGTGCTGTCTAGAGCTGTGGAGCCAGAACAGAGGAGTCATCCATGCTCCACTGCTCGCTTGTGATAAGAGGCTTCTTAAAATGGCTTAACCCTCAATTCTTCAGTTGTATAATGGACTCAGGATGTAGCTATAGCTCAGGGGTAGATTGTTTGCCTAGCATGCATTAGGTCCTGGATTCAATCTCAGGGGGGGCGTGGAGAGGAGAGAGAGAAAGAGAGAGAGAGAGAGAGAGAGAGAGAGAGAGAGAGAGAGAGAGATGACAGGAGGATCTTGAGTGTGAAGACTCCTTCCTGGTCTATGCAGAGTGTCCCAGGTTAGCCAGGGCTACATAATGAGGCCATGCCCCCAAAACACAATAACAAAGAGAAGGGTGTCATAGTAGACACCTAACAGAGTCATGGTGTGAACAAATTGAATAAATAATCTCATATTATTACTTGGGATGGCATATATGCCAATAACCATAGTTCAAAAACAAAGGATATTATTTTTTACTGAGAAATATCCGGGGGCTGGTGTGAGCAGTCAGCCGCTAAAAGCCAGAACTGCTTGGACAACCAGCCTGACACTGAGAAAACCATCATGCATTCTATCGGGCAAACACTGTCCTGGGAGAACAGGCACAGGGAAAGCTGGGGCTGAGGGGACGCCCCGAGGGTGGAAAACCAAGAGCAGACGACACCCTGACAAGTTAAAGCCGACAGAGCCGAACAACTGCCCTTCACTGAAAGTAGCTGGTTGTTTAATCTTGTCTGGCTGTGGGTGTCAGGTAAATCAAATGGAACTTGTGGTGAGGACATGGGGATGATTTATGGTACTCCAGGGCCAGAATCCTGATGGGCCTTAGGAAACGTGGGACCTGAACTGAAGGCTGTTGGGTTTCATGTGTTCTTTCTTTGTCTGCTTTGGTTTCCAATTCTTCAGAAATACCTCCTCTGCTTCTCAGTGCGTTGGATGGGTTGAAGGGGGCCACAGCAGTGACCAAGTGTCCTACCATGTGACAGGCTCCCATTGTCGCCATCACAGCCCATTGCTGGCCCGGGAAGTGGGAGTCATATAGCATCAACTTGACTGCAGGAAACCTCCCATGCTTCCTGGGACACCGTGAGGGAATGGTGTTCATGGGCCCACCTGACCTGCTGTGTTTTTAAAGCACTATGCCGCAATAGCTGACTATATTAAATTTATTACCTCTACCTTCTGAGGTAACACCACTTGATAAGTTAGCATCAACGACTGCAGGAAACCTCCCATGCTTCCTGGGACACCGTGAGGGAATGGTGTTCATGGGCCCACCTGACCTGCTGTGTGTTTTTAAAGCACTATGCCGCAATAGCTGACTATATTAAATTTATTACCTCTACCTTCTGAGGTAACACCACTTGATAAGTGGAAGAAAAACCTTTGTCCTCTCTTTTCATTACCTCCCTCAAGCACACTTTTTAGTTGTAGAAGTTGCTTCACTTGTGACACTAGGTTCGAAGCAGGTGCCCACCCTGCCTGTGATGGGAGCTAGTCAGTTGAAGACTTCATGTGACCACTGCCTTACACTTAGCAACTTCCTCCGCATCCAGTGATAGTACAGTTTTCTCAGCTTATTGTCACTCGGGACCTTCAGTTTTCAAGTGAGTGAGGTTTCTTGTGGAATAGCTCCATAATTTATGATCACTATGGCAACATTGGGGTGTTTTTTTTATTTCAAGTTGTTTTCTGCTTCTGTAAACAGATGAAATTGTATATAGTTCCCTCGCCACCTTTTTGTGGAATATGTATTAATGTGGAAAAGAAAAATTTAAAAATATATCTTCATTGCCTCTGCTGAGAAGGATCACATGATACAGCCAGGTGGTCGGCTAGCATAGATCTCTTACTAAATGTACTAAGATTATATGGGCTGCAAATGTGTTAAAGAGCTTTAATGTTAGAATGAACATTTTATTTTCCAAGATTACAGAAGAAAAATTTAGCACATTTAAATATCACCAGTAGATCCCATATCAAGAAGTTTTTTTTGAGGCGGAATCTGCAAGACGTAGCAGTTGGGCGATGTCTGTGCTTATGTCTTGAAATCCTTCGGTTTGCTTACCACCGCAAGAGTAGCGCAGAGACGGCGTGCATTTGGTGTGTAAGACATGGGCTGGTGATTATTAACCTGCTTCTGTTGATACCTGTCAGTATTTTTCTTCTCAGTCACTCTCCTCTAGATCCTCCCCATTGGTCATCCACTGGGGAGACAGTCACAGTTGAAGGATAAGTTGAAGATAAAGATCATGTAGAGATAGGATCAGGGTTTGAGAAACAAGAAACTAGAGGCAGACTATCAACTTTGCATGCAGCTGGGAGGCTGTGTATCTTCTCTGGACTTCCCTCTCTATGAGGCTCTTTCTAAATCTCCCTTAGTATCTGGTGTAATATGACAGTGGTGGAGCTGCAGCATGTGAGATGTGACTATGTACCATCAGTTGTTCTGCAGATGCATTATGCTGGATTCCTGGCCCCATTTTATGCTTGGAAGGCTGCTTTCCTTTCTCATTTTATCTGTTCTGATTTGGGCTATCTGGCTGGATTCTATGTGCCTTTCTGGGTTACCTTAAATTCTTTCTGGGACAAGGCAAGGAATGCCTCAGAAGTCTGTAGGGCCACAGAGTCTTGGCTGATCACCTGGCTTCTCTGTGCTTGAGCATGAGCTTATTTCTTATATTCTGGAGTGGGTTTTATCTGTGGGGCCACATTAGACTGCTCTGGATATTTATACCCATGAAAGAGGGATTTATGGTTTTATAAATGTTCTTCCCTAGTGTCTTGTAGGAATAAAGGCTTATTTCACTAAAATTATTTCTTCTCAGAAGTGTACAGGTTTTAAAAATGATATTCTTTTTAAAAAATTATTTATTTAATAACCACATACTTAGAAGAAGCATTTCATTACAACAGCATTGACATATTCAATAACAATTTCCTGAGCTAAGAATCATCTCTTTCAAAATTGGCTGTAAATTTTTAGGTTTACAGTTGAATTATTACAGTTATACAATATTGTACTCAGTATAAACCCTGTAAGACATAAAATTGAATGATGTTTTAGCCTTTAGAAAAGATCTTCATTTATATTAAAATACACAGTTTCATGCTATTCTTAAAAGTGTAGTTCTTTTAGTTTTGTCTATTTAGGCAGACTGTTCACTGTCCTTTCTAAGCTCTAAACGTTTGAGCTGAGCATGATATATGTTTGTGATCCTGGCACTCAGGAAGCAGAGACAGAAAGATCAGGAATTCAAGGCCATCCTCTGCTACACAATCATGTTTGAGGTCAGGCTGCACTGCATTAGATCCTGCCTCAAAATTTTCCTATTTGTGCAAAACAGTTGTCTGAATAAATCTGATGTGCTCTTAGTTTTGACACATTTAATGGGATAAATACTTTTGAATGGCTTTCTTTTCCTCAGGAACTTTAAATTCTTTATTCTTCAGCATTTCATATAGGTATACAATGAAATATGATCTTATCTGCCCCCATCTGCCCTCTAATGCCTTCTGTATTACTCCCAACATGTCTTCCTCCCAATTTCTTGTCTTGTTTTGTTGTTTATTTTTGCTGTTGTTTGTTTGAGACAGGATTGTTTGTTTGAGACAGGATTGTCTGTTTGAGGCAGCTTGAGCTGGTTTATGCCAATAAGGCTGGCCTTGATCTCAGAAAGATCCATCAGTTTCTGCCTCTAGAGCGCTGGGATTAAAGGTGTGCGCCACCACACCTGGTTCTGTTTGTTTGTTTATTTTGTGTATGAGTGTTTTGCCTGAATGTGTGTAAGTGCACCTGTGTTGTGCAATGCCAGAGATCAGAAGAGGGAGTTGGATTCCCCTGGAACTGGAGTTCTGGATGGTTGTTAGCAGCCATGTGGTTGGCGTGGTGGCACATGGTTTTACTTCCAGCACTGAGGAGGCAAAGGCAGGTGGATCTCTGTGAGATTGAGACCAGCTTGGTCTTCATAGTGAGTTTCAGGCCAGCTGGGACTATGAGGAGACTCTGTCTCAAAAATGCCAAAATTAAAATAAAATATAAACTTCATATAACAGGAAATCTAGGTTTGCAGTAATCAAATGGACACTAATATTTTGCTGTTCATGGGAAAGTCCTGTTCACTTAGTTGAGAATAAAGCATTTTCAGGATAAAAATGTTTGGTGGGAAGTTAGCTATTTATCAAGAGTGAAGATAAATTGCCCCCCCCCCCAGCTAACTATTGGGATCTAAGCTACTTCCTGAACTCTATTTCCATGGGATAAAAAAGTCTGAGATTTCCAAGGCAGCTGGAGAGACAGTGGCCACAACTAGTCACCAGGATACAGCCCTTCTAAGTGAAATGGTTTAAAAAAAATGGGGGAAAAAGTCCTTGGTGAGCAATATATCAACTTTTAACAACAGTATAATTGTTATGCTGAGTATCAGATTCAGGATTTTAGAAGTAGTTTTTCTTAGTAGAGAGGCGAAAGTTTGTTAGAGGGATATCGGCAAGGATACTGAATTGCACATTCTTTTCTCTTTTCTCTGAAATGAAGTAGGCAGCTGGCTCCACTGCCAGAGGGAAAGTCTGTGGTAGAAATGTGAAAGAAGGTTTTCTAGAACCTTAGCTCTTGGTGTGATTGTGGAGGGCTTCCAGGGGAAGCTATGATATAAAAGAAATGGTTTGGGTAGAAACAGGAAGGAGGACTGGTTTTTATGGACCTGAGTGATCCTTTTTGGCTCCTGTGAGGTAGAAGGGGAGGCTATGAACTGGCCTCTGTGTGTCCTGGCCCACAGGGCTGGGGCCTGGTACCTAAGATAAGGCAGCATGCTGGGTGGGACCATCATCAGACAAGGTGATGGAGGGGTCCTAGGCCCAAGGCCACAGCAGAGGTAGCTCTGATTAAGGGGACATGTAACAGGATGGTGGGTGTTCCCTGATTTACATAGCTAAATGAACTGAGGGTACCCCTGCAATGGGCTTGCACCACATTGCTCCTGGACTTCTGACAGGCCTGAGAGAAAGTGGATGGAGCCTCCAGCATAACTGCAGTCAATTTGTTCTACAGGTTTGGGGAAAATGAGGCTCAAAATAAAAACTAAGTGCATTCTGGGAAAATAAGTTTGTGTAGTATTTCTTACAAACTTCAGTTTTCAGACTAAGGTTCATGCTCAGTTTGACAAATTGTTTTGCAAATGTAGTTCAAGATAATCATCTCCATACATGTTACCAGAATGCAGAACAGAGGAAGCAGGGACACAGTAGGCTGTGCGTTGCTGCTTCCTTTTGTGTAGACTGCATGCCTAACCAGTGCTGTGGATAAATGAACGACTTGAAATGGTAGTTTAGACTCTTCTATGTCATAGAAGAAATGGCAATGTCCAGTTTATGTTGTCAAGAATTAAATCCTAGTATTTATGGATTCTTCTCTGTGTCCATGAACCATAGCACTATTAATAATAGCATTTGATATGATTTATTCAATGAGACAAGTACTTTGAAAAATTTGACATCCTCTACAAGAGCAAGATGCTTATAACATATCAATAGAACCAATGTCTATTCTCAGATGATCTCCAAAGTGTATCAGGGTTGTATCCTGCAGGAAATCTTCCTGTATTTAGAGAAAACTGGGACCAGGGAAAGCAGATACATTGGAAACACTGACAATTGGATCAAGGTGGGGTAATTTGACGAGTCTGAAAATAGGTGATGATGGGGCCAAAGGGTGAACTGGGCCACAAGTTACCATATGGGGCTAGAAAGGCTGTCCATTCTGTCAAAAGTCAGGCTAAGCTGAACACTCTGGGCATGCCCTGCATTCCGGAATGTGTCGGCAACTTCAAAGAACAAAGCATGCTGCCAGGTGAGCGTGATAATCCCAGAATTTAGGAAGCAGAGGCAGGCAGATCTCTGTGAGATTGAGGCCAGCCTGGTCTACATAGTGAGTTTCAGATCGTCTGGGGCTACAAGGAAACTCTGACTCCAAAAACAAGCAAGCAAGCAAGCAAACAAAACCCCCAAACCACCCTCAAAGCAAACCAAACCAAAAACAAAGCATGCTGCTTTCCCCCCACCTCCACCCAGGTTTGCCTGGTGATCCTCTTGGTCTCTTGTCTTTAACAAGACTTAGGTTGGAGCCCAAACTTGCAGGAGTCTCACCTGTCACCAGCTTCCTCGGTCCACAGTTTCTTGTTGGTTATATTTGAAGGCAGTAACTCCATGGACCTGGAACTTTATGTGTCATTGTGGAGATAATGTTGCCTCTTTGCTTTATGGGAATTGGGGGAGGACTAAAGAGATGAACTCTGAAAGGAAAGTTATCATGTAAGTACAATTCAAGACTAAAGCAGTTATTCTGTTTCCAAATTGCTGTTGTGGTTTAATAGAGACCAGTAAACATAGCATGGCATTATGATTTTGTCTACAGCATCCTCTAAACCTATGGTGCTTAATCTACCCTCCAAATCCTTAGTATAACTAGATATCATAACTGGGTAGTTTTTGAATGGGCCCAACTTTTTCAAGGTGAAACAAGCCAGCCATAGAAAGGCCTTAACCACATGATGTAAGTCCTATGCTGTCTCTCAGCTAGTTCATCCTATGGGAGTACAAGTAGAAGAGGGGTTGGGAGAGGCTGGGGAGGGCGGTAGGGAGGGAGGTGTAGAGAGGGGTGGGTGAACATGCAGTTAGATGTGCTGCAGTTAGATGGGAGGAGTAAGTTCCAGTTGTCTACGGCAGAGGAGGGTGACTCTAAGTAATTATGATACATTTTCACATAGCTAGGAAAGAAGACTTTGAATGCTCTTACAAGAAAGAAATAAAGCACTGGATTGCTAGCTACCCTGCTTTGATCTTACGCAAGGTATGCGTGCACTGAAACACTGTATCCCATAATATAGATGATTATTATGTATGAATAAAATAACAACTAATAAGTAGACACCAGTTATTTTTAATGGTTTATCATGGAATAATTAAAGCATGTACATAAAAGTAGGAACTGTAGCATTGGGAACTGTTATGTACCTTATGTGTGGAACCAAGCTTCAGCCATCAGTAACTTACAGCCAGTTCTGTCTCCCGTAAGTCCTTCTCTGCATGCTTTTCAATCAGATCCAAAGCATTAATTAATTAAGAGTATATCTCCAGGGTCTGGAGAGATGGCTTATAGGTTAAGGGTTCATACTACTCTTGCGGAGGATTTGAGTTTGGTTCCAAGCACCTGTGTCAGGAGGTTTACAACCTGTAACTTCACCTCCAGGGGATCCATCTGGTTGTGCCTGTGATGCTTTTATTACTACAGTGAACACACAAAGTTGATGCTGTCATTCTGTTTTGCTCTGTAGACTCTAGTCTACACTCTAGTGTAGACTAGCCTGGAAATCACTATATAGCACAGGATGACCTTGAACTTGTTGCCTTAGTCTCCTGAGTGTGGGATCACAGACATACGCCACCATCTCTGACTTACCATGTACATTTTTATTTACCATACACATAAGCAAATGATTGTATGTTTATATTTGCAATGTATATCATCCTTCACTTCCATAAGGAACCCTGGTTTCTTAGTGTAAGAAAAGGTCTACTTACAAAGATCATTGATTTTAGAGGTAATCATTGTTACTGATCTGCTGAAAAAAAAATCCTTGTTATACTGCTGCTGCTGTTTTGCTAAATGGACATGATGTGCCTGTCGGATTGCCTTCTAAATAATTATGGTCATGCCCATAGCTTTGGTTAGAGAAGCTTCTTTTTGCAGTGGGCAGCAGTAACTCCAGACTCATAACTAGTCAAAATGTGAGAATAAATGTTGACTGCTGAGCCGTAAATAGGACACGGATGTCACCCTCTCAAAGGTCAGGAAACATCTTGGAAGAAGGGGGAGAAAGATACCACAGCTGGAGGCAGGAGTAGAGCACTGTGATCTTCAGCTGAAGCCTGACTTTGGGTGTCACACACCCCAGGAAATCCTGTGCTGCAGCACTGTAGGAGGTCCACCTCAGGCTCCGAGTCCCTTACTGCGGCGTGGCTGGGCTGCTGAGTGGGCACACATGCAGGTTCTCTACCCAGACTCTGTTGGCATCTGGGGAGAGGGACTTATTGCTACTGGGTGGGGCCGGATATCCTCCTGTCTGAGAGGCTGGGGTGCCTTACTACTCCTCACATTTTAGCATTGATGGCGTGGGCTGTGGTCACTACTGCTGAGCAGCAGTGAAAATCTTGACTCTCACTGGGCCCCCTTGGGCTCGCTCACTGAGCCTAGAAATCATGGGGACCTCATCACCCACGTGTCTGCCGCTGTTAGGGCTGGCTAGATGCTGGGATGGGGCCGTTCTTCATTGGCCACCCTGGGAAGGGCTTGGGGCGTGTGCTTCATCACATTCAGTCATGGGACTAAGTCTCCACCTGGCCTTTGCTGTGTGGGCAGGTGGGGCCAGAGCTGTTTTCTGTAGTGTTTGCATGGAGTAAAGTGGTTAGTAACATTTATTGTCTAAGTGTTTCCTCTTTTCCTCGGCTGCCCCTTTCCTGTTCTTTCCTTGGGGGCATTTGTGTGAAATCACTGGCATTTCTGGGTTGCTAGCGTCTCTAGTATTCAGCCTGGTGTGTGAGGCAAAGATGGAATGTGTTGGTCTGTCATTTCTCAACTACGGAGGCCTCTGGCCGGTCTGCCTTCTTGGCTTCAGCCTTCTTGGTTTGTTTGAACTGTGCTGGCATTTTAGCTCAGTTATAGGGAAATACGGAAACGCGTGTCTTGGAAAAGTTTTCTTGGAAGCAATATTGGTTATTTTCTACTTTATAGCTATCTTTAACATTTACATAACTCTGAAGTCAAATGGAAAATAGCGTTTATTATGTCTATACTACATACACAAGTGTCACTACTACTTGTTAACACCTGCACCATAAGCTGATCTTTTCTTGTTAGAGAAATGAGATTAACAGGTGATTTTTTAAAAAATGAATGCAGATTTTCTTTCACTGCTTTGGTTACAAGAATTAAGCAATGGTTGGACATTGCCACAGCGGGAAGCCCTGTTCTGTGGCAGGAAGACTGGGCGAGGGGAAAGGTAGTGTTCAGAGGCCTGACTGCACTTGGGGCTACTGTGCTGTTCCAGTTTGCCTCCAATTGCCGTGACAAAACACTCTGACCACTACCAACTTGGGGAGGAAAGGGTTTATTTTATCTTACATCTCCCAGGTCACCGTTCATCAGGGAGTCCAGATAGGAACTCAGGGGAGGAACCTGGAGGCAGGAGCTGGAGCACAGGCCATGGAGGAATGATGCTTACTGACTTGCTCCTCTGGCCCCTGCTCAGCCTGTTTTCTTTTCCAACACAGGCCCACCTGCCCAGGGGTGGCACCACCCACAGTGGGCTGGGCCCTCCCACATCACTCAACAATCAAGAAGGTGCCCCATGGACATGGCCACAGGCCAGTCCTATGGGGAAAATTCACCAACCGAGGCCCCCTCAACCCAGGTGTGTCAAGTTGACACTAAAACTATCCAGCACAATTGACCCCTTGCCGATGCACAAAACACATCACTATTAAACTACAACCTTTCCATTTCTTGTCCATATGAAGACATGGTGTTAACATTAATATCACACCATAAGACAGTACAACCTTAAAAACCCCACAGTCCTTAAAAAATCCAAAGACTTAAAGTTCAGAGTCTCTTTTAAAAGTCTCATAATTGTGGGCTCCTGTAAAATCCAAAACAATACTGTCTTATTTCAAAGGGAAGTATCAGGCACACCTAAGCAAAACCTAAGTCCAGCAATGCAGTTCAAGTCTGGACATCTGGGATTCACTCACGATCTTCTGGGCTCCAAAGAGCTTGGGAAGCATCATTTCTCTGACTCTGCCATCCACAGCAGAGTGATGTGATGCTGGACTCTCCCACATCACTCAGCAATCAAGAGGTTGCCCATAGACATGGCCATAGGCTAGTCCAACACACGGCTTGTCTTGCAGACTGAGGCCAGCTCCATTCCACACCTGCTGCTGTCCTTGGTGGTTGTCTCATGGTCCCGGCATCTCCAAAAAGCTGGGGTCTACACTGAAACAGAGGCTGCACCCTCACCAATGGCCTCTTCTTGCCTCTTGTGGTGCAAAAGCCTCAGATTCTCTCCATGACCCCTTCAATCCTGGGGTCTTCACTGCAACTGAGGCTGTGATTTCACCAATGGCTTTTTCTGTCCTCTCAGGGGGCCAAGCCTCAGTTGTTCTTTATGGTCTCTTCATGCTTTCAACACCATAACCATGCAGGAGACTCTTATACATTACAAAGTCCTGCTTCCAGCTTGAGATGGAGGCTTGGGTTCCCTCTGTGTGCTGACCCTAAGGAAATACCTCCCAGAAGATTTCACCTCAGTGATTCTGGTCTCTTGTTACAGCTGATTTTTCAGCCCCAGCTAACCAGCGTCAATTGTCCCAGGAAAGCAAAGGTTTTACTTCAGGTTCTGGTCTCTTCTTAATCACAGTTGATTCTTCATCCCCAGCTCACCAGAACTCAGAAATTCTCAATTCAAAATATCACACAAACAGCTCTGGTAGTCTCTGCTTCCCTTTGAAGCTTCACAAGCCAGGCCTCCATTGCCCACAACTCTTTCAACATAAAACTGTTCCAAGCTCCACAGCAACAAACTCTAAGTGAACTATATTAGCAACTTAACCTAAGTTACTCCATCTTGCTCAGAATAGCTATTTTAACAGTAACCTCTTTTCACTTATGGGAAATATTTAAATGGAGAAAACAGCCTTGAGTTCTAAGAAACAGCTCAATCACAAACCAGTGGAACGTGCTAATCTCAGACATTTTACATCTGGCTAACTGCTTGTTTTTGCTTCTGTAACTCTCTTGCTATTTTAGGTCACCTTGACACAAAGTGTAAGACCACCCTGCTATTGTATGACCACCCAGTAACTGCTGATTTCAGCTTTCTTGTTATGGCTAGGAAGTTGACTAATTTTAAAATTACAAAGTTGATTGCCAAGTTATGACTGTATCACTTGTCTGTATAGTGATTGGTTGTTTATGTTGTACAAACATGATTGGTTCACAAGTGTCCTGTTTGAATAATATTTCTGTAATCCTATAAAAACTCTGATCTGACAATGATCAGGGCTGCGTCTACTCCTGAGATAGACAGCCTGCCTGGTCGAAATAATAAACATTTATCTTGCTACTTTTCTTAAAGTGGTGCTGATGATTTTTTGCAAACTCCGACCTATAACATAAGCACTCAATGGCTTTCCTAGCCCAAAGTTCCAAACATTTCCACAATCCTCCCCCAAACACCAAGGTCAGGTTTGTCACAGCAACACCCCATGATCCTGGTCCAATTCCTGTTCTAGCTTGCCTTCAATTTCTATGACAAAACACTCTGACCAATACAAACTTGAGGAGGAAAGGGTTTATTCAGCTTACATCTACCGGATCACAGTTCATCAGGGAGCCCAAGGTAAGAACTCAGGGCAGAAACCTGGAGGCAGGAGCTGGAGCACAAGCCATGGAGGATCGTTGCTTACTGGCTTGCTCCCCTGGCCCCTGCTCAGCCTGCTTTCTTATGCAACACAGGCTCACCTGCCCAGGGGTGGCACCACCCACAGTGGGCTGGGCCCTCCCACATCACTCATCAATCAAGAAGTTGCCCCATAGACATGGCCACAGGCCAGTCCAATGGAAGAAAGTCATCAATTGAGGCTCTGCCTACCCAGATGTGTCAAGTTGACACTAAAGCTATCCAGCACATGTGCTATCTCATATGATGCTCCCCACAGTCCAAAGGTAGACATTTCTGTCCTTCATATGTAACAGGAGGAAAATAAGGCATATTTTGATTCCTTCACCACAGGGAGGAGTTGGTGTGGGCTAGAATGGATACAGACAGTGAAATCTGTCCTCCTCAGCACTGTGCCCCAGCATCTCAGCCTTGCTTTGAGGTTCCTTCTCTTTGCAGGGTTAACAAGGGGAGATGTGGTGCAGAGAGAGCTGGTGGTGACCAAAGACCTGCTGTGCCTCTCAAACGGTCCCTGCTATTTGTACTTGGCTTTGTTGGTTTCTAAGACTTGGTTTTCTACAAAATTGGGTCAGTACTCGTCACATGTGTATCCAGAGTCCATTCTCAGAATTTCCGTGCTATGTATTGTCATATATCATTATCTTGCAAACTTTTAACTGCTGTTTATTCTCTCAGACAGTATTCAACACTTAATGCTTGCTGGCTCCAGTGTTATGGCTGTGGAGGGCACAGTGGTGGAGTACAGGCAGAGTCCCACCTAAAGACACTCTCAGCATAGCAATGCCTAGAAAGCATAGAGTTCAAATCTTGGCTTTGCCAATTCTGCATTTGAACATGGGCAAGTTCTTTAAACCCACTAGCTTTCTTTTTAATTTTCTATCTATAAAATATAGACAGTGACACTTAGTCCAAAACATGGCATTGGTGTCTGTTAAGTGAGATCATGAATACAGAATCTAGACAACAATACATAGCTTTGTAGAGAACACATGATATGTTGACAACTGTGACGCACATTCAGGAAGCATGAATGTGTATGAAAATGTCTGCCATAATCTTGTGGAGATACACTTTAAAATCCACATCTGGTGCCACTGCCAAATTAAGATTCATAGTGATTATAAACATATGAGAAGCCCATAATTAAGCAACCCAGGAGAAATTAAGCATCAGGAAACTTAACTGAATGATTGAGTTTCAAATCCATCCAAAATTTAATTTGGTAATTTTGTAATACTCTGACTTCATGGACCAGATTTGTAATTCATTAAAGCTCGGTGTAATTTGTGAATGTCTTCCGAAGAAGCAGAGCTCTGTCACATTCTTATTAAGTTCATTACTTGATATATTTGAGAGGAAAACACAATCCTTACATAATTAACAATTCTTCATTAAATGTACAATGAGTTCTCTAAACTAATGCAGAAGAATAAGGGGAATAAAAATAGGACATTTCCTATTCCAGAGGCCCAGTGTTGTGGCAAAATAGTCAATATGTCCAGCAAGCTTCTTAATTATTCAAAGAAAATTAACTTTTCTGGGGCTGACAGGGTAGAACAAGTTTCATTAATTTCAGAGCCTGGGAGACTTGTGATTTATGTTGTTGAGCAGGTGATTTAAAAGCTAGTCACAGAAATAATACCTGTGTATTTACAGAACAATAACTCCATAGGTTTATTTTCAAAGACAAGGTTTGATTATATTTATATACTTAATATATTTGCTGAACAACTAAGGCAATTTTTCTCCACTTTTGCATCTGATGGAGACCCTAGAAGACAGCTATAACATTGTAGGCATTCTAAACCCATGATAACACAGGTGGCTGTGGTTAAACTTAGTGGGTCACAGGACAAAACAGAAAGACTCTGATGTGAGAAAGGGACTTGTATGGGGTAGGGGGAATTAGTTGGGGTGGAAGGGAAATAAGAAAGGTGTATTGACTGAGAGTAAGAAGACTATATTATTATACACATGTGTGAAATATCAAAGAACACATTTAATAAAACTAGAACACAAATTTAAAAAGAATTCTAAGAGAATATAACCATAAATTACATAATTGCAAACAAAACTTGATATTCACCTATTAGTTACTTTTCTGGCACTGTAATAAAACACCATGACCAAAAGTGATTTATGGAAGAAAGAGTTTATTTGGCTTACACTTTCACGGGGATAGTCCAGAATGTTGGGGTAGTCATGGCAGCAGGTGGCAGGATGAGGAAGATGACAGCTCACATCTTCAACCCTAAACACAAAGCAAAGAGAGAAAACTGGAAATGGGGTGAGGCTATGAACTCTTAAGGCCTGCCCTTGGGGACACACCTCCTCTAGCAAGGCCGCACCTCCTCCACCTCATCAAATAGTGCTACCAACTGGGGACAATGTGTTCAAATACCTTAGCCTATGGGAGACATTTCTCAATTAAACCACCACAGTCATGTAAATGTGTCTTCATTCATTCATTCATTCATTCATTCATCCATGCATCCATTCACTTATTCCTTTGTAAATGTTACAGACCAGAGATGTGAAACCTAGATAGTGCTTACTAGTTAGCTCTGCCTGGAGGTAAGGTGGCTTTGTGACCATTGACTGTATTGCAATGGCACGTTATCCTTGAGCTTCAGTGTTGACATGAAAGAGGGAATGATGTGCACTGGTGGTTAGGGTTATGGCACATTTTATTGATTTTGTTGAATATGGCATGGTGACTTGTGTTAGTGTCCTATTACTATAATAAAATACCTTGGATAAATCAACTTAAAAAGATGAGGGGTTTATTTTGATTCATAGTTTTGGAGGTTTCAGCCCATGGCTACTTGATCATTCACGTTTGGGCCTGTGGTGAGCAGGGCATCATGGCTGAGCCTGTGAGAAAGAAAGCTGCTCACTTCGTGGTGCTCAAGAAGAAGAGGAGTAGGCTAAAGTGCCAGTATTCTCTTCACAGGTGTGCCCTAATGGCCCAAGGGTTCTAGCATCTTCCAACAGCTCCACGGACTGATGACCAAACCTTCAACACATGGGCCTTTGGAGGATGATCAAGATCCAACTTATAGCATTGAGTAGAGTGAGGACAGGTTCGGAAAAGGCAGCTACATGTTCTTAATGATGAAACCATCAAGGATAACAGCAGGTGATCAAATGAAGCCTGGTGTGTCTACCTACAGTGTCTTCTGGGCATGAAGAGAGAGGAAAAAAAAAGAAAGAAAGGAGGGTGGCAGAGGAGTTTGAAAAATTAGAAGGGAGCCTTTCTCGTAACAGGAATTTTGTTTTTATCCATAGGACAAATTGCAAGCATCAAATATGTGTAACCAGCAGAAAGATATGATCAGATGTCCATGTTGGCAGCCAGAGGCCATGGTAGGTAGAGCGTGACTAGTGCCCCATATTATGGCCTTGGAATCAGATTACCCTGTATATTGAATGAGATTTCTATCACCTTGTTTAATTTTCTCTAGGATCAGGCATTGTGGCATGTATGACTTCTTACCTTCAAAGTTTTCTCTTTGGAAAAATATTTTGTATGCAGTTGTCCAATTGTCTAGTCAATAATAAAAATTATGAACTATTTTAAATAAAAAGTATAGAAAACAATAATATATTCATGAATGTACCTGCTATAGAGGCCTAATAAAAATAACATTTGAGTTGTATTTGATTCAAAAGTTTTTGAATGACAGTTTTACATAGAACCAAACACCCTTTTCTTAGTCTTTTCCTCTGCTTCTTAAGAGAACCTCAGTCTTTTAGTAGATATGTAATCTTTGTGTGCATGTTGATGCTTTTCTGCTTAAGACACACACAAAACTACCCCTGCTAAGGTCACCTGCCAATTCCAATGCACAGTCCCTTTTCATTCTTATTTTGTTAGATGTCTTTTTAATTGAATGCTCTTGATTTTATTGACATTGAAATCTCTAGGTTTTTTAAAAATTCAAAACACTCTCTTCTTTCCACCAAGCCCCTAAAATACTAAACTTCTTGGTGACCCGTAGGAGACTTTTGATCAGGACTGTGGACAGCAATATAACGACACCGTTCCTGCCTTTCCTGAAATTACTGCTAACACTCCATTACCTTCCATCTAGTTCTAGGGCACTTCAAAACCCCTTCACTACTTTTCTGTATGACAAAATACCCGACAAACAATTTAAAGGTTTATTTTGGCTCATGGTTTTTAAGGTCAGTCTATAGTCACTTGACCTCATGTCCTTGGACGTCATGGTGACAGAAGCAGGTAGTGGGAAAAAGCTGTTCCCTTCATGATGGACCAGGAAGCAAAGAGTGAGACAGGAAGTGGCCAGGATAATGTACTCCCCAAACCCACCTACAGCAATCTACTTCCACCAGTGAGGCCCCATTCCCTCAGATTTTCGCACCTTAGCAAAATATCACCAGTATCTAGGGACCAAGCATTCAAAACAAGAGTTTGCTGGGGGCATTTCATATTGGTTAATAATATCTTCATATGAAAACCTTTAGTGTTCAAACAAGTGACACTGAACACCTGTCACTGAGAAAGACAGGAATAATAGCAATCTACCTGTTTTTTACTCATTTAAAAATTCTTCAGTTCTTGGGGCTGGAGAGATAGCTCAGTGATTAAGAGCACTGGCTGCTCTTGCAGAGGAGCTGGGTTCGATTCCCAGCACCCACATGGTTGTTAACAACCATTCATAACTCCAGTTCCAGGGGATCCAACATGTCTTCTGACCTCCTCCGGTATTGCATGACACCTGTACTTATACACATGTGGGCAATACACGTATACACAAAAATAATAAATAAAAATATTTTTTAAATTCTACAGTTCTTTACCTGGCTATGAATGGTTGCAAAAAAAAAAAAGAAGGCATATTCCTAGTAAATAGGTTAAAAGGGCCTACATATGGGGGGTGGTGGTAGGACAATCAAAATACATTATTTGAAGTTCTCAAAGAATTCATAAAATATTTTTTAAAAGCCAACATAAATAATGCTCATAGCAAAGTGTCTGCCATGCAAAAAAGTGCCACCACTGCCCCACTGGGCACACCTTGCCTGGCAGTTTTGTATCTAGCACACAGGGACCAGCCCTGGGTAAAAGCATTGACATCTTTTCTCATTCAGCAGCCTGCTAGCACCTTCTGACACCATGGAAGTGAGCCAACAGAGAGGAAAATTCCTGGTCAGTTTGAGATTGAGTTCTCTATGTCCTGCAGCCAAAGTGTGTGTTGTCTTCAGCAACAGGGCCTTATCATGTAGTTATGGTATGTAACCAAGGGCAATGGCAATAGCATGTGTTGTTTTAGAGACCTCTGGGTCCTCCCTGGCCAACAACATGTAGGGAGCTATTCCATACCTCACTGCAGTTTTCATTAAATAACTCAAGTCTTCTTGTTCACTCATGCAGGGTACCTCCATTAGAACTCTTTTAAAGCTGTATTTAGATATGATCTTACTAACTAGAAAGTTGCCATGTCTTTTTCATAATTCTTGGTCTAGATTTACCCACCCACTACCCCTCTACTCCCCATCTCTGGTCCCCTTTCCCTTCAACCCTTCACTCCCAGGTACCCACCTCTCTTCTTTCATAGTACATGTATTCTACTAACCCTCCAGCTGTGCTTTAATTGAGTTGTGAGACAGCTGGCTTCCATATGGCCTTTTTACACAGCTCCTTTTGGGGTAGTCCTCCCCCAGCTCCATACTCCTCCCTCCTGAAGTCATTCCACCCCTCTACTTGAAGCCCCAGCTGGCCTGGATCTTGCTGTGTAGACCAGGCTGGCCTCAATGTCACAGAGAGCTACCTGCCTCTGCCTCTTGAGTGTTGAAACTAAAGGCTTGCACTATCACACCTGGCCTCTATAATCTATTCTTAATTTAGTAATTTCTCCAGACCCAGCTCAGTTTTTACAAACAGGATCTCAGATGTTGTTAATGGCATGCATGAGAGTTATAAACCAAACCAAAACCAAAACAAACAAAAAATACTCCACACAAAAACAGGTGCCTGGGAGATGGCTGAGTCAATTGCCTCATAAGCTTCGGACTTGAGTTTGGATCCTCAGAACCCACATTAAAAAAAAAAAAAAAGCTGGCACAGTGGCACGAGCCTGTAATCCCAGTGATAGTGAGATGGGAGGGAGGCAGGCAGAGCTCTGGAAACTCACTGGCCAGTTAAACTATATTACATGGTGGAGATCCAGGTGACTGAGAGACCCTGTCTCAAAAAGTGGAAGGCTCCTGAGGACTGATCAACACCCAAGGCTGTTCTTTGACTTCTAAGCATGCACCATACATAAAAATAACTTGGAAGGGGCCACTCAAAGGAACCTCTGGGAAGCTGACAACCTAGCTGAAAGGAAGCAGAATGAGGAAAATGAATGAATGTTCCAGGTGGATGAAAAGCACATGAAGAAACAAAGGCCCTAGAATGGGAACAAATGTGTTCTATTGAAGAACAGAAAGATATTTCTGCGAAAGAGTGAGCAAGGAAGAGGGGGTGGGTAATAAGCCTTGAGGACAGGACTGTGTAGTCCTTAAGAGCCAAATAAAGCAGAATGAATTGTATTCTGAGTGGGTGGGGAACTATTGGAGAGCTTAAAAACTGGTTCCATTGAGGTGCAATTGCGTACAACGAATGCACAAATGTAAAGGGTGCAATTTGGTATGTATGATTTCTTGTGTATTTACATGACCCACACTCAGGGCAGTGAAAATGTCTCCTGGCCTTTTTTAGTACCATCCCCAAATTCCTCCTTCTCTTACCCCCAGATAGCCACTGTTCACAGGCAGCTGCTCACCTAATTTGTGATATCTAGGATTTTGTACAAATGCTATGCTTTTTTTTTGGTGTGTGTGGCTTCTTGTGCTTGGCAAAACTGTTTTAAGATTCATCCATGTTGCCAGGTGTAGTTAATTCTTTGTTTTGGGTAGGGTGTTACAATATGGAAACTGAGCAGTGTATCTTCCCACCTAGTGATAAACATCTGGGCAGCTCCCATGATTAGTTTTTGTAATTTAGTTCCAATATTTGGTTCTATTTTGCATGGATACAGTAGTGTATATCTCTTGAGTAAGTATTGAGGACTGGAATAGCTAAATTATGTAATCGGTGTATAGTCAATTAAAAAAAAAAACTGTTAAACTTTTCCAAAGTGTAAAATGCATTACATTTCCATCAGCAGTGATGAGAGTTCAAATTCTTCTATAGACTCATGAACCCTTGATATGATCAGCCTTTTAAATGTTATTTATTCTTGTAAGTAGTAGTATTTTATTATGCTTCTTAAAATTTCCCAAATAGCTAATGCTGTTCAGCATCTTCCTATACGTGTATTGATCACATGTATGCCTTATTTAGAGAGATTCTTTGGCCTGATTAAATTTTATTCTGTTAAAATTTATTGTGTTTTGAAGCTCCATTATACATTCTGAATACAAGTCTTTTATAGGAAATATGGGTATCTTTTCATGCTTTTCTAACAGTATTTTTTTAAAAAAATATTTTATTATTTTTTATTTTATGTGTATGCGTGTATTGCCTGCATGTGGGTAAGTGTACTCGAGTCATGCAATGCCCTCGGAGGACAGAAGAGGCCGTCAGATGCCCTGGAACTGGAGTTTCGGACAGTTGTTAGCTGCCATGTGGGTACTGGGTTTCAAACCCGGGTCTTCTGCAAGAACAGCCAGTGTTCTTAACCACTGAGCCATCTCTCCAGCCCCTCTAACAGTATTTTTGAAAGAGCTGATGTTTGACATTCTGATGCTGTCTGACTTTACTGGCTTGTTCTTTGGCGGCCTCTGCTTTGGTGTCATATGGAAAACATCATTACTTAAGCCAAGTTCAAGATTCTTTCCTGTGTTCTCTTTTATCTGCTGTACATTGAGATTAGTGATTCATTTTGAGTTAGCTTTTGTATTTTGCAGGTGGTATGTACCGAAATGCTTTGCTTTTTCACATAGGTGAGGCGTCCTGGCCCTGTATGTTGGAAAGATACTCTTTTCTCTGTACTTTTGTAAAAATGTAGTTGTTGATATGTGTTGATCCATTTTTTTACTCTCATCTGATTTTACTGCCAATTCTATATGCTGTAGTTACTGAATTTTTGTGTTGCCAGCAGACTGAATTAGTACCCCAGTTTTGTTCCTTGTTTTTTGTTAGTTGTTTTAAGTCCTTAGAATTTCTATGTAAATTTTAGTAGCCTTTTGGCCTGCTGGCATGCTGACTCTGGACCACACAGAGTAATTTGTGTATTAAAGATGTCTATTTTCTCACAGTTTCAGAGGCTGTCCGATCTAAGAGCAAGGCCCTGGCACCTGTGGAGGATCCTTTCCCTGTAGGAACACAGCACAGACAGAAGACAAAGGGAGGGAGGAGGAAGCTTCTGTTCTGCCTCTGAATCGCCTTTTAAACCATTTGCCAGGGCAAGGCAGGCATAGCTTTGAGAATCTCTCGCATTATTAACTTAGCTAACTGATAAGGGCTTTTAAATCTGTTTGCAGACTCTCTTTACCTTTGCTAAACTCTGTTAGGCGTCATTCAAATATTCCACTTACATTCGAAGGGAGGAAACTGTACAGGGGCACACCTCATTGAGGGATGTTTTAGAGTTAGACCGGCTGCATCAGGCGTTCAGATCTCTCAGTTTTTATTCTAAAGCTGTTCATGTTTTTCGATGATACTACAAATGGAACTTTAAAACTAACTTCTGGTCTGGGGATGTCTGTCAGTGGTAAAGCATCTTTCACTGCATGAGGCCCTGGGTTCAGATCCCAGCACAAAAATTAATAATATATCAAATTGTCAGTTGCTCATGTATAGACACTATCAATTTCTAAGAGAGCGTTGTTAAACTTGCTGGTCTCATCCCCAGTGATTTCACCCATAGAGTAGTAATGATAATCCAGTTATTAGAGTCATTTGAAGAATTTAGTGTAACTGAGACTGATACATTATAAATGCTTAATACATGCTAGCTATCATGGTGATGTGTTCTTCTTAGTAAACTGTGATTCCTGGAAGGAGCTACAGCTAATTAATTTCTCTGACAGTACCTCCCATTACAATACTAACTGCTGAATAAACATTTAGTGTTTGTTGACTGAATATTAGTGCTGGTAGGGAAAAGGATGTTGACTGAGGAGATATTATAAACAGAAGAAGGGAACACAAAAAAGAAGATTTGGGCCTGAGATATAGCTCAGTCGTGTGGCACAAGGCTTGTCTAGCATGTTTTAAGTCCTGTGTTCAGTCCCTCGCAATGCAAAACAATCAGACAGACAGACAAGCAAGCAAACAGATAAAGAAACAAAGAACCAATGCTCTGTCTTTGGAGTAAAAGTCATGTGGAAGAGAGGTGAGTCTGACTTTTAGGTTTCTGGAGGGAAACTAAAGGGCTTTAGGAAAGGAAAAGACTTTAATTAGAACTTAGAGAGAATAGCAACAGTATATGTAATCACTGTTGTAACCAAACATTTGGTGATATTTATACATGTATTAAAATTGTATTTTCATCTGAGTCTACTTTTGTGAACTTTGGTAGCATTTGTGTTTAGAAAGTTAAATGAATTAAAGATTGTTTAAAAGTAATAATTTTATGAATAAAATTTAAAAATAGTGATATTAATGTAGAAAATAACTTGTGGTTTCTATGCTCTACAGGCTCTTATTGAAATTATGTTTTGAGGCAAATATTTAGTCATCTATTTAAGCAGTACAAGGAATTGCAACCTGTTCTGTCTAGAGAGGCAGGAATGAGAAAATATCCCACAGGCTCATAAGATTTTTTTCCCTTTTTTGTGAAATAAAAACTATTATGTTCCTTCGTGTCAAGGGACCTCAGTACCAGAAATTCAGACTTAGAACATCATGTCTTGGACATGTCAGATAAATGCTTCTGTTTTCTGTAAGAGAATCAAGAACAGTGCAGGCACTACATGGCTTGTAAATGTGGCTGTGACTAGAAAGCAGCTTCCATCTTATGGTCTGGAAATTTCTGTGGCTTGGAGGGTCTGAGATGAAGAGGTTCATGCCGTTTCCAGCCAGACCTTTCAGTATAGTTGATGTGAAATGTGCCTATTATATTAAAAAAAAAATTAGCTCTGCTTTCCTGGGCCTGCACGCCCTGCATGCCTGTCTCCGACCCCGGAGACCTCTCTCTGGGGTAAATCGATCCTCTGCCTTGACTCCCCCAGCCTCATTCCCCCTCCCATCTCCCCCGCCAGTCTTTCCTCCTAGCCTGGGTCCTGTCCCATTCCTTCTCTTGGCCCCCCAGACACCTGGGGAACCATCACTGCTTCCTGATCCCTTGGGTCCAGACCAACACAGTGCCTTCTTGGGTTCCCAGGAGCACTCTGGGCCTGGCCGGCCCTGACCTCCCTTTACTTCCCTTGGCCTACACAACCCGCCATCCCCTTTCCTGGAGGCAGGGGCTGATCTTTCCTCTTCCTTATCCTTTGCATCCAGACCAACCCAGCTCCTCAGTGCGGTCCCCAGGAGCACTTGGGGCAGCTTTCTGTCCCCATCTTCCATTGCATCTCTGGGTGGCATGGCCACCAGCTGCCCTAGACCAGCATCTTTCCTGGCCAGCTCCCAGGCCAGTCCAACCCCCAAATTCCTGAGGTCAAAATCTTACCTGGAGGGATCCAGACCTGAGGAGAAAGCCTGAGAGCATCTGATCCTCATCTGAATTGGGCCTCTGTGGGAACTCCTTAAGACAAAAGCAATCTGGCACTCCAATATAAAATCAAAAGAGAGAACCCAAAGTAGAGGAACTAGTTTTTCATGCCCTAAAAGTAAACCACAAAGTCACATATTAAGTTTACAAAAAGAAGCAGACCTAATCTTGAAGGCTTGAGTCTCCCACAAGAATCAGAAACTACAAAAGAAATTCACATGTCAAAATCACAGAGAAAAAATAATAACCTGAAAAACAAAAATAATATATCCCCACCAAATACCAATAGTCCTCTAGAGGAATACAATGAGAAACACCTAGAGATAATGCAGGACATGGTACTCAAAAGAACAATTACAAACATGATAAAAGAATTCACTGAATTTAAAGAACACACAAATAAAGAAATCAAAGAACTGAAGGAAGATAGGGATAAACTTCTGACTGAATTCAGAAAAGAGCTAGAAATATTGAAGAATACTCAGGCTGAAGTAAAGAACGAAGTGAAACACTCCATAAGCCAATTAGAAACGACAGGAGAAAGCCTCACCAAT
>NW_008347810.1:2696427-2696694 GCF_000622305.1 Nannospalax galili
CTCACAGCCAACATCATTCTAAATGGAGAAAAACTGGAAGCATTCCCATTGAAATCAGGAACCAGACAAGGCTGTCCACTATCCCCAATTCTCTTTAACATAGTACTTGAAACTCTTGCAAGAGCAATCAAATAAGAGCATGAAATTAAAGGAGTAATAATTGGAAAAAAAGAGATAAAAATATCCCTTTTTGCAGATGATATGATATTATATCTAAGAGACACCAAAATTCCACCTGAAAACTCCTAGAAATTATTAACACGTTCA
>NW_008347810.1:2696764-2697596 GCF_000622305.1 Nannospalax galili
CGGCAAAAAAAATAAACAAAAAAAAAAAAACCTCAGAATAAACCTGACCAAAGATGTTAAAAACCTTGACAATGAAAATTTTAAATCTTTAAAGAAAGAGATTGAGGAAGACACCAGAAGATGGAAGGACCTCCCATACTCATGGATTAGAAGAATTAATATTGTGAAAATGACCATCCTACCAAAAGTCATTTATGGATTTAATGCAATGCCAATCAAAATCCCTATAACATTTTTCACAGAATTAGAAAAACCATCCTAAGATTCATATGGAAACACAAAAGACCTCAGATAGCCAAAACAACCCTGAGCACCAAGAGCAATGCCAGGGGGATTACTATACCAGGTTTTAAGCTGCATTACAGAGTTATAGTAATAAAAACAACATGGTACTGGCACAAAAATAGACCATAGATCAATGGAACAAAATAGAAGAACCAAATATGAGTACATGCAATTTCTATTGGCAAAAACTTACAAGATATAGGTGTAGGAATGGATTTGCTAAACCAGTCATCAATTGCTCAGGAAACTAGGGCAAGAATTAACATATGGGACCTCATTAAACTAAAAAGATTCTGTACATTAAAGGAGGCAACCAGGGTAGAAAACAGAAAACCCACAGAATGGGAGAAAATCTTCACCAGCGACACATTTGACAGAGGTTTAATATACAGAATACATAACGAACTCAAAAAACAGAGAATGAAGACAAGAAGTAACCCAATTAAAGATGGGCTAAGGAGCTGAACAGAGAGTTCTCAAAAGAAGAAGTAAAGATGGCTATGAAGCATCTTAAAAGATGTTCAACATCACTAATAATTAGGGAAAT
>NW_008347810.1:2697852-2699087 GCF_000622305.1 Nannospalax galili
CACTTATCAGGGTTTGTTGCTGCTCTTTTCACAATAGCTAAGAGATGGCAGCAACCTAGGTGTCCCTCAACTAAGGAGTGGATAATGAAAATGTGGTTCATTTATAAGATGGAGTTTTACTTAGCAGTAAAGAAAGGTGAAATCATGAAACTTGCAGGGAAATGTATGGAACTAGAAACTGTTATACTAAGTGAAGTAACACAGACTCAGAAAAAAATTTGCATATGTTTTCCCTCATATGTGGATCCAAGCCCTGATAAGTGAGTATGTATCCAGACATAATTACAGGAACCAGGATAATGGAAAGGAAACAGGGAGGTAAAGCAAAAGAAAGAACCTGAAAGAGAACAGTAGGAAACAGGCCTTAATAAGGGAGATATGGACAAAAATTGGGTTAGTTTAAGGGAGAGGGGGGAGGAAAGGTATATAAGTAACCTAGGGGATAAGGGGATAGAAGGAGCTCAAGAGAGGTAGGACCATAATAGAAGGCTATAATTAAAGGAGAAAGGGGGGAAATGGGGGCACCTTAATTGGGAAAAACATGATGGAGGGGTGAGACAATGGAAAGATAAATAATGCCTAGCTAGTTTTAAAAGCCAGAGGGAATATATTACTCCTACAACATTCTGACAAATTATACATAGCAGATCAAGAAATATATGTCTAGGTAAGGTTTATATGAGAACAATTCGTCTTTGCCCAAGATTTAGCTACATGACACACAGTAATTAAAAGTACTAGACTGGTGGAACTAACCTTCTTGGATGTTTAACAGATATACTTTGAGGCCTATAATAATTTGGTGAGAGGGACATAAAGGATAACTTTTGCTCCTTTCCCTCCCTAGGCTGCCTATAGTCCCAGGGGACTATAAGCATTTCTCAAAATGACCTGTAATTGTGGTGGGTCACCTGCCCTCTTGATCAAGGAGGCTAAGAAGACCTCACCAGATGGATTTGAACCAGTGTCCAGTCTACAAAGAGGAGTATAAACACAGAGGAATCACTTCCTCCATGCTTCCAAGCGAAGCCAACCATGGTCAAGCAGGACCTTTGACTTATCTTCACATAGGCAGAACTGGTAAAAGAAAGGAGCCTGGGGCTCCTCCCAAGCCCATGTGAACCCTGAGGAACAGATCCTCAAACTACCTTAAGAGTAAAATTAAATTGGTTTATCTGGCACAACTGTATGGACTTAAACATCCAAAAGGAAAGTATAACCAAAGATTAAAGGGG
>NW_008347810.1:2699147-2715272 GCF_000622305.1 Nannospalax galili
TCTTAAGAGTCCATATGTATAGCTAAAGGCTACATAACAAGCAACAATGCCAGATAGGAGATACTTTCTTTTGAGTTGTTGGCCATGATGGCTCAAGGGATTCCCAGGTAGTAACCCAGCATAGAACTGGGAAAGTGAACAGCAGACCCTAATCTTATCCAAAGCAATATTGACAACTGATTACCACTAGATGAGGAACAGCTGACTCTCCTAAAACAAAGACCTCTAGATAGGCTGACTAGATTCACCAGATGGACAAGTAGTGGGGAATGCCTGGGGGTGCTGACAACACAGCAGACTATAGCAGAGGTATCAGAACATAAGGGCTCTAGTGGGGGGAGGGAGGCTATGGCAGGGTGCCATCTGGGAAGTGTTGTATAGTTAAATAAGATGGTTTGGGATGTTCTGTGTGATATACACACACACACACACACACACACAAATCAACAAATTAAAAAATGTATTATATTTGTGGAGGAAGCATGGAAATTTACATCATATTAATTAGTAGCGGTGATAAACATTACCATTGAAATCTACCTGATGACTTTATAGACACACACAGGCACCAAGGATCCAAGTGCAACCAATCATGACTAGTAACAATCAGATATGTACAAATTAGAGATGCATGCGCCAACATGTCAGTGTTAGTACCATAAACAATGAGTCTTTCTGCAAGGAACAATATATTCTAAAGTGAAATGGAGATCTTTTTTAAAGGTTAAAAACTCATTCAATTTTATGTCTTACAGGGCTTATACTGAGTTCAATATTGTGTAACTGTATTAATTCAATTGTGAACCTAGAAACTTACAGCCACTTTTGAAAGAGATGTCTCTTGCTCTGGTGTGTGTTACCAAATATGTTAAAGCTGTAATGAAATGCTTCTTCTAATCATGTAGTTATTAAAAATTTAAATAAAAAAATTAAAATTGCCTTTGCAAGTGAATCACCCTAAAAGACATGTTTTTCTAAATGTTTGAGAGGCACTTAAGATAGATGATGGAAATCCCCTTCAAGCCTACCATGGGTCCTTGGGTGGTAGGCACACAAGTGACTGATGAGGACTTTGGGTAGTAAGGTAACAGACGAGGCTGTGAAGCAGTTTGATCTATACTATTTTCAGGAGTGCTGCAAGTATCATTGCTATAAATGAACTAAAAATGCCAAGAGATTGCATTCCGGCTGGGACCAAATCTGACTGGGATTCCGTATGTCCTCAGTTACTACTAGTGATGGATGATTCGCAGGACAGCTGCATTATAGGGAGAGAAAGGGGGGTAGACAGGCAAGGAAATTATACTTGATTTTTAAGATAGATGAATGTAATCTGAAAAGGCCCTTATAATTATGTTTACCAAATCTCAATTTTCCTTATGAAATTAAATGTCTAATAATTTTTTCTTTGATTCTACGAGGTTACCTCAGAGATACAAGAATTGCAGAATCAACCCTCTTATCTCTCTCTGTTTATGTATCTGTGGTCCTTGAAGTTAGAGGCTAAGCAAAGGCATCATACTGATTTTTCCACCCAAGGTTATAAAGAAGTCGGTTCTCTGTGGTAAAGCAATTTTCCTCCCTTCCTCCTCCTCCAATGAACCTTTTCTTGAGAAGATAACAATATGCTCTTGAACTAGGTGCTAACCTTAAAGTGTTTTGGAGTGTCCTGCTCTTCTGGTCAACATTAACCATCACAACAGTGAGATCCTGGCCTTAGCCCCATCTCTCATCAGAAGGTGATGGGCCAGGAGGAACACTCTGTTCATCCAGGATCCAGGCACTCAGACTGACATCTTCAGTGGGTGGCACCTGTGGATGTCCTGGTGTTGATGCCCAGATGGGAAAGAGGGGAGGAGGCAGAAACTTAAAGGGCCATCTAGGAGGCTCATTTGGATCAGATCTGAAGGTGATAAGTTCACTTTGACCATATACCATAGGCCTGAACACAGTCCCTTGGCACCTGTGTTCCTAGGAATTGTCACTTTCTGGCATTACCTCTGTCTTGAAAGGTGGAGAGAAGCTGTCACTACTACCAGGGCTATGTGAGAAAGCAGATGAGAGTCTAGACAAATCAGGTGTAATGCACAACTTTGTTCATGAAACTTAAAATTTTTATGTTTCATTTAACTAAACAATGGGAATAAGGGGCGTGACATTACTCACTGTGCTTTAAGGCATTTCTCAAATTGTCTTTAACAAACACTTGCTATTTTTATAACAAAAATATGAAATATATTAAAAAGTTTACTCCTAATCCGAGCTTTTTATAAAAGTTAGCCTATGTTGTAATAGATATTTTAACTTAGACTTTTTCCATCTACAAACTAGGTAAACGTGCTAACTACTTTTTAACATTTTCAACTGGACATCCTTCTCTTTTTTGAAAGATTGACCAAAGAGTGAATATATACTTTAGAATAGTGTGTAAAATGTTTCTTTCAATGAATTGTTCATATATCATTATGGAAACATTTACTTTTACTATGTTGGGTCTATGGCAGAGAACCATGGGAGACTGGAGCTCTGGCTTTCATGGGAGAGTCTACCTTGATGGGCTCTTACTACCTGTAGATCTGGAGACTTCTCTGGTAGGTGACTATTATAATATTATTGCCAAGGGGGTCTGGTGCAAGAGTGCCTGTGCAGCAAGGACCACAGCATCTGCCTCAAGCATGAGGCAAGTCTTGTGACTTACAGGGAACATGATAACACTGGATTATGGAAGCTCAGTATCTTTGTCAAGGAAACCGATTCTATTGATCCTGTTTAAGGGTGAGGTGCCAACTTTTATAATCTCCCCTGCAAGTCCAGTGCTGCAGAGAGCTTGGTTTTTTGATACTCCTGTAAGTAGCGAGTTCTCCTAATATACTGTGTACTGTGTACTGTGTATATACTATATACTGTGTTCAGTTTATCCCTGATAAAACAGTTAGTACACACAATGTCTCTGCTCATACAGGTATGATGGTGGATTTCACATGCATTTAGGGTAGGTAGCTCTGTCTTGCAGATCCTGGACAGAAGAGGTGGTCCTCATTGAGGTGTGACTGCTGGTGTGCATTGGTGTGATAAGGAGTTGTAGCAGCCTAGGAATTAGACACAACTCACGCACACACACACATGCTGCATCTTTGGTTTCTAGGTGGAGAGGAACATGGTTGAGGAACATGGTTGACCTTCTCTGTCTATCCTTTTCACGATCTTCTCCAATGAAGAACTGAGTCACTGCATTGACAGGCTGCCTTGATCAGGTGGAGCCAGCATGTTAAAGGTCAGAAAACACTAGGGATTCATCACCTTCTATCTTCCTACAGTCCTGGCTAAGTATGTCTGATTGTGGTCCTCAATTTCTTCTTGGCTGAGCTGTCGAAATGACAGTGGGTGTGGATGTGAGCAGACCCTGTTGGACATACATGTAGGCTCATACCTTCAGCACGACTCAGTGCTAAGATGTCATAACCTCCACCAAGTGGATGCCTAGTTGCCTCACTTCTTAATTGATTATGAACTATGACAGAGAATAACAAGTTATTTGACCCTGCGCACAGCACCACCCATGCCTGTTTGTGCATGGGATAGGGTGTAAAGTGAGGTTCAGAGACCTTTTTTGTCCCCTCTCCCCTCACCATGTGATCCCTGGCAGTTGCTAGATCTGCTGAATTATTTTTCATTTATTGAGTGGCTGCCTTTGTTTAAAGTGGATCCATGATAACCTGTGGTTTCTACTTGTGCGTTTCCCATAGTTCCTCCCTATGGCTCTACTTAGTCCCTTTTGTGTTCCTTGTGGATTTTTCTAAACAGGGTAAAGTACAAGGGGCAGCCATTCTAAATGTAAGATCTAGAAACCTGCTAAGCCCTTGACTTTGTGCGAGTGAGAATAGTGTAGCATTTGGGAGTATGTTTAGGAATGTTTCCATGGGTTCTCAGGGGTCTCTCAACTTTCCCAATGGAATGAGACAGTGCTGTGGAGCAGGTGGCCAGGGTAACATGATGTGGCTAGAGAGGTGGCCTCATTTGGAGAGCCAGGCTTGACAGAGGCAGCTTAGGGAATGGTTGGCATACACAAAGGTAACCAGCCATGTCCCTACGTGCCCTTCAGTTTCATTCAACAACAATGCAACTGACACCTGAGTGAGTGGTTTATAACAGCTTGATAATGATATGTAGTTATTCTCCAATACACAGCTGTTTAAGTGGAATACAATACCTCATCTTCAAGGAGAGAAATCATTACTTGGATCATCGAGATATGCTGCTTTACTACAAATTCAAAAGAGTCAGTGGTTAAATTTCCAAATGGACCAAAGAAAACCTTGTATGTCTCCTCTGTGAGGTCCCTGTGGATGAAATGAACTAGGCAGTTCTCCACATAACTGTGTACAGTTCCGTGTGGACACAGTCAGATCTTTGTTTTCTCTGCCAATCTTCTAGTTCAATGACTACAAAGCATTGTCTTTTATGACCACTCAAAACATTTCCTCTTTTTCTGAGCCATAGAAATTCACAGTGTTCCTATGTTATTTTGCTGCTTTTTGTCTGTTCACGTTGTTCCCAGGAGATTGACTTCATGTGATATATCATCCAAAGCCTTTGAGTACATGAATTAGGTGATTATAAGAAAAATGGCTTTTCTAACTATCTGGAATTTCACCTTTACAACCTCCTGACTAATCCAGATTCAGTTCATACAAAGACATCAAGTTGAGAGAAAAAGATATGGTTAAAAATCCAGTGAAATATTTTCGTCATCAAAAGAAATGGTCTTCAGGAGGATGTTTGCATGTTCACACAGGCACATTTGAAGATGATAGATTCTGATAAATGAGCTATTGTGGAAGAAAAACACCGGTTTAGTAAGCGGAGCTTCCCAGAGAAGCTTCTCTAATCCTTTACCACACAGAAGCAAAGCTTCAAGGATAGTCAAGCTTGAGCCGTTAAGAAAACTGACTGATAGCCCTAAGTGATACTTCTTCAATGTAACCTCTACACGTAGGATGAATACATCTCTCAACTCTCACTAGAGAACTTTCCTTATGCAGCAGATGGTGATTAACACAGAAACACACAACTGGACAATATGCAGAGAACAAAGGGCTACAGAGTGCTTATCCCTGAATAGGACACCTATTTCATACCTCTGTCTCCCAAGGTTCAAGGATCACTGTAGAAGAGGAGGCAGAAAGACTGTAAGAGCCAGAGGGGGTGGATGGCCACAAGGAAACAGAGTTTTCCAGACAGCTGGTCAGTTATTCATATGAAGCTGCAGCAATGGGGACAGCATGCACAAATCCCATGCAAGCTCAGAGCAGACAAAATCCCAGCATAGACCTGGGGAAGCGGGTAAGAAATCCCAACCCAACCTAAGGAACTTTTGGCCAATGATGGCTGCTGGGAGAGGGACAGACAGTGTCATACAGGTATGTGACTGTTGGTAGATTAGGGATCTAGTGAATGGACTCACACTGATGGACATTTGGGGACACAAGTCATACTCTATAGGGTGTATTATATATATATAATATATATATATTACATTAAATTGGGCTGGGGGCAGTAAGGGGAGGTGTGGGATAGGGGAGGGGCTCTAAATACCATCAAATTGTAGTGTATGAAAGATGCAAAAATTCGATTTAAATAAAAAAAAGAACACTGAATCTTTCAGTGTTCTTATATTGTTTTAAATCACTTATTTGTAATGTTGGATTTGTAAGTTATCTGATTTTGAGAAGGACTGTCATCTTAGTATCTCAAAAGCTGAATAGAAAAGAAACATAAATGGTAGATGCCCTGAAGGTTGTCCCAGGCCCATCAAGAGAGTCACACGTTACACATGAACCCAGTGGCAAAGGTGCCACCTTGGGGCAGGCTTACAAGGCAGGCCTTTGGACCTCTCTCTGTGGCCTGAAATGCAAAATCTTGGTCTTTGTTCTGCAGGGTCTGGGGTAGGCATTTCCCCTTGGCCACGTAGAGCCTCAGGACACCAGTGATCTGGGCATGACACATGCAGGTCAAGTGAACTGTAGACACTCTGAAATACTTTAATCAAGATGCCAAGGCCAGGGGTGAAAGGCGGGAGGCCAAGGAGAAAGCACAGGCCAAAAAATAATAGGAGGGAAATGCCTTTATTTTTGTTTTTAAATAGTGAATACATGATTATGCAGCTATTAAAGGAAAAGAGCTATTTGCAGGGATGTCAAGGATGTGCCCTTAAGCAAACAAAACAAACCAAAACACCAAAATATCCAAAAATAACCCCCCCAAACAACAAAAAATGGTTCCTTAATATATGAGTACAGGTGGAGAGAGAGAGAGAGAGAGAGAGAGGGAGAGAGAGAGAGAGAGAGCTTAGAGGGGATGTACTGTTCAGAAAGTGTATGCTACTCCCATATGTATAGTAGAGAAATAAAAAAGAAAGCTTGTTGCTCAGACTGTAACAAAGCAACAGAGATGGGTAATTTAAGAGCAGATGCACTGCTGTGTTCACAGTATTAGCCTGAAAATCTTTGTGCTCCTTTATGGATATGGGTTGTTTTGTAAGTAAAATTATGTATAAATAAGTTTTTATTCTTTTCAGACTTACCTTTGTGTTGGGCGTATAATTCCATGTTTTCATATTCTGTAAGATTGTAAGTATTGACATGCCGGTATTTATACTATATTTTACATTATATATTTATTATATATTATATAATAGAGCCTGTAAGATGATATTACGTACTTACTTGTTAGTCAATTGTTGGAGATTTACATGCTCATATTTTTCCATATTAAATATGTTAAATTCCTATTTTCATTTTTATTTTGTTATTATTATTGATACAGGGTCTCATTTAGTCCAGGTTAGCCTCAAACTCACTATGTAGCCAAGGCCGGCCTTCGATCCTCCTGTTTTCACCTTCTGAGTGCTGGAATGGCAGGCGTGCACTACCACTCTTGAATTTCACTTTTGTGCTTTTTAAATCAAACAATTCTGAAATTGGACTTCCAGATTTGGAGTTTTAGGAAAGGCAGTGGTCCATCCTGCCCCATGAGCTCTTCCTAATAATTCTTCCACATATTCAAAGTCCCCAAAGCACTGGCCATTCAGCTTTGAGAAGATGCCAGGGAGCTGTGAACCAGCATCTAAGTGACTTGTAAATTCAGAGAGCTGCGGATCTAGTTCCTTGACACCCCCAAGTTTACAGAAAAAGAACTGCAAATCAAGTCTCTCCATGCTTTTTAGACAGGGCTAGAATAGTCATTGATTTTGCTTCTTATTAACCCTTGAAATTCTGATCACTAAATTCCTGAACACAAAAGAAGGCGCACATTTGCTGCTTAACTGAACTACAAAGAAATTGTCTTCACCTGTGCATTGAGTTTTGGCACACACAAAACTGTAACAGAGATGGAAAGATGTTGTTTCATTAGTCTACTTTATTTCTCTCTACCACCTAAAATTCTCGGGCCTTCTAGGGAGCTCAGAACAAATCACACACATTGCTCCATGAGGTTGTCTTGGGACCCCCTCTCTGCAGTCTTATTACCGGTATCATTTCAGGGTCTAAACAAGCTTCCCCAGTGGGCTGAAATTTTCCAACCAGTGAAAAGCCAGAAAGAAGGTCATGCTAACAGCTCCCTGCAGGGTGGCAGGAGCTGCACAAGGAAGCTTCACGACCAGGTGGTTTTGTCATGGCACTTTCCAGACAGACTAGGAAATATGGCTATGCTGTGCCATGTTTCTACAGTTTGATTTAGAAAGGACATTTGAATCCTGATATATGCTAGCAAATAAAGCAATCGTGAAGCGGGATGTGCTTTACTGTCTTGCTACAGAAGCTGGATTCTCTTTTCCTAACTGCTAGCAAATTGGAAAAATGACTCTAGGTGAAAGATGAGAATAATCAAAAAGGATCAAGAGTCTCAGTAAGGAATTGCTAGTTGAGAGCTGGAAGACTTAATTATGAAGCCGCCGGCAAGCCATCCACTTCACCGAGTTTCTTGTTTGTGAATGAGGCTTTAAGTAGTACCAGCAGTAATGTGGTACTCTTTGTTTACCTGTTCAGTAGCACGTGGTTTACCTTCTGTGGTCTGAATGTGTTCCAGTGAAGTTCATGTCTTAGAAATATAATTTTCAAATCCCTATGTTGGTGGTCTTTGGAGGTGCAAATTTTGGGAGGCAAGTAGCATTAGATGAGGTCGTGAGGGTGGGGCTCCCATGGTGGTCTTATTGGCTTTTAGGAAGAGGAAGACACCTGAGATAACACATCCTTCCTCCTTACAGTGACGCTCTCTGCAGACCATGCAAGAAGGCCGGTACCAGACACCCTAATGCCGGAATCCAGTACAGTCAGGCACAGAACCGTAAGAAAAGAATTTCCTTTCTTTTTCTTTTTGTGGTATTTAGGGTTGACCTACAGTCTCACACATGCTCAAAAAAGTAACCCTTGTCATTTTGGCACAAGACTTATTGCTTTGTTTTATGTTGAGACAGCCTCACTCTGTAGCCCAGGCTGGCCTGGAACTCATGGCAAACCTCCTGCCTCAGCCTCTCAAGTGTTGAGATTGTAGTTGTGAGTCACCATTCCTAGCTTTTCCCCTGAATTTTTCGGGTTTTGTTTGAAAGAGGGTATCCTTGTAGTTCCAGCTGGCCTGGAACTTGCTATGTAGACCAGGATGTCCTCAGTCTCAGAGAGGTCCACCTGCCTCTACCTCCCCAGTGCTGGAAGTGGAGGCACATGCCACACTGGGCTTCTAACTTTTTTCTTTATAAATTACCCAGTCCACCTGACTTGATCATAACAACAGGAACTAGAGCAGGGCAGAACCAGATTGACTATTTACTTGCTCATAGATTGTTGCGTCTTGCTGGTAGTTTCTGGAAGGTAGTTTCTGGAAGGCTGACCCATAGCCTGAAAGTAGCTGGCTGGTGGAGATTTTTTTAAGTGGGCAAAGATATAAACACTGTTAATCTTAAAAAGGTGAGATGGCTCAGTGGGTGAAGATATTTGCTGTCAAACCTAGTTCTGACCTGGGTTCTAGCTTCTGAACTCACATGGCGGAAGGAGAGAGCCTATTCCCACACGTGTTGTGGCAAACATGGACCCCTCTCCCCAACACAAAACAAATAAAGCAAAATGTGAGGAGATCAGGGTACCAGGCCTGTTTATTAAAGAATGTTTGACTAAACATTCAGATAAATTCAGATAAAGCAGTGGGAAGATGAACACCACAGTGTCAGAATGAGGAAGAATAAAAACAACGAGATAGTCCAACCACGGTTCTCAGGGTGGTTGTGTTGGCCAAGTGCTCAGGTGTTTTAGTAAGGGCAACATGTTTTAATTCGAAGTTTTACCTTTGACTCTGACGGACAACAGGTATATTAATTTCTGGGCAATTTAAGTTTTTCTCCCTGTAAATACTACTTAACCATGACTCTAGGGCTCATTTCGCTAGCCAATGGGGAATTAATTATCTACCTTTTAGAAATGGATGTGCGATCTCAGAATATTAGGCTGCTATTTAGTTAATTGCTTTTCTGATATAGTAAATTGCTATGGGTCCTAAAGGGTGAGTGGTTCATTTCCTGCAGACCAGTTGTATCACACATAATATCTGAGAGAACCATTACTATGAGATGTACATTCACTTGGGAGGGAGCTTGTCAGGAGGTGAGCGGAGGCTGTTAGGAGGGTGAAGTGCAAGAGAGAAGTCAGTAAGAATGAGCTGAACATGCAGCCTTCCTGGACACCCAGCCATCAAGTAAACAGCATAGGTAAGGTAATTGAGTTGCTTAATGGGTATTTTAATTTTATAAGCTATGAGGTCGTAGTTTGAAAATTATCTCTTGAGTTAATAATGTGGACAGAATTGATTTACTGAGTTACCATAGAAATCACCTTCACTATTAACACTGCTAATTATGCTTCATCACAATGTGTTACATAAATATCAATGTTCTTGGAAGCTACATATATCTGTTATTTCATAAGTTAAGGCTAATCTCTTCTGTTTCTTTGATAAACTAAATTCTATGCATGACACTTTATTCTACTTTTTTATGAAACAGGATCTCATTCTGTAGCTCAGGCTCACCACAGACTCATGGAAATTGACCTACCTCAGCTTCCCAAGTGCTGAGCTTATAGCTATGGTCACCATGGTGACTTTAGCTTATAAATTTAAACAAACATAAAACAAAAATATTTCTGGTAACAGTTTATAATTCTATTATTTGGGTTCTATTTTTCATTTTTCTTTTACCTTATCTCTCTGGAGACTTTTTAATCTATTTATCCATGCATCCATCCATGCATCTATCCACAAGTCCATCCATGTATCTGTCCATGTGTCCATCCATGCATCTGTCTATGCATCCATCCATGCATCCGTCCATGCATGTGTCCATCTATGCATCTGCCCATGCATACATCCATGCATGAGTGCAGCTGTCTATGCATCCATCCATACAGCCATCCAACCATCTAGCTATCCATCCATCCTATAACTCATTGTATGAGTTAAGCATCAATTACATTCAAGAACTTGTGCTAGATAAGGAAGTAGTGTAGGGTTTATAAAAATGAATTACACACTATATATCATACTCTCAAGTTTGTAATGTAGCAATAAAAAATAGATGTATATACTCTATATAAGAAAGTTCTTAAGCCAGGAGTGGTGGCGCATGCCTTTAATCCCAACACTCAAGAGGCAGAGGTAGGCAGATCTCTGTGAGATAGAGGCCAGCCTGGTCTACATAGCAAGTTCCAGGCCAGCTGGGGCTACAGGGAGATCCCGTTTCAACCAAAAAGAGAAAGTTATTGATAAATACCAGGAAGTTATTATATATGTAATAAAACAATAGTAATTCTAAAAGAGGTGGAGTTTTATAAGCAACAGACAACTGAAACTACATTTTCAAACAAGGTTCACTGAATCCCCTGCCACATGCTGCACACTTGCTCGCTTTCTATATTTGCTGTTTTCAGTCAATAGTTTCACCTGCCGTACACTTGGATTAGAAACTAGAAATAATGAAGTCATCCTTGCTTCAGATTTCTCCTGCACTTGCATTAATCACCAAGGTCAGATACGTTCCTTTGTAAATGTTTCTTGGGTTTATCTCTGACTCCATTCTTTCCATTCAATTTTTGCAGCATTTTGTTTGCTGGTTTCCCTCTCTTTTATGGACTTTGTAAATTTTTGTAATCATGCACAGCTAGAGGAATACATCCAAAGCAAACCAGAAGTGCCTGGAAGAGAACTGGTGAGAGTTCCCACGCCCTGCTCCCGTTAGCTGTCTGCGGGCTTCATCTCAGTGTGCACTCTGTATCTCTCTCCTGCCCCATCTTCCCACTCATCTCTGTCTTAACCATATCTCTTCTCACACATCTTTGATTTCTGGAGTCTCTGCCTTTCACATATTCTTGAAAAATCACTTGCACATGGCACCCCTAAGCTGGGAGCAGCGGCATTCTCATCGTGTGATGCCGAGGACTAGATAGCTCTGGTACTTATCTGTAATGCTTTTAGGAGCGCCTGGGCGTCTTACCTACTCCGTGGTTGTTAGGTGAAGAAGATAAGGAGGGAGTGAGGGAGGAAGGAACAGGAAGAGAAATTGGAGGTCAGCCTTCATTGGGGAGTGGAGGCAAATGAATCTAGGCCCTTCCACAGCGTGTTGACCAGAATGAGAAGTGGCAGAGCACAAAGCTAAAAGCCAGGTTGACGTCTTTTTAAAGAGAGTCAGCTTTTTTTCTGTGCACTGGGGCTGTGAATTAAATGCTATCTTCCAATCTTTTGAGATTATGGTGAGCGACCAGCCCCACTCAGCTTTGTACTAGTCAAACACTCAGGCTTCTGAGGATTTGTAAAACCAACCATATTCTGAGAGACATCATCAGCAGGCCCCCAGAGGTGGCTTGCTTTGCAAGTGCCTTAGGGGCAGATGAAATCAGTATCAGGCCAAATTATGACTTGAGGATGTTAATAGTTCAACTATAGAATTTTCTCAGAACATTTCCCTTGCCAGTTAATGAGTTTTTAAAAATACGTGTTTTGTATTGTATGGTTATTGTCTTAGAAATTTTCTGTGAACTCCTATTCTACTGAGTACAGAAGCATTTTTTCAGAGAAAAGCACAGCTACAGGTTCTGGCAAACCTCTGGTCAATCAACTGACCGTATGCAAGCTTGCTTCATTTGCATTTCTATTTAAGGACACTGTATCTAATACATATTGTTAGTTCACTAGCATCTGCACATGGGTGCAAACATTGAATAAGCATTGTAAGTACTGGTTTTGAAGTGGCAAAAAAAATTTAGAAAGTAAGTGAATACATAGATCTGGAATCAGTGAAAAAATGAGGAGTTCTAATTTCTTTTAAAAAAATTTTTTAAATTAAAAATTTTTTTTAAAATTCCCTCTATGGAAAACAGTGTAGAGAACTCTTGAAAAACTAAAAATAAACCTACCATATGACCCGGTTATACCACTCCCTGGCATATACCCAAAGGACTCATCCTATTGAAGACACACTTGTACAATCATGTTTGTTGCTGCTCTTTTCACAAAACCTAAGAAATGGAAGCAACCTAAGTGTCCCTCAACTGACGAGTGGTTAACAAAAATGTGGTCGATTCACACAATGGAGTTCTATTCAGCAGTAAAGAAAGATGAAATAATGAAATTTTCAGGTAAATGGATAGATCTAGAAACTGTTATACTAAGAGAAGTAACACAGACTCATAAAAGCAAATAACATATGTTCACCCTCATATGTGGATCCTAGCACCAAATCCTTTTAAATTCCAGGTCCTTTTAATAAGATGATGCTGTACAGCAGTCCCTTCTGCATGAAATAACCACCATCATCACGACTTCAGCTGAGCCTGATCGCTAAACAGCATCACAATTGGGCTTGTTGATCGTTGTGCTCATTCATTAAAGGAGTGCCATGCAGGGTCACTGGATCCTAATCACACATGGCCTCCTGGATTTGGGGAGGGCTAAAATATACAATCTGGGGAAGGCTAGGAAGAGGAGGCATGACCCATGCTGGGTAAAGGCTTTCCAGTGTGCATACTCTCAGGTCATACATACACCTCAGCAACCCCTCAGTTATCTTGGTAAGTAAGCTCAATAAATTCACTGGTTCCCTAAGTAAAACTTGGCTCAACACTAGAACCTTGAATGGGAATAAGCATTGCATAGCATCCCCAGGAAAAGAACTCTCACAACAGATCGAAAATGTATTTGTTAATGCTATTATGTCTAATAATTATTTTAAAAAAGAGAAAATGAGAATGTAAAAGATATTAAAAGGATATGGAAAGGATATGGAGATATTTTCCAAAATAGAAAAAATGAGAAAGCCTAAGCAAGTGATGAAGGTCTGTGTAGATTTGTTATGATATATAAAGGATGAGAAAAAATAATATACGCATAATCTTAAAATGTCCATAGTCATAGTTTAGTCAATTAGTTTAAGGAACAAAATCTATATCTAGTCAGTTTATCTGAGAATATTTGTTTTTTTACCCAAGCCTTATCTACATAGCACATGATAATTAAAAGTACCAGACTGGTGGAACTAACCTTATTGGATATTTAACAGACATAGTTTGAGGCCTATACTAATGTGGTCAGAAGGACTTGAAGGACAGTGTTTGCCCCTTGCCCTCCAAGGCTAAGTTCCAGCGGACTATGGAACAACTCTTAAAATGTCCTGTAACTCTGGTGAGTCACCTTTCCTCTTCTTCAGGGAGGCCATGGAGACCCCACGAGATGGACTTGAACCAGTGTCCAGTCTACAAAGAGGAAGGTCACCTCAGAGGAAACATCTCATTCATGCTTCCAAGTGAAGCCAGACATGATCGAGTAGGACCTTTGACTTATCTTTACATAGATGGACCTGGTAAAAGAGAGGAGCCAGGAGCTACTCCCAAGCCCATGTGACCCCTGAGGAACAGATCCTCAAATGACCTTAAATGTAAAAATAAATTGATTTATTTGGGCAAACTATATGGTCTTAAACACCCAAAAGGAAAGTATAACCAAAGAGTAAAGTCATCAGTATATTTCTTTAAGAGTTCAAGGGATTATATTTCCCAGATATTAGGCTTAAGTCTATATAAAAAGTTATTTAAGGCTGGGTGTGGTGGCACACTTTTGTTCCTAACCAGAAGGTGCTGCTCAGATGTAAGGCTTCAAATCTTAGTCTCCAATACTGTAGTGCCTATCTGTAGCTAAGGGAGATAACCAGCTGTTGTTCTAAAATGACGGATAAATTTGTTTTCTCCCCTTATCTAGAAGCCTTTGAGAGGGAACCGACACTGATTCTAAGGCTTTGAAAAGGAACTGGCACTGATTCTAACCACTCCAGCAGCTATCAAAATACCTGAATATAAATCCTGAATCAATCACTCTAGAATCCAGCCTTGGAAGACAAAAGAAAAATGAGGAGGAACCCAATAGAGGGATGCTTTTGGAAGCCCTTGTCAAGAAACTCCAATGGACTCTCACACGAACATTCGAAAATTGCCCTGTTCTGACTTTTTTCTAGTTCCCTGTCTAGAACTTGAAATGCTAATTACTCTTGCCTTTACTTCTCCTTTACATCTCCTATTCATGATTCAAGGACTTTCTTTTCCCCTTGAAGACAGGAGTTATGCAATTTGGTAGTCTTTTAGATAGACCCACTGAAGGGGTACTCCAGTTGCCTCACCCTGCATCCCTGTTCAGCATGACAAAGCCAGAGCGGTCTGCATCCCGATTCCTATTGGCAATTTGGGTAACCCCTTCAGAGGATGGTATGATAAGAGTAGGAGGTAGGAATTCGCTAGGCAGTTGTAGTCCTAGTACTTGGGAGGCAGAGGCAGGCAGATGTCTGTGAGTTCGAGGCCAACCTGGTCTACATAGTTCCAGGTCAGCTGGCGCTACAGGGAGACCCTATCTCAAAAAGACAAAAAAAAAAAAAAAAAGATCCAAAAGAAAAGTAGCCAGTTTCTTGGCTAAAACTCACAATGTCCTTGGGCCTCTTAGCAACCTACTCTGTTCCAAAGGCCAAAAATGTTGAAAATATTTGGGAGCTTTTATCTAATCTTTAAAAGATTTTAGGGTTATGTCTTCAGAGGGGAGATTGTTAGAGTAGCCAAGAGCCCCATAAAAAATAAATCAAAGGATTCGCCCTTCCATCTCCTCCACAGTTCTCTGCTCCTGGTTTGGGCCCTGTGCCATTCCTGGTCTTGGGTCCCCAGACACCTGGGGAACTGGTGCTGCTTCCTGATCGTTTTCAACCAGGCCAACTTGGTGCCTTCCTTGGGCCCCAGGAGCACTGCCTCTGGACCCGGCCCTGCCCTCACCTCTCTCTGCTCCCCCGGACCTGCACCACCTGCTAACTCTCCTGGCCTTCTACCCTATCCTCAGGCCTCTCGGGGTGGGTCCATCGTGGAGCCTTCCGCGCATTGACTCCCCAGGCCTCATTCGCCTTTCCATCTCCGCCGCTATTCTCTGCTCCCGGTTTGGGCCGTGGGCCATTCCTGGTCTTGGGGTCCCCAGACACCTGGGGAACTGGTGCTGCTTCCTGATCGTTTTCAACCAGGCCAACTTGGTGCCTTCCTTGGGCCCCAGGAGCACTGCCTCTGGACCCGGCCCTGCCCTCACCTCTCTCTGCTCCCCCGGACCTGCACCACCTGCTAACTCTCCTGGCCTTCTACCCTATCCTCAGGCCTCTCGGGGTGGGTCCATCGTGGAGCCTTCCGCGCATTGACTCCCCAGGCCTCATTCGCCTTTCCATCTCCGCCGCTATTCTCTGCTCCCGGTTTGGGCCGTGGGCCATTCCTGGTCTTGGGGTCCCCAGACACCTGGGGAACTGGTGCTGCTTCCTGATCTTTTTCAACCAGGCCAGCTTGGTGCCTTCCTTGGGCCCCAGGAGCACTGCTTCTGGACCTGGCCCCGCCCTCACCTCCCTCTACTTCCCTGGTCCTGCAACACCCGACAGCCTCTTTCTGGGGCTGACAGCCTCTTACTGGGGGCTCCGAGGCTTACCTTTACTCTCCCTGATCCTTTGCATACAGTACAACCCAGCTACTCAATCCACTCCCTGGGAAATCTTGGGGCTTCTTCCCTCCCCATCTGCTTTTG
>NW_008347810.1:2715813-2716586 GCF_000622305.1 Nannospalax galili
GAACCAGCTCTTCATACCCAAAAAGTAAACCACAAAGACACATAAAGCTCAAAAATAAAAGAAGCAGAACTAAACTTGAAGGCCCGAGTATCACACAAGAGTCAGAAACTACAAAAGAAATTCACATGTCAAAATCACAGAGAAAAAATAATAACATGAAAAACCAAAATAACATATCCCCACCAAATACCAGTAATCCTCTAGAGGAGCACAATGAGAATCCTCTAGAGACAATGCAGGACATGGAACTCAAAAGAACAATGATGAATATGATAAAAGAATTCAGTGAATTTAAAGAACACACAAACAAGGTAATCATAGAGCTGAAGGAAGATAGGGATAAACTTCTGAATGAATTCAGAAAAGAGCTAGAAATATTGAAGAATACTCAGGCTGAAATAAAGAACGAAGTGAAACACTCCATAAGCCAATTAGAAACAACAGGAGAAAGCCTCACCAATAGGATGAACGAAATGGAAAACAGAGTATCAAGACTGGAAGATAAAGTGGACGAACTGGACCACTCAAGCAAAGACTGAAAAATTTAAGAAATCTCAAGAATGGAATATGCAGGAATTGAGTGATACCATAAAAAGACCAAACTTGCGAATCATAGGCATACGGGACGGAGAAGAATCCCAAGACAATGGCATGGACCAGATCTTCAACAGAATTGTGGAAGAAAATTTCCCAAACTTAAGAAAGATATGCCCATACAAATACAAGAAGCATACAGAACACCAAAAAGACAGGACCAGAACAGAAACTCTCCA
>NW_008347810.1:2720572-2735227 GCF_000622305.1 Nannospalax galili
CTCAGATGCCGAGGAGCTCAGAAGGTGGGCGACTACGACCAGCAATAGTCATTTATATAGAGATTAGAAATGCATGTGAAAACGTCTCAATGTCAATAGGCTTGGAATGAATTTTTCTGTATGAAACTGTGTGTTTTGACAACGTAGTGGAGATCTTTTTTAAACGTTGTAACATCATTTTATTTTATGTCTTATAGAGTTTATAATGAGTAAAAGATTATATAAGCGTAATAATTCATCTGTTAACCTAGAAATGTACAGCCAATTTTGAAAGAGATGTACCCTAGCTCAGAAAAATGTTATTGAATAGGTTAATGCTGTTGTAATGAAATGCTTCTTTTAATTAAAATAAATAAAAAAAAATAAATCAAAGAAGAAGAAAGAGTAAATGAAATTATCAGAAAAAAGTGATTGGGAGATATGGGAGGAGTTGGAAGGGAGGGAATGGGCATGGATTTAATCAAAACACTTTATATGCATGTATGAAATTCTCAATAAATTATTTACTTAAAAAAAGAGTAGACTTAATACAATATAGAAACTAAATAAAAAAGTTGTTGGGGTCCTCTGTCATGCAAAGTAGAAGTCTCTTCACGTCCGGATAGCGCACGAGCTCGGAAACCATGTGCTGCAGATTCCTTTCATAGCAGAGTGCCTTCCTGGCATCTTCCCTGACTCTTCTTTTAAAGTGCTCGCCACAAATACATGCCCTCCGGCACAGGAGCTACCAGGTTTTTAATCAGGCGTTGTCTGATGTAAATGAGGCATCCTAAAAGTACCTATTAGCTAAGGCTTCTTCTACTGTCTCCACACTATAAGTAGTCCTAGTTTTACCCCAATAAAGTTGGAGCTGGAGCTGAATCACTGAGATCTGAGCTGAGTCACTTGTCTTGAGCTGTAACACTAAATCCTGTGATCCAGTCTCTCCGGGGGGCGCTATTCCTCCGTCACCGACTCGCGGACACCCTGGCTTTCGCCGTCCCTCGTACTCTTCCCGTGTGGTCCAAGTGGCCAGTGGACCTCACATCCTGAGGAAGGTATACGGGTGAAATAGGGACGGGATCGACTGAGTAGACCTCAGTAGCAGAGGAACTTTCACTGCCCAGGAGTGCGCGCTGGGACCCTGAGAGCTCAGCGCGTGCTCACCTATAAAAGGTAAAGGAATGAAATGGTTTAATTTCTTTGAAATAAATTCACATTTTACATGCATAAATTTGAAACCCATGCACAATTAGTTGACTTCGTTTTGAAGTTGCTCTTCTCCCAAGAGGCTGTGGTTTAGTTGTTATAAATCAAGGTAGTGTTTTGAATGAGAAATATTTCCCATAGGTTCATGGATTTGAACACTTGGTCCCCAGTTGATGGTGCCTTTTGGGAATGTTTGGAACCTTTAGGAGGTGGCACCTTGTTGGAGGTAGTCACTTGGGCAAGTTTTGAGGGTTCATAGCCTTGCCCCATTTCCATTTTGCTCTCTGCTTGGTGTTTTCATGTAAACATGTGACTTCTCAGGTTCCTGCTCCTGCTGTTGTGCCTTTCTGCCATGATGAATTCTTACCCTCCCAGATCTATGAACTCAAACTCTTCTTTCCACAAAAAAATTTTAAATTAAAATAATTTAGAAAATTTATTATTTTTAAAATGTGTATGAATGTATTGACTGCCTATATGTAAGTGCACCCCCACCTGTGTCGTGCAGTGCTTGCAGAGGTCAGAAGAGGGGGTTGGATCCCCTGGAACTGAAGTTACAGACAGTTGTTAGCTGCTCTGTGGGTGCTGGGATTCGAGCCCGGGTCTTCTGCAAGAATAGTCAGTGCTCTTAAATGCTGAGCCATCTCTCCAGCCCAAGTTCTAATTTCTTAAGATGTGAGTCTGAGCTATGCTTAAATTTCTGTGCAGATATGTAGTAGAGTTTAGAGCTGTCACTGCTATCACAGCCCTTGGCTAAGACTCAAAGAGTCCAACACAGTTCTGAAGCATCTTTAGTTCATGGTGAATATATATTTGATTTATTATATAATTAATTATTATTTTGAGCTTTTCATGTTTTTTACCATTCTGGAGGCTTATCAGAACATAAAGCTTTCTTAATAACATAATTGTTTCCTGACCATATCTCATTTGATTCTCCTGTCTGAAAGGTCATTTGTGGGGTTGGCAAGGGGAGAAATGTTATAAAGGGGGGACTCTAGCCTGGAGGAACAGGCACAAGATAAAGACAAAGGCCTGGAGCTAGAGCACATTATGAGGTCACGTTTAGAAGCCAGGTTTTATTTTAGCAGCTCTATCGTGCCTTTAGAAGCAGCCAACAGGGTGAGCTTGGTATGGGGTCAGGTGGCCCAGGAACTAACAGCTGAATAGAAGGTAGGGCAGGTGCCCGTAGGAGGTAGTGAAGACTTTGAAGGTGAGTGATAAAGTAAACAAACCAAAGCAACCTGACATAACCAGCTGCTGGCCAAGTTATGTCATCACGCAGTGTTAAGAACACAATCTCTGGAGGCAAATATGCTGAGTTTCAAATCGGTTGAATGAACCTTTGAGGCTGTGAGCCTTTGAGGGGCAAGTTATCGAGCCTCTCTGTACATTAATTTACTTGGGACATTGGAACAGTAATAATACTAGCATCAGAGGGTCATTGTAAATGAATTATATCTTTGAAATGCTATGTAAGTATTGACTATTCATACTTGGGAAAGCTTCAGGCCCTCAGTGACCAGCACAAAAGAAACCCCATATCTGCTACCAGTGGGGGCCAGAAGGGCAGGGATATCTAAGCCCTGTGTGGCCCTCGTGTTACTACTGCAAGTGTTAATGCTGAGCATGGAGGCACAGTGTTTAGTAGCTTTTCTCCTGGGTTGTGTTCTTGCTTTGATCCTGTCTTTCCTTGCTGTGCCCCTATTTTCCCCACTCTGTGGCACTGTATATTGGAAGAAGGTCATTTGTCAGCCAATTTTACAGCAGTTCACGGCTAAGAGTTTACTTTGGATCTCAGAAGAGACTGAGCTTGGGAACAGTGGTGAGAATGTTAAGACTATGGAGACTTTTAAAGCTGCACTGAACATTCTGCATTGTGAGATGGCCATGAGCCTATGGGTGTTGCGGGTGGGACTGGTATGGTTTGGATGTGAAGTGTCCACTCTAGGCTCCTGAGCTGCTCCTCAGCTCTTGGCACTGGTTTAGAAGGTTGAGCCTAACTGGAGGAAGTGGGCTGCTGGGAGGTGGGTCTTAAGGCCAGCCCATTTGAGGCTTGGGGTCTGTTTCCTGATTTGGCTGTCACAGAAGGAGCTCCATCACATATTGCAGATGTATGAACTGCAGCATGCCTTCCCTGACAGGATGAGCTAAAGCCAAGAGCCAAGAGAAACCTCTGATTCCCTGAGTGACTAATGTCAGGTATTAAACAGTAATAACATTACAGTTCCATCTTTCTTCTCGATTCCTTCTCCTGAAATCCATGTTTGAACTCATACTGAATTTCAAAATCAAAATAGTCAAACAGTTCCCATTCCCAGTTAATTTCATTTGCAACATAAATCAGCCTATAAAATTCTAATTTTAATACATTTGTATGGTTACATTTCACCTTTCAATATACACTTTTCCTTTATTTTGGCTAGTCAATAGTTTATAAAAATGCACTGTTTATCTTTTATGAAGATGTAGGACTGGATTATGCATATGCTTATGATTATATTTAAAATTTTAACAGTAAAATTTATTGAGAGACCTTTTCAAAGTTAGGAAGGAGCAGGGGCATGATAATGGATGCCTGTAAATCTGGTTTTTGGAAGATGATGGCAGGAGGATCAGGAGTTCAAGGTTATCCTCAGGTACATAGTGAGTTTGTTTGAGGCCAGCCTGGGTTACATGAGACTCCATCTGAAAAATCAGAAAGCAAAAATAGATACAGAGGAAGATAAGAAGGTAAGATAAGAATGAAGGTTTCAAGTCCCATGCAGGCTCAAACTAGAAAAAGTCCCAGCATAGACCTGAGGAAGTAGGTGAGAAGCTGCAACCCCACCTGAGCAAATGTGGCAGCAGATGGCTGCTGTAGGGGCGGACACGGTCTCTTTCAAGCAAGCATGGGACTCTTGGTAGGATAAGTGGCTCCAGTGGATGGACCCACACTGAAGGACATTTGGGGACACAAATTAGAATCTATAGGCTTTATTATATATACAACAGAGTATATTAAATCAGGCGGGGGGGGATAAGGAGATGTAAAGATAGGAAAAGGGATCTAAATACCATCAAATTATACTATATGCCAAGTGCAAAATTTCAATAAAAAGAACCCCTTCCAGTGGGATTACTCTGCATCACAGACTGTCTTGGGCACAAACAGTTATGAGAAGAAAGATAAGATGCTTGCTATCACTGAGCAGTGATGCCAAAATTTATCTTATGTTCCAGGCATACAAAGTGAAGGATTCAGATAGCATTCTTCTACTGCTTATAGACTGATGCAAAGAAGGAAATAAATACCACACACACACACACACACACACACACACACACACACACACACTGAATAGATGCATATCTTTATTTGGGGATCACAGTAATTCATATGCCTGTTTATTTATGATATATTCTTTTTTATATTTTTGTCTTTTTGAGACAGGGTCTCCTTGCACCCCAGCTGGCCTGGAACTCACTACATATACCAGGTTGGCCTTCATGTCACAGAGATCCTCCTGCCTCTGACTCCCAAGTCTCCCAAGTGCTGGGATTAAAGGCATGGGCTACCACATCTGGCCTGATATATTCTTTTTGACTGGTTTGTAATGTAATTGGGTTTTAAAATAAGTCTACCATGTAAGTGTACATTTACTGTATTGAATGAGAGAGAGAGAGAGAGAGAGAGAGAGAGAGAGAGAGAGAGAGAGAGAGAGACCTAGGAGTCAGGAGTATGGCTAGGGGAAAGCAGACTGAGACCTTACTGACACTGACTGGAGGATATGGAGGTTCACTGATTAGTGTCTACAAGACTACAAAACCGGCCTCATTATTTGTCCTGTTAGAATCCACCAGTGAATGACCAAATTTACAAGATGAAGTAGTCAAAAGATACGTGGAGACTGGAGAGATAACTCAACACTTTAAGAGCACTTGCTGTCATTGCAGATGACTCAAGTTTGGTTCCCAGAACCAACATGGTGGGTCACAATAATTCAGAACTCCAGTTCCAGGGAATCTGAGACCCTGTCCTGGCCTCTTCTGGCATTGCATGTGCAGGTTCACTTACATACATGCAGGCAAAACAGTCATACATACAATTTTTTAAAAAACTGGGCAAGACTATTTTAATAAAATGATCAATGTCAGCATCACTAGGGACACCTTTGTGGAAGGTACAATTCTTCAAAAGTCCATCACTTCAATATGACTAAGAGAAAAACCATCAGACATCCAGATGGAGGAACAAAGTGCCTGAACAGTCATCTTCAAAATTGCAAAGATCACAGGACATAAGCAAAGGCTAAGAGATTGTCATCAACTAGAGGAGACTAAGGAGGGATGACAATTAAATGCTGTGGTGGAGTTTTGGAAGAAAAAAAAGATTTTCATTAAAATTGGTAAAATTTGAATAAGTTTAGCAGAATTTAGTATAGCTAAGTAAAGTTTAATGTAGTGCAGTATAGTTAATTAGAAATGTACCAGTTAATTTCTTAGTTTAAAAAACTGTATATTTTTTGTATAAGATAATAATATTAGGAGAAAATATCCTATTTGTCTGTACTTCAAAAAAGTACCCAGTTTCTTGGCTAAAAGTCAAAATGTCCTTGGGACTGTTAGCAACATACTCTGTTCCAAAGGCAAAAAATGTCAAAAGTTTGGGAGCTTGTATCTGATCCTTAAAAGATTTTAGGGTTAGCTCTTCAGAGGGGTGAATGTTAGAGTAGCCAAAAGCCCCATAAAAATAAATAAACGAAAGAAGAAAAAAAGAAAAAGAAAAAAGTAATGGGGAGACATGGGAGGAGTTGGAGGGGAGAGAGTGGGCATGGATTTGATCAAAATGTATGAAATTCTCAATAAAGTTTTTGTAAAAGTTAAAAAAAATTTCCTAAAATTTTTTTCTTTACATGAAACAAAAACAAAATTTTGTAAAATGAAACAAGAATAAAAACTATTTGATAAAGTAAAAAAAATATACAAGTAATAAAATGGTGAGAGTATAATCAGGCAAACCTTTCTTGAAGGGCAATTTGTTGTGTATTTTTAAGTTCTTCCATGAATATAACATATAAATGACTGGGGAAATATAAAAAACAATCTTAGTCTACAAGATGTTTAATATGGCATAGTAATTTGCAGAGACAAAGCAGATATATTCCAATCAAATCAAAGAGGCATGACTAAGCCATCTGTTAATTTATCAGTATAAACAAATACTGCAGCTATTAAATGTTGTGTAAATTATATTTGCAGACTGATAGAGATAAACATATGTAGCTTTATATAAAACAATACAGGGTAGAAAAAAAGCATAACTGCTTTCTGGGGGAATTTTAAAGTATTCTTATTAATTCTTTGAGAATTTCACTGAGTATTTTTATCCTGTTCACTCCCCTCTTCTCCCCCTAACTCTTCTCAGATGCCCCCCACCTCCTCTTCTCCCCCTAACTCTTCTCAGATGCCCCCACCTCCTCTTCTCCCCCTAACTCTTCTCAGATGCCCCCCACCTCCTCTTCTCCCCCTAACTCTTCTCAGATGCCCCCACCTCCTCTTCTTCCCCTAACTCTTCTCAGGTGTCCCCCACCTCCTCTTCTCCCCCTAACTCTTCTCAGATGCCCCTGCCTCCCCATCTCCTCCCATCTTAGTGTCCTTTTTAAGAAATAACCCACTGGGACCAATTTGTGCTGCCCATACACTAATGCTTGACCCACCAGCAGCCAGACCCTTGAAGAAAACTGATTATTCTTAGAAGCTATAATTTGTCCGTATTATTTTTCATTAGAAGCTATCAATTGTCAATAGTTCTTCAGTTACTCACGAACCCCTCCCCCCTAATGTTAGAATCTTGACTGGCTTGGTCTTGTGCAGGCAACCACAGCTGCCGTTGAGTTCATGAGTACAGACATTCTGTCGTGACCAGAAGACAGTCTAACTCCTCCCCAACCTCTTACAGTCTTTCTGCCCTCCCTTCTGCTATGGTCCCTGAGCCTTGAGACGGGGGATGTGGTATAGGTATCCTGTTTGTGGCTGAGCACTCCACTGCCATGCATTCTCTGAACTTTGATCAGTTTTGAGTTTATGTGCGAATCATTGCCAGTTGAATGCACAAAGAAACTTCCCTGATGATGCCTGAAAGCTGCACTAATCTATTACATAGTTGTAGATGGCTGTTTGATACTATGTCCATTTAGCAAAATAACAGTGGCAGGTTTACCTCTGGGGCCTGTAGGTCCCCAACTATGGTTTTTTTTTGGGGGGGGTGGGGAGGGTTTATTCACCTTACATCTCTCAGGTCATAGTTCATCAGGGAGCCCAAGGTAGGAACTCAGGGCAGGAACCTGGAAGCAGGATCTGGAGCACAGGCCATAGAAGAATGCTGCTTACTGGCTTACTCCCCTGGCCCCTGCTCAGCCTGTTTTCTTATGCAACACAGGCCCACCTGCCCAGGGGTGGTACCGCCCACAGTGGGCTGGGCCCTCCCACACCACTCAACAATCAAGAAGGTGCCCCATGGAAATGGCCACAGGCCAGTCCAATGAAGGAAAGTCCTCAATTGAGGCTCCCTCAGCCCAGGTGTGTCAAGGTGACACTAAAGCTCTCCAGCACACTAGTCCACCATGTATGTCTGACTTACATGCCTGCTTTAAAATGGCAGAGGTTTTTCTCTTTCCTCCATTCTCCATCTCTGGACAGTAGCTGAGATTTGCAGCTTTCCTGGTCTAATGGTTTTTCTCTTAAAGTCTAATAAAAGTGTCCTAAAGCTTCCATTTGAATCCACTCTTAAATTCTTTTATTAATGAGCCTAGGAATAGTAGAGGGGAACTTGCTGTTCCCTGCATCACAAGGTATTAAGAAAACTGGATTTCTTGAAAAGTTTATAGTCATGCAGACTTCTGAAAACTTCGCTCATGAAATACAGAAGAAGAAATACACAACTTGACCAAGGTTTGATCATGGTAAAAATGCAGTTTTTTCACAAAATGATGATGTCTACAAAGGTCATCCTTGAGCTGTAGTCAGCAACAGCATGAAATTCAAGGGTAAAGTTAATAGCTTACAAAAAAGGATTCAAGGTCAAATGTAGTTCAGAAACTGCTGCTACAGAAACTGATGAGGACATCGTTTATCTCAGGTGCAAAGTCCTCTATGCTACACATTGCTTAAGTTAATGAAAAGGCAAAGCATCAGCTATATCTTCATGTACCTCCAAGGTACCCAGATTAAAGAGCCAAATGGTAGGGACAGCTATTAAAATGCCAAGAGGAGAAGCAGGGGACCACTCCCAAGAGCTCTGGATACTGAACATTTTCAGTTCTCTGGTCAAGCATCCTTCAACACCTAAACTCAGCCAGGCATGGACACATGGGCCACCTTGCCACAGTGTTAGGGGAGAACAGAGAACAGCAGCCCTACTTCCCCACTTTGCCTTCAACATTAAAAACAACAACAACAACAAAACACCATTAGGAGCTAGAGAGATGGCTCGGTGGTTAAAGCGCATATTGCCCTTGCAGAGGACCTGAGTTCAGTTCCCAGCACCCATAACCAGCAGCTTCCAACCACCTATAACTCCATCTCCAGTGGATCTGATGTCCATTTCTGGCCTCCATGGGCACCTGCATGCACATGTGCACATCCACTCACACACAGAAACACAAACATACACATAACTTAAAAAAAATCTTTGCCGGGCGTGGTAGTGCATGCCTGTAGTCCCACCACTTGGGAGGCAGAAGCAGGAGGATCTCTGTGAGTTCAAGGCCAGCCTGGTCTACATAGTGAGTTCCATGCCAGCTGGAGCTACAGGAAGACGCTGTTTCAAAAAGATAAAAAAAAAATCTTTATAAAAGTAAAAAGAAAGCAGCATTAGCTTTAAGTTGAAGGGGGAACCAGGCTTAGTGTCAGCAGTGAGTGGTTTAAACAAAATAGAAGATTGAAATTCAAACTGCTCTATGTTCATTGCCAACTTTAACCATGCTCTCTCCGATTCCCCTTTCTCTTAGTGAGCAGTCTTCTAAGATTCTGAGGTATGCTAAGTCATTTAAGTTTAGTCTGATTTAAACTTTTCATTCAGTTCTCGTGCTTTCTGTGTTAATTAGCTAAGGCTGTAGAAGCACACTATCACAGACTGAGTGGTTTAGAGAAGAGAAATTTGTTTTGTGACAGCTCTGGAAGCTAGAAGTCCAAAGACCAAGGTGTCAGCAGTCCCCTTTTCCTGGGCTTGTAGATAGCCAGCTTCTCACTGTGTCTCTGGGGTCATTCCTCCATGTCCTAATCCCTGGTTAATAAAGACATCAATCCTACTGGAGTAGTGAGGCGCTAGCCATATAGTTTTTTAAATTTTTACAAAAACTTTATTGAGAATTTCATACATGCATAGAAGGTGTTTTGATGAACTCCATGCCCACTCCCTCCCCTCCAACTTTCCCCCTCTGAAGAGGTAACACTAAAATCTTGTAAGGATTAGATACAAGCTCCCAAATACTTTTGACATTTTTGGCTTTTGGAAAAGAGTATGTTGCTAACAGGCCCAAGGACATTTTGACTTTTAGCCAAGAAACTGGTGACTTTTCTTTGGGATCTTCTAACCCTAACTGCCTAGCCAAATCCAACCTCCTATTCTTATCACGAAATCCTCTGAAGGGGTTACCCAAATTGCAAATAGGGAATAGGGATGCATACCCCTCTGGCTTCTTCCATGCTGAACAGGGACGCAGGGTGAGGCAACTGGAGTACCCCTTCAGTGGGTCTATCTAAAAGACTCCCAAATTGCATAACTCTTGTCTCTAAGGGGAGAAGAAAGTCCTTGAATCGTAGATAGATGTGAAGGAGAAGTAAAGGCAAGAGTAATTAGCATTACAAGTTCTAGACAGGGAACTAGAAAAAAGTCAGAACAGGGCAATTTTCAAATGTTCATATGAAAGTTCTTGATAAAGTTCTTGATAAGTTTCTTGATAAGGGCTCCCAAAAGCATCTGTCTATTGGGTTCTTCCTCATTTTTTTTTTTTTTTGTCTTCCAAGGTTGGACTAGTTGGCTGGGAAGAGTGGCTGGATACTCAGGTGAGGGTCCAGTCCAACTATGGGTTCTTAGCCAAATTTACTGTACGAGGCATGAGTTTTCTCTTGTGGAATAAGCCTTAATTCCAACCAGAAAGTGGTTGGTTATCCCATACATTTGTGTCACTATTGCACTCATGGGCGTATTTTGCCATGCTGGTCATTGTTGGAATTCACAGGTTCACAGCTGGGTAAGACTGCTGATGACTTTTTCATGCAGTAGCCTGCATAGTAGCACTTTCTTTTTAAAAAAAATTGGTAGGTGGATCTCTGTGAGTTCAAGGCCAGCCTGGCCTACATAGTGAGTTCTATTACAGCTGGGGCTATAGGGAGACCCTGTCTCAAAAAGACCAAAAATTTTTTTATTTATTATTATTTTATGTGTGTGCATGTATTGCCTGCATATATGTGTTGTGCAATGCTCACAGAGGCCAGAAGAGGGCATCGGATCCCCTGGAACTGGAGTTTTGGACAGTTGTTAGCTGCCATGTGGGTGCTGGGATTCGAACTTGGATCTTCTGCAAGAATAGCCATTGCTCTTAACTGCTGAGCCATCTCTCTAGCCCCCATAGTAGCACTTTCTAGTTCTAAGAAGGTGAGCCAAAAGGGAGGAAGCTTCATGGTCAGTACCAACTTCATTTTTCCATATTCTTTGACCAAACTATGTTATGTCTTCAACAATACATTCTTACCATCAAGGTCTGATGGGAAATCAAGAACAGTGTCAATAACTTATGTTGTTTTGGGAGGGTCACTGGGACACCCCTAGCCAGAAATGGAGATATCCCATACCTGGACCTGGGCTTTTCATATGGCAACTTTGGCTTCTGGGAGGAGCATTATTCCCTGTGTGGGATAACTTCCCTTGTACTTTTTATGTGAATGTGAATATATATTTATATACAAAACAGTAGATTTCCATACGGCCTTTTCAAACATCCTTAATGTTAGTTACTCCTATCCCCACTCTTCCGCTGTCCTATCCTCCCATCTTTCTTCCCACCTAAATTATCCCCCTCTAAAAATCTTTTATAGAAAGTATTACATTCTCTAATACACAGAAAATATTCAAATGAATGCATCTCAAATAACAATGCAGCTTGTTTGTGTCTGTTGAGCTTTGCATATGTGTCTTACTTGACACTTTTCTACACAATTGTGTTAAGATTCTAGATTGTTTTCACTGCTAAGAAAAGAAGGGCCCCCATGCAAGGTGCTGTTTTCCTGATTCTTGGAAACGGAGTCTCTAAGTATTTGGAAAAGACATGGTAAAATGAAGTTCTGTAGTTATGAAAACTTTGGCTTGAGGTCCCTGACTTCAAGTTCAACAGCCCAGACTTTATTTTGAATGTGGAACAGAGCTGTGTGGCTAGCGACTATTAAGCTCCATTTGGCTTTGTTGATATGTTCAGGAACCTCTTGTTGCCCTGCCTTGAGCTTCTCTGGGGGGCACTGCAAAATTGGCCGATTGAGAAGCCTTGTTTAAGGTGCTTTCTGAAGACCATAGTGGGACAAATTTCTGGGCTGATAAAAAGGCGTTGTATAGCTTGAGCTCCCCTAGTGACTTGCCAACCAGCGCACAAGGAATGGAGATAAACTGCCAGTCAACTTGATGTTGCAGTAGGCTTCCACGGGGAGCAGCAACTCATTTTACCCTTTATGAATGGGAATCAACTGCTCTTACTTTTATTCCTAAGAAGGCAATTTTTTCATCTTTTTCTCATGTGTCAAATTTTATGCTGTTATCTTTCACTAAGTTTATGTAAGGAACAACAGTGGACTAACTTAAGGATTCTATCTATGTAGTTTAGAGGCTGTTAATTCTAATTACCTCCATAGTTACACAATTTTTAAACTATAAATGATAAAATTATAACACAGATATATTTAAAGTTAAGAATAAAAGTTACCCATCTTTATGTCATCCTTTCACTCTGTGGAGGAAATCATATAGAACTGCTTTTCTGTGTCTACATACACACACACATACACTGACAAATATACATATACACATGTACACACATACACACACACACACATATATATATGCACATATGTACACACATACATGCCAATTTGATTACCTCCCAAAAAATATGCAGCATGTTTTTTTTAAAAAAAATCTCAATATTGTGCTATGGACACTCATGGCTGTATAATGTGGAATAATCATCTATTTATCCAGTGACAATTGAAATTGTCACCATTTCTCTTTCTACTTTAAATAACAGTTAATGTACATTTCATAGACTGAGAGCTATTGTGGTTACTAGAAGCCTAAAACCCTACATGAAGAATTGTGGAGCCAAAGGTGTGGGCACGTCAGTAGTTAAAGGGTTTCTTTCTCCAATCACCCTCCTCTCTGCTTAACATGTGTGGGCTGTGGAAAATAAGAATATGAAGTCCAAACTGCCTCCAGGCTTTTTGGCCTGAACCAGGAATATTCATTCCCTTACCAGAAAGATCCCTGAGCACAGACAGGCCCTCTGAGAGGCATGCGTGTTCTAGTAAGGGGAAGGGAAACTGGGGGGGGCAGTGCTGAGTAGCCAGCATGAGGCATCCAGACTCAACTTGCTGCTAAAAACAGGAACAACAACAAAAAAGGTTCCTGCAACTGCCTGTAAAACTCGGAGATCATTTAGTTTCTGATGTATGTGCTAGAATGTCATATGACAATTTCACTGTAAGTCTTTTGATAGAAAACCTTCTATCTTTCATTGGAAGTCTTCCCAAGGTGTATTAGTCCATTTCCCATTGATATAAAAAAATATGTGGTCTGGGTACACAGAAAGAAAAGAGGCTTGTGTAGCTCAGTTCTGGGCGGCCTCCTCTGTTCAGCATCTGGTTGGGAACACAGGGACAGGACATAGAGAGGAGTGAGAAGGGCATTTAGGAGCTTGAGTAGGGAGACTGTTTCTTCTGCTTGCTTTCTATCGGTACCTCAGCATACAGTTGCACCGCACCCCACCTCACTTTGATAGTGATAAGGAGTGTCAACTTGACTAGATCTGGGATTAACTGAAATGAGAGAGATCTTAATTGGATCATCTGAAGCTGGAAGACACACCCTAAATGTGCGTGTTACCTTTTGATGACAGCCCAAATAAAAGGCCATGGCAGAAGAGAACGTTTTTGCTTTTTGCTGCTTGCCTTCTCTTTTGCTGGTGAGTTCGTCTTGCTGCTGTAGACTGAAGACTAGCTGATCTTTTGGAATTAATCAAATCTTCAGCACTAGATTGGGACTACTGAGACATCCAGCCTCGTGGACTGAACAACTATGGATTCTCAGCCTCTCCAGTGTGGTGTAGCCATTGTTGGACTACTTGTACTCTGTCCTGTGAGCTAAGCTGATAAATCTCTATACATATATATTCATTCTACTGGTTCTGTTTCTTTGGGGAACCCTGACTAATACAGATTGTGGTACCAGGAGTGGTTCTAGAGAAACAGAATTGAAAGGATGAATTTCTTTAATGGGCTTTGTTGGTATTTGGAGCAGGCTCTTCAACTCAGTGTCTTCAGGTAGCATGGAGAGCACTGAAAACCCATGGTATAGACAATTTGAAACAATTATGGATTTGAATTTGAATTATGGATTTGAATCTTCTAACTCACCTCTTGTGAAGAGCAAGTAATTCAGTGACTCTATACATAAAACATTTGACAATTTGTGGAAAAATAAGAAAAATAGTGATGCTGGCTGGTTACTTTTAGCGTCTCTGCATAAAGTGATGAAGATAAACTATGAGCTTAATGATAAAATTGACAAGCTCCATATTCGAATCAAGAGTTTAAATGTTTCCAAGTGTGCCCTGGAAGAGAATCTTCTCTCCAGCAGCCAGAGAGTTAAAGCTGCAGAAAATCAAGCTGGAGCCCTTATTATAACTTGGGATGGAGATGTGTGAGAGAACCCTGAGGAGGCTGAGTATTTGGAATCCTCAGATGTTGAGGAATTTGATTCACCTGATGAACTAATTGCCCCACCCTCAGCAGACTCACCCTCCCCACCATTTCCTGAGGCAACTAATCCCATTGAGGATGAAAATCCCATTCAGCAAGATGAAGCAGATGTCCCTCAGGGCCCAGTTGTTGTTGCCTCTAGACCTATAACCAGACTCAAAGCTAAGCAGGCCCCTAGAGGAGAAATAGAAAGTGTGGTCCATGAGGAGGTGTGCTACACCACTAAAGACCTTAGTGAATTTGCAAATTCTTTCAAGCAGAAGTCTAATGACTATGTCTGGGAATGGCTTTTAAGGGTATGGGATAATGGTGGAAGGAACATAAAATTGGATCAGGCTGAATTTATTGACACAGGCCCCCTGACTGGAGATTCTAGGTTTAATATGGAAGCTTGTGCAGTTAAAAAATGTGTTAAACGTTTATTTGATTGGTTGGCTGAGGGATTTATCAAAAGATGGCCTG
>NW_008347810.1:2736171-2777791 GCF_000622305.1 Nannospalax galili
TCCCTAGCAGTGTAACAGGACCTCAGAGTAGGGGTCAGGTGGCAGTATTGAATTACCAAAGACAAGGTGAGTGTGCTTATCATAATGGGCGGCAAAGGCAAAACAATTCCTACAATGGCATGACTCAAATGGACCTGTGCTACTGATTAGTCATGGTGTTTTCAGAGACCAAATACACAAGAAGCCTATTAAGTTTTTATTTGATCTGTATAAATAGAAAAGCTCTAGGACAAATGACAGGAAGTCAGTACTGGATCGTAGCAATAGAGAATCTCACTCAGTCAACCAATTTCCAGACTTGGGGCAGTTTACAGACCCAGAACCCCTTGAATGAGGGGAAGGCAGGGTGCCCTTGAGGAAGGACCTTGTCACAGGACCAAAGAGTTATGCTGTTCACCTTTCCCCCATCCTTCCCCAGAGGGAACTGTGGCCTTTTACTAGAGTAACTGTACATTGGGGGAAAGGAAATAATCAGACTTTCTGTGGTCTATTGGATACTGGTTCTGAGTTGACACTGATTCCGGGAGACCCTACTGTGGCCCTCCAGTTAAAGTAGGGGCTTATGGAGGTCAGGTGATAAGTGGAGTTTTGGCTGAAGTCCGACTGACAGTGGATCCAGTGGGTCCCCGAACTCATCCTGTGGTTATTTTCCCAGTACCAGAATGTATAATTGGGATAGATATACTTAGGAATTGGCAGAATACCCACATTGGTTCCCTGACCTGTGGAGTGAGGGCTATTATGGTTGGAAAGGCCAAATGGAAACCATTGGAATTGCTTCTGCCAGGGAAAATAGTGAACCAAAAACAGTATCTCATCCCTGGAAGGATTGCAGAAATTAGTGCTACCATCAAGGATTTGGAAGATGCAGGGGTGGTGATTCCCACCATATCTCCCTGTAACTCTCCTATTTGGCCTGTACAGAAGACAGATGGGTCATGGACAATGACAGTTGACTATCAAAAACTTAATCAAGTAGTGATTCCAATTGCAGCTGCTGTACCAGATGTGGTTTCCTTACTCGAGCAGATTAATACATCTCCTGGTATCTGGTATGCTTGAAAACAAATCCTGAGTCCATCACTCTTGAGTCCAGCTTTGAAGACAAAAGAAAAATGATGAGGAACCCAATAGAGGGGTGCTTTTGGATGCTCTCATCAAGAAATTCCAATGGACTCTGATATGAATATTTGAAATTTTCCCTGCTCTGACATTTTTTCTGGCTCCCTGTCTAGAACCTGTAATGCTAACTACTCTTGCCTTTACTTCTCCTTCGCATCTCCTATTCACCAGTCAAGGATTTTCTTTTCTCCCTACAGATGAGAGTTATGGAATTTGGGAGTCTATTAGATAGAAGAAGCCAGGGTGGTCTGTGACCCAATTCCCTATCAGCAATTTGGCTAACCCCTTCAGGGTTTGGTGTGATAAGAATAGGAGGTAAGAACTGGCTAGGCAGTTAGGGTAAAAATACCCCAAAGCAAAGTAGCCAGTTTCTTGGCTAAAAGTCAAAATGTCCTTGGGCTTCTTAGCAACATACTCTATTCCAAGGACCAAAAATGTCAAAAGTGTTTGGGAGCTTTTATCCAAACCCTAAAAGATTTTAGGGTTACCTCTTCAGAGGGGGGAATGTTAGAGTAGCAAAAAGCCCCATTAAAAAAAAAAAACCCAGATTCTGCATAGGAAAGAAAATGGTACTTGTCTTTCTCATTCTGGATCACTTTAATCTAACATGGTGCTCTCCAGTTCCAGCTGTCTATAAACAACATAATTTTGTCTTTCTTTATGGTGAAATAATAGTCATATATATATATATATAGCATATCTTCTTTTTCACTCACACTGTTGTGTAACCAGTTTTCTTCAAATTGCAACATTTCCTCCTGCCATGAGGTGGGAGACTCATAAGACTCTAGGGGGCTCATGAAACATTTAAGTCTCAGGCAGCTCGGGAAGATATGGGATCCACAATGTCCATCCCCAAGGTTATATAAGCATGAACATTTGGCAGGGAAAAGAGTGACCCTCTTCAGTAGAACTGCCTGGAAGTTGAGAAGGGAGCTTGAGGATAGGACTTTTGAGTAATCACCTATGTTCTTGTAACCCCAAGAAACTTAATGGTTCACTAAAAAAAAAAAAAAAAAAAAAAAAAAAAAAAAAGTATTTCAGGAGCTGATAAGGGGACACCAGGGAGGCCAACATAATGATTTGGATGTGTCTCAGGTCCTTAAATGACATCAGTGATGTCTCTTCTAACTTTTGCCTTCTGCTACAGTCACCTTGGTTAAGCTGTATAAATTTGCCTAAACTTCATGCCCTAAGTTTTAAAACAGGGACACTACCTCAAAAGATTGTAAGAGTTCATTTAACAGGAATATGCCTGTTTTTGTTCTAGTTGCTGGGGATAAAGTTTGAAGAAAACAGATAGACGCCTCTGTCGTCAAGGAGTTTAGTGGATAACCACAGCAAATAATTTATAAACTGTAAAATTCAATTCAAATATGCGTCTTCAGGTATTCAGCAGCCTTTACACACTCCATGCCACCTGCCTATCTGGGTTGCTGGGAGAATCACCAGCTGCCTGTGCACAGATTCACTGAGATGAAGCATTATGGCCCTGTGTGGTTGTCAAATACAGAAACACCAATGCCTACAACTTGGGACCCTCACTCTGAGGTATGACTGTGGCTGTAGCATCTTACCACAGACTGTATTCTGCAGCTTTGGAGGTAGCTCTCATCTCTCTTGGATGCCTTCCCAACCCATCTTAACATAAAGGAATGATCCAAAGTAATTTAAAACACCACAAAATTCCCTATCTGACTTCTTTGTGTGTTGTGATGATAGGCAAGTGTGATAGAAAATTCAGCTTCTTGACAGTAGTGCTCACTTGATGCAGGCAAGCAGAAGGTGCAGTTTTGTAAGCTGGAACTACATTTGGCTTGGGCTGTACACACATACCTCCTTGGGTAATAATGTATGTCACAGTTTAGGTCTCTTAACTGCATATACTGTGTACACCCACTCCTCTCTAAACAATGTACCCAAGAACCTGTTAGGAACATAGGCCCCCACCTACACTGAACTTCATGCACATCTCTCTGAAATAATTTTCTTATTCCCTAGCAACAATCAAACTTAGAGTTTGTTCAGTTGTACTCATAGCTATGTCTGTATAGAAGAATAGAAATGTCACTCTGGCCTAAACTGGTTTCAGGTGTATGCACAATAAGGCAAAACTGTGTTCTCAAATAGACTTTTGGGAAGAATCCCCTAATCACTACATTATGCTTATGCATAATTGGGTATGTATATGATTAAATCAGATGCATTATGGGGAAGGGATATGTACAGCAGAGAAATGGTTATATAACCTATTATATCAATTAAAATAGAGAGACACTCAATACTATGCCCCTTCGTAACTAGCCCCTCCTTCCCTCAGACCCTGTAAGAAGAGACCTTGGGCCCTTCACTCATGTGGTCAGCAGCTCTCTTGCAGTGTAATCTGAGCTTTCCGTATTTTCACTCTGAACAAAGTTTCCTCGCTGTTTTTTCAAATCTGTGTGAGCCTCTATTTCAGCTATTTGGATAAGAGGTCAAGAATCTGGAAATAGTGGGCCTGGACACTGACAATGGATAATGTATTCATTTGGGGATCAAATCTTCAGTTGGGATGTGCTACTTTGCTTGTCATGGTGACAGAATATGTAAGAGAAGCAACTTAAAGGAGGAAGGATTTATTTGGTACACAGTTATAGGGGATTTCAGAGCATCATAACAGAGAAAGCAAAGTGGCAAAAGGTATCCACTTCTGCTTACTAGGCCATATATCCCATAGGTTCCACAACTGTCCAAAACAGCCACTATCTGGGGCATTCATGAACCCATGAAGGGGCATTTTATACTTAAACCACCACAGGATGGTATTTGTCAGCTCTCCATATTGTATGCAGCATGAACAGGCTAGTCCAATGTCTCTTAAAGAGACTCCTGTGCTAGTTACTTTTTGTTTCTCAGTGACAAAATACCTCACAGAGACAACTTAATGGAAGATTTATTTTGGCTCACAGTTTCAGAGGGTTCAGTACATGGCTGCTTGGCCCCATATGCTTGAACAGAGAATCATGGTGGTGAGGGTGTGATGGAGGACAGATGGTGGGCCAGAAAGCAGACACTCAGGAGTGTCCAGAGATAATGTACCTGCTCCATGACCACCAACTTCCATCTAGCTTCCATCTTAAGTTTCCATGGCCTACCAAAATAATGCTGCCAACTAAGGATCAATCATTCAAAACATGAGCCTATGGGAGACATTTCAAATGCAAACCAAAACAACTTCTAAAACATTTCAGGCCATTTTTAGATATCAGACTGGTGTTTATTTTTAAAAGCATTTTATTTATTATTTTTAAATTTTGTATATATGAGTGTTTTGACTGCATGTACGTGAATGCACCTTAGTCATATTGTACCTGCAGAGGCCTGAAGAGGGCGTTGGATCCTCTGGAATTGGAGTTACAGAGAGTTGTGAGCCACTATGTGGGTGCTGGGAACTGAACCTGGGTCCTCTGCAAGAGTAGTTAGTGCTCTTAACCACTGAGTCATCTCTCCAGCCCTTGATATTTATTTTTTATTGTGACTGTTTTGAGTATTCTTTAATTAACTTTGTTTCACCTAAGTTGATATCAAATGAAAAGCAAACCAGAATTTAGGAGAGACTTTATTTGAAGAATCACAATGAGGTGAACTATCCTATTGAAGGGCACCATTGCAATGGGGAGGAGGACTGCTCATTGCTATGTGGGGGCTGAACTGAAGATCTGCATATGTTTCAAGACAGATAAAAATGCTTTTCACTTGTAGGGAAAAGTAAACCCCAGAAAGAGCCAGTGTGGAGACATGGGATCAAAGGATGGTGCATTGGAGAATAGATCTGAGGTCTTCTTCTCATAGCTTGTCAATGCCCAGCAACTGTCTGTTCAGTTAGCCTGGGAGGTGGAGAGAAGAACTTTGCAAGTCTCATTAACAATGATTTTGATGTTAATCATCAGTAGGAGTACATAAGGTAGGCCAACATGAGGTGAACATTTGGAGGGTCTGTGTTTGCATCATCCTATGTCTGGAAGGGGCATCATAGAGTCTCAGCAGGTTGTACAGGGCAGGGTATTCTGTGTATTGGGTGGTTTTCCCACCACAAAACAGCAGTAGTGGTGGGGTTTCTTGCCTTTCTGTTTTCCAGGATCACAGCATTCAAGAAAAGTTTCACATTCCTATTATCATATTTCTAGGGAGGAAAAGAACTGTAGTGTCTAATTTAACCCTCTCCTTTTAAAAATGAAGAAACTGAGATCAAGAAAAACATTTTCTCCCATCAAACTCATATGGTAACTTGTTAAAAAGTAGAGAGAAGTCCACACAGAGGGCTTCTCCTTCTCAGTACTAGTCTTCTCAATCTCAGGAGTTATGTATGGGGCTATGTGAGATGCAGATGCATTTGATAGGTAAAAACCAAGACACAAACAAGAAATCCAGCAGGGCAGGGTTTATTTGGAAGATCACATGGGGTGGTTCTCAGTGCAGGAGTAAGGAAGCCACCAGCTTGCAAGCTGCTGGCTGGAGGCTTTTATAGGGTGTGGAAGGCGGGAAAGATAAAAATAGCTCCAGTGGGAGGATAAAATTAGCTTAGGTGGGAGGCAGGAGTTGATACACTGAGAAACTTAAGGGGGAAACAGACTATGCTGACTCATACTGACTCAACACCTGTTTCGAGAGGGGCCCAAGGCCCGTCTTGTGGAGCTCTACCGCCCTGGGGGAGGGTAGCTACTGACCTGGACTCTAACATTCTGGCCTTTTGTGTTATAGGATAGGGGGTGGTGTTTCTCATCTGGCTACTTCCTGCTAGTCAGTGTCGGTGTGGGGAGAGGCCGGGGGTAATGTATAGTCAGGTAATGGTGGTCTCCACTTCGTGCATCTGGACAAGGTCCTTGGTGGTTGACAGGTGTTCATACACATGTGGGGGAAAGGAGAGTAATATTTGGTTAATGTTAGTGCGTGCGAGTCACTGGATCTGGCCCTGAAGATACCTGAAGAAGCAGGGGGTAATAGTTAGCATTAGAGTAATAGCAGGGGGTGGAGTAGGGGCAGGAGCCAAGGTATCAGTCCTGTAAAAATATCCCATGGGGGTGACTGTTGGTATTGGGAGGTTTTTAAGCCAGAGATCCTTGGCCACCTACTGAAGGTGTTTTATATTATGTTCAACCTAACCCAATTGGTTGACATAGTAACAGCATTCCTTGCCCAAGAAAATGCAGGTACCCCCTTTTTCTGCAGTTAGTGGATCCAGAGCTCACCTGTTCTGGAGGGCAACTTTGGCTAGGGAGGACAGTTGCTCTTGTAGGATCTGGATTGACTGGGCTGTTGCCTCTGCTACTGTATATATATTTTGAAGGAGCAGAGAAAAAACAGCCGTGGGGCTAGACCAGTACTGCCCCAGATTGTAACATTGCAAATGTAGGAGTAGGGGAAGTTATCTGATTTATTAAGAAAAAAGGGTTGAGGAGGCAGAGGTTGTTGTACTACTGGGCTCTGGGAGCACTGGGTGTTAGTTTGATTGGCGATGTTATAGACTGGGAGGGGAATGAGGAGTGGCTTCTGCAGAGGGGCAGAGAGGAAATGTGGATGTTTCAATACTAGAGGAACTCTTCAGGAGGTTCAGAGAAAGGGAGAGAATGTGATCCCAGGAGAAGCTGTGGGAGGTGTTAAAACGTTGGAGCTGTTCTATTGTCTGGTCCCTTGATTGGTTTAGGGTCTCTAGACCAATTGGTCTGGCCTTTTGGGATCAGGAATTTTGAATTGTTTTTAAGTTTTATTCTGAAATGGCCTTGAGGGGCTTCGTGGTCAATGCCTGCTGCTGCACCCTGGTCAGTCCATGAGTGTGGGTTAGTTATTTTACCATGTGCTGTCTAGATAAAGTTTGGGCAAATACCAAACATTCTCAGATAAACCTTCACTAGACATCCCTAAACTAGTTGACTAAGCTATGACTTTAGAGATTTTAAGATTATATATTATCTTTGTCTCATCCTTGATAAATCATAACAAACTTACACAGACCTTCATCACATGCTCATGCTCTCTCACTTTTAATCTTCACACCTAAATCCTTCTTAATAAAATATCTCCATCCTCATATCCTTCTAACATCTTTTACCTTATCATTCTCTTTACCCTCTTTTGAAATTAGTTTACACCTTAGCTGTTCTCAACTGCACAGTGCCATTACTCTTAGGCTGTTTTGTTGTTCTCCTTTTTCTTTTCACAGAGTCAGGCGGCCAGACTGAACCTGGAAAAGAGTCTTGGAGAACACATCTTTAAATAATAGGCTTGAGTCTGAAGAGGGAGGCCAATCCCATCTCCAGAGTCAGCTTCTCAGTGAGCTCCAACAGTACATGTCAATTTACCCATATAATTAATACAGAAAGGCATGTGTTTCTCTTTAGAATTTAACTCAGTGGTTTACATTAGACAGGAGATCTGTTGAGTCCAGTGACTACTAGCAGGACAGAAAACATCTGTCCTTCTTATAACTTGTCTTACATTTGTCTAGATGACTCTTTTCATCTACTGGGTCCTTTATTGGGAACAGGGATTGACAAAAGACAGAATATTTGATTTGAAGAGGTCACCTTGCTTGATATTTCTAAGTTTTAGTAAATCGTGGATACTCGGCAGTAAGCATCCATCATCAAGCAGGATTAGGTTGACAGAAGTATCTGCCTTTACCAGTGTCAAACCTGAGATCCTCTCTGTGACCAGATGCATGAGAGCTTATACCCACAACCAGTTAGTTTTTGTCTATTCATGAAGATGACAACTTGAAAGTATGGAAACAAGTCAACTTCTAATATCTGGCTCCCCTGTGGGTTGAACCTTATCCTCTTAAATGTTCTCTCTGACCCTTTTTCTAAAAGTCCCAAATTGTTGATCCATATTTTACTTTTTTAGTTTTATTTTTTATTATTTTTAATTTTTTAAATGTTATTATTTTTATTTCATGTGTATGAATGTATTGCCTGCATGTGTGCTGGGAATCAAATCCGGGTCCTCTGCAAGAGTGGTCAGTGCTCTTAACTGCTGAGCCATCTCTCCAGCCCCCATATTTTACTTTTTTAACTAAGGCAAGACTGTTAATTCACAGGATGAATTCTTTTAAAGAAGGCTATCAGTCTGTCTGAGTTAGAAAAACCATTTCATAATTTACCATACATAATCTTGGATTAAGTACCCGTAGCCTGGAGAATAAGGAACACAGAAGACAACAGTACCTAAAAGAACTTGCAACGATACAGTGTCACAATACTCTTTCCTTTTAGTCTGTCTGTGACATTATAACTAGAAAGTACTGCAGGAATGTTGGGACAGGAACAAAAGCAAGCATAGAGCAGCTGAGCATCAGAGAGGGAAACAACTCTATTCCAGAGAAAAACAGGCCTATAATCACAATGCAGAAAGGGAGGGATTAAGACCAGGGGAACCCACACCTTAAGCCTCCCATCCAAGTAGACTATTCCTTTTTACCCTCCATTGTTGTCAAACAATGTAAAAACTTAAAAGCCATCTTTAAAAACCATTAAACTCAAAGCAATCCCTTTTAGCCTTCAAGAGTCGCTGAATGATGGGCTTGTGTCCTTGGTGGTGTTTGAGTGAAACTGGATATTGGGGCCTATTGGGAAATAGGGAGGGATCCTTTAAGGAAATGTGCATGGTAGTTTGATGGGAGGCTAGCCCTGGGGTCGAGGTGCCCCAGACCCTGGGGTTGACCTCAGAAGGTAGAAGAGTCCAGGTCCTAGCCTTAGGGGGAGAGGTATAGGAGAAAGGAAGAAGGTTGTGGAGAGGGGGAGAGATATGGACAATGAGAGCTTTTGCATGAGCTCTCTGCCAAGTAGGATTGCTGGGCATGATGGCATAACCAGAAAACAGTGGGTAATGTAGTTTCCCAGAATATGCAGGACAAGGGTCCTGTTGTTTTGGGGTTATGGGGCTTCCCATCAGCCCCCACCATGGAGATCCACGAGGGAAAAACTCTACCGGAGTAGGAGGGGAGAACAGACCATGAGGCACCCTTGTCCAAAACAAAATTAATAGTCTTATCTTCCACCATAGCCATTACCCTGGGCTCCTCCATGGTGATGGTCATTGGGGAGGTGGGGGCAGAGGAGTCAGGGCCTGATCAGTCTTCATCCACCAGGCCCAGGAGGTTGTTGACTGAATCCTGTAAAGCAGGCTGGGTCTGGGAAGTGAGTGGCCTACCTTGGCTCTGCAAAGAAGGACAATTAGTCCACACTGAGAACAGAGTCCAGGAAGCAGCCACAGGCTGGGGCATTGCTTTGCCCATTGTCCAGTGAGACCACATTTGAAGCAGGGTCCTGGAGGCACCTATTGAGCCCTATTGGTGTCTGTCATCTTCTTTGGACGAGCCCTTAGGACTGCAGCCATGAGCTGGTACTTTTGTTTGGATATGGTAAGTTTGTCTGCCCTCTCCTCTTCCTCTCGGTTATTGAAGACTTTAAATGCCATGTCTAACAGATCTCCTGTGAGGGTTTCAAGACCTTTGTCTAGGCATCTAAGTTTCTTTCTAATGTCTGGGGCCGATCGTAAGATCAAATGGTGGTTGAGCATAAGTCATCCCTTTCTGGACTCTGGGTCATACTTGGTATACTGGGCTAGGGTGTCAATCAGTCTGTCCATAAACTGAGCTGGGGTTTCAGTAGGGCCCTGGGCAATCAACCTAAGCTTTTCAAAGTTAACTACCTTAGGAGGAGAAACTCTCTGAAGACCCATCAGGAGACAAGTGATCAAGTGGTCCCTTGCTGTCCTACCTGGGGAAGGTCCTTCTTGATCCCCCAGTGGGAGTTGGTAATTCCATCAAGGGTCTTGTAAGGCTCCAATGGGATGGGTCTGGTTTGTAGAATGGAGTTCATTAGCATAATCTTGTGTTGCTATCCAGACCTATGTCTCTCTTTGGGGTGAGGGTGGACTGGAGAATCATAAAGATGTCATGCTACGTTAGGTCATAGCTACAGGAGATGTATTTGAATTCTTGTGTGAAGTGTGTGGGGACAATAGAGAAAAAGCCTGTTCTGCACTCAAGCTGGACCAGGTTGCCAAGGGAAATGGGATGTGGACTTTAACCACTCCCTCCACTCTGACCACCTCCCAAAGGGGGAAGACGCCATGAGAGGCAGACAGCTGAGACTGGGCATGGGAGAGGGTATGGCAAGACATTTCAGGGAAGCCTGGGGAGTTGGAGAATTAGGAGGTGTATCCTGTCTACAAGGGAGTGTGGGAAGGCTGGAGGCATGCCCTGAGGTTGAGGTAGGAGTAGGGGTGGATGTAGGAGAGATAAGTGCATTCTTGGTAGTAGAGGGTGAAATGGGGGAGAGTAGAGGTGTTTGTCAAGAAGTTGCTTGAGATCAAGAAGCTGTTTGAGGCCTTGACTGTGTTCACATAGGGTAGAGCTGCCAGCAGGGGAGGGAATGTGTGACCTGGGGTGTCGGGACAGAGGAGAAGGGGAAGACCAAGAGGTGGGGGTGTGAGGTGGAGAAGGGAGGTGAGCTGGATCAGGTTCAGGGAGTGGAGGCAGAGAGGGATATGGTGAAGGTTGAGCAGAAGGAGGGGCCAGCTGTGCCTTGGGTTGAAAGGAAGGAGGAGGTTGAGGTTGAGTCCTAATTCGGGGATGCTCATCCACTATGTTGGGATGAAAGACTGAGGTAGAAGAGTATGGAGGGGGAGCAGAGGGATCCGGGGTTGTGTGTAGGGGTAGATTAGTTGAGTTTATGTGGAATAGTTTTTTCAAGGAGGACTTGATCTGGGGAACAAGAGGTGCGGAGGGAGGGGTTAGCTCGAAGATCAAAGAAGGCTTGGATATAGGGGAGCTCAGGCCTTTTGCCACTACTCTGGCAGAAATTATCCACATCTCTTAAAATGTTGAAGTTTAGAGTTCCTGAGTCTGGCCAAACAGAGTCCTTGTCTAGTTTGTATTGTGGCCAAGCAGTGGTTTTGGCCTGATTGTGTCTGAAAGTCTTAATTGCTTTAGGGACTTGAAAAGGCAAGCAAGAGGTGTGAGACCTTTAGGTTTAGACTGAGAGGTTCCCATAGTGGCAGATCAGGTGGACAGTGATGAGAAAATAGAGGAGGAACTGAGCAAGTAGGTAGAAGGAGATGATGACGATCCTCTCACCGTGAGGAGTGGAGTCTGATACAGCCCCTAGGATTCCAGGCAGAAAAGCAAGAGATGCAAGGGAAAGAAGGGCAGGAGGGAGGAGGAGGATCAGAGACATAGACCGCAGATCATGCCAAGTGAGAGCATGAGGGACCAATCGTCAGGTAAGGCGTCCCTTACTGATGGAGGTCCAAAATGTGTTCCCTGTCCCTGGAGGCAGTGTCCTGTAATCACCAGAGAGGGGAAAGAGTGAGTTCCTATCCTAGACAAGAAGGCAGGCATGCTCCTGTCTCTGGAATCAGCATCCCGTAGCCAGAGAAGGAAGCAGCTTTTGCATGTGTGTGTGTTTTAAAAAATATTTTGTTATTTTTACTTTATGTGTATGAGTGTATTGCCTGCATGTAGGTAAGTGCACCTGTGTTGTGCAATGCCCACGGAGGACAGAAGAGGCTATTGAATCCCCTGGAACTGGAGTTGTGGACAGTTGTTAGCTGCCATGTGGGTGCTGGGATTTGAACCTGGGTCTTCTGTAAGAACAACCAGTGTTCTTAGCCGCTGAGCCATCTCTCCAGCCCCTTGTGTGGTTTTATGATTCAAGCAGAAAACCCAGGAAGTGAGAGTGTGGCATGGCCAGGCAATGGAGTAGGAAATTGAACTCAGGGTGTAGGGGGTGAGGAGAGAGGGAGGGAGAGATAGTCTGAGACCCAGTGGAAGCTGAGGGAAGAGAATCTCGAGGAGGATGGGAGTGAGAGAGAAAAACTCTGAATCGTGGAGTGCAAGAAAACAAAAGTGAAAAGGAGGTGCAGGGATTAAGAAAGGGAGAGAGAGAGAGAGAGAGAGAGAGAGAGAGAGGGAGGGAGAGAGAGAGAGAGTCTGAGGCTTAGTGAGAGGCTGTGAGAGGAAAAGAAAGAGAGTGGAAATCTCCAGAGTCTGTCTTCCCTGTTTTACAGTCTTAGGACCAGTCTTTGGACATGCCTCAGATCAAGCCTGTGCTGTTGTGGGGTCGGCCTCCTCTTGGAGTTCCAGAGAGTGTGAGTAGAAGGAGGAAAAGAGAAGGTCTGATCCATGGAGCCAAAGTTTGAAAGGTTCACAAAGAACACTAATATGACGTCAAGACAAGAGGCCTGCACCCTCTGCATAGGTAATAGGCTGCTAAGGTCTCTGGGACTCCCAGTCACAACAGAAAGCAAGAAAACCTTTGAGCAGGCTGGGAGAGGTCTGTGCTCCTTTAGAAGAACTAGTCATGGGGACTGGGAGACTCTAAGAGAAAGGGGTTGAGAGCGATGGAGGGGCAGTCTACCCCTCAGGTGGTCTTAGGCAGACGCAGTAACTCTGCCACACCGCTCAGTGTTCTCAGAGACCAGTGCTGCCAGTGGCCTTGAGTTTTGGTCCAGGAGTGACCTCTGAGTCAAACTGAAAGGAAGACAACAGAGAAGTTGAGAAGGGGGAGAGGGAGGGAGGGAGAGAGAGAGAGAGAGAGAGAGAGAGAGAGAGAGAGAGAGAGAGAGAAAGGAAAGAGAGTCAGGATGTACCTTAAAGCCAACTCAGTGTTGAGCGCCGGTAGAGGTGGCTGGGTCCAGCCGGAGTTCTTTATGTGTAAGCTCCCGGGTTTTAGCACCATATGATACACAGACAAGAACTCTGGCAGGGCAGGGTTTATTTGGAAGATCACGTGGGGTGGCTCTTAGTGTAGGAGTGAGGAAGCCACCAGCTTGCAAGCTACTGGCTCGAGTCTTTTATAGGGGTGAGGAAGGTGGGGAAGATAAAAATAGCTCTGATGGGAGGATAAATATAGCTTAGGCAGGAGGCAGGAATGGATACATTGTGAAACTTATGGGGGAGGCAGACTATGCTGACTCTTGCTGACTCAACTCCTGTTTTCCAGACAACACTGGGGCCTGTCTCCTGGGAATTTACTGCACTGGGGGAGGGTCACTGCTGACCTGGAAGCTAACAGCATTCATACTGAAGATGTTTGGGCAGGGAAGTAAAATGTAAAGCAAGTAAGATGTAAGTAAGCAAGGCACAAAGACCCGTTCTATTTGAAGTGGAAGTCCATTCATCTTGTAGATCCTCTATGGGCCTCTATTTACTTACTGTTGCATTTACTGTCTGTTTTGTGTTGTGCTTAATAGTTTTTGTTCTCAGCTTGACACACCTGGGAAGAGGGACCCTCAGTTGGGGAATTTCCTCTATCAGATTAGCCTGTGGGCATGCCTGTGAGGCATTTTCTTGATTGTTAAATGGGAGGGCCCAGACCACTGTGGGTAGTTCCACCCCTGGGCTGTATAAGAAAGTGGTCTGAGCACAGGCCAGAGGAGCAAGCCAGTAAGCAGTGTTCCTCTGTGGTTTGAACTTAATTAAGCTCCTGCCTTGACTTCTCTCAGTGATGAACTGTGATTGGGAAATGTAAGCTCCAAATTCTTTCCTTCCCAAATTGGTTTTGGTCTCAGTATTTTATTACAGAAATAGAAAGCTAAGTAGAGCAACAACAACAACAAAATGATACCAGAGAGTGAGCTATTGCTGTAACAGACCTAACCATGTTGTTTGGGTGAGGATTGTAGAAGCATTTAGAATTTTGAACAACTGGAAAAGCCATTGGGCTCTTGAAGCTTAGTGAGCTGTTCTGTGGGGACTTGGAGAAATACAGATGATGGAGGCCTGGCTTGTTAAGGTACAGGGAGGCAGACTATCAGGACTGTTTGCATTATATTTTGAATTCATAATCTGGTTTCTGGTCATCTGGGGATGAAAAATCAGCTGTGATGAGGAAGAGACCAGCATCACTGAGGTGAAATATTTTGGAAAGTGTCTTCTCAGGGTCACCCAGAAGCTGTGGTCCAGAGGACACCAAGGCTGCATCTCAAGTTGGAAGCAGAACTTGGCAATGTGTAAGAGTTTCTCAAATAGGTATTGGTTTTGAAGGCATTGACTGGGTTTTGTGTAGCAGTTTTCTCTGAGATAAAAGCTTCTATCTTGGAGGAAAACTGAGTATGCAACAGGATGTTCTAAAGGAAAGTAAACAACAGAAGATGTAAAGGGAGGTAAGCAACAGGATGTTGTAAAGAAAGGTAAACAACAGGATGTTTGAAGGGAGGTGAAAAATTCCATCCTTCAGACAAGCTTGTTAAGCTCAGGAAGAAAGCTACTCAGTAGCTTTAGAAGTCCCTGAAATTGATGAGGTTCAGTAGCTCCCTCCCCCCCTCAAACATATATAATCCCTAAGACCTGCTGAGAGATGCTCTCAGATGATCCAAGACATCTGGAAGAAGTGCAGGCAAGCCAAGATACCTAGAAGAAGCAGAAACTGACTGAGTTGCCTGGAAAAGTTTCCTGCTTTTTGTGAGCTGTCACCCATGCTGCGATGGGCCTCAGTGATGCTGCTGCTGAATCATTTCTGTTCCTGTAGGTAGCTCCTCACCCATGCTCCTATAAGTAACCCCAATAAAACTCATTGGTTCACCAAGTTGGATTTTGGAACTATCATGACTTTGATCTATTGTTGGTTCCCTATCTGGGGTGAGTAGATGTTTGTTCATATACCCCTAGGAAGAGTGTCACACAACAAGGGGTCATGCAACAAAGGCTTTATATCCTGGAAGTCCAGGAGGGGCCATTGGTAAAGGTGCAACCTTAGCTGCAATAAAGGCCTTCAGGATTAATGGGGTCATGGAGAGAATCTGAGGCTTGGCACCATGTGAGGACAGAAGAAGCCATTGATGAAGGTGCAGCCTCAGTTGTGGTGAAGACCTCCCGTATTGGAGATACCGGGACTGTGGGATGACCACTAAGGACAGTGGCAGGTGTAGAGAGCAGGTGGCTTTGAGCCTATGAGACAAGATTTGTGTGCTGTGAATGGCAAAGCCAAAGAGGTGGAGCTGCCCAAATCCTTTGGCGTCCAGAAGATCATGAGTGAATCCCAGATGTCTATGCTGCTGGATGTCTTGGTTTTGCTTAAGTGTGCCCTGGTTCTTCCCTCTTAAAATAAGACCATGTGTAACTTGTTTCAGTTTTTATGGGAACCCTCAGTTAAAAGATCTTCTAAAGAGATACTGGGCTTTTGAAGTATTGGAAATTTAAAGGGCTATGGGACTTTACAAGTTATACTGTGTTTTATATTGTGATATTACTATTAACATGATGTTGATGTCTTGCAGTGTCCAGTGCTGAGAAATTGAATTTCAGACCAGGAGACTCTCATGCCCACTCAAGAGTGCCTTGTTGTTTCTTGTTTCTTAATTAGGAAGCTAATTAAGTGTATAACATTCATACAAAACTCACACATGATGAATGCTTAAGCAGTTTAACACATAGGAATTTCATTATCGTAGTAGTCAGGAGATGGCTTAGACTTACACAAGATCATGGTGACTTACTTCAAGGATAAAAGTGAATGACACACTCCCTTAGTTTGTGTTTAGAAGCGTATTTTCACAAAACAAGAATTGTAATGTAGCCTACTTTCAGCATTCTGAGAGGGAGCACAACCCTGTCCCTAGCATTCCAGAGAGCCAGTATCCGGCTGAGTCCAAGGAAGTTTGCTCACCCTATGTGTACCAAGTGCCCTAGTCCTTAAGGGAAACAAGAGGCAGCTACAACATGAGATCTTGGGGAAAAGAAATGGAAAGGTTGTGGTTTAATAGCCATGTGTTTTTATGTCAATTTGACAAGGGATCAGTTGTACGGGATAGCTTTAGCTGTCAACTTCACATACTTTGGAAAAAGGAACCTCAACTGGGAAATTTTCTCTATCAGACTGGTCTATAGTCATGTCTGTGAGGTATTTTCTTGATTGTTGAGTGGGAGGGTCTAGCCCACTGTGAGTGGTGCCACCCCTGGGCAGGTGGGCCTGGGTTGTATAAGAAAGCAGGCTGAGCACAGACTAAGGTATCAAGCCATTAAATAATGTTCCATGGTCTGTGCTTCAGCACCTGCCTCCAGGTTCCTTCCCTGACTTCCCTCAGTGATGAACTGTGATCCTGGTGATCAACTCCCCAAGTTGGTCAATGTTTTTATCACAGCAATAGAAAGTACCCAGGATATCTGTGTACGAATGTAAACCATGTGAGAGAAGGGATTCTAGTTTCCTGTTTTGCTACTAATACAGAGTACAGTTTGCAATGGTCTTTGTAGAAAGTATTTATTAGATAATCACTCAGTTCAGGGAGTCTGGAGCCCTGGAAACAGGGAAACCGCTTCAATATCAGCTCTACAGGAGACATATGAACCAACCCAAGGAAGCTGCAGAGTTCCAGGCATCCTTTCCAGATCTGGGGTGGAGTTGGGAGAGAAAAAGAAACACCTCCTGCCAACACTGGATGAGCCTGGTTAGAACTGCTTACCGATGAGCAAGTGAAATAGCAGAGCTACCCAAAGTAGGCACAGAATGCACCTGAAGGGGTTGTTTCACCTTAGATGGTGGTTGGGGCAGACCTCTGAGGGGCAGCATTTAAGATGATGCTGAAATGATAAGAAAGCAGCCAAGTAATCCAGCAACCTCAGGAGAGCTATGTTTCCCCCAGCAATTTACATTTATGTAGCACTTTGAAGGCAGGGAGCATCTGAGGGCTGGTGTTTTGTTATCAGTGTCTGGCTTAGAATAAGCCCTTTAGTCTAGAAAATCATTTTTGTTGTTTTTCTGAAGAGAGAATAGAAAGGCTAACCATGGGAATTTTTGTGTTAATTCGCATGGAAAACTACATTTTTGATGAAAAGCAGAGAATGAAAGTGAACAGATAAAGGCAGATTCGGTGGGTTTATATCCCCGTCTCCTCTGCATACAGTTAGAACAAATCACACATAGTCTATATTTACTGTGTCATGGGTCAGATACTCAGAGTTAATGTAGATTAATGATTCTATCTCTTTGAAATTTAAATGTATATTCTGTCTGTAGAGAAAAAGAGAAGCTAAATTGAGTTTAATGAAAATGTCAGGAAGTAGTTGAATGAGTTGACACATAAATGAGACAGTCACTAGAAAATGTTCAAAAGAAACTTTGAGATAATAAAATTGCTCTTTTTAAAAGCCCTTTGATTAGTGTCAAACTAGAACAGAAGCACATCTTTACAGAGGCTCACTTCACCTCAGAGTCTACCTTTATGCTTGGCACACATAAACCTGAACATTTTAATCACACTTTCCTGTCATTAGAATATTAGTTGATATGGGGAAATGTGATTTTTGCAGCATCCCAAGGTAGCTACTGACGTGTCTTAATAGTGTGTTCTAAGTACTTTTTAGTGATGAATCCGAACCCTTATGAGAAGAATCAGGTTTTTAATTGAGTATATACCATGTGGCTGGCAACCTTCTAGAGGCTAGGGACATAGAAATACAAGCCTGACCCCAGGAAGGGGCCAGATCCAGGTCAGCAAACAGCATACAATTTAATGCTGTGCTATCATAAAAATAACCTGTAGTTAGATATATTTTGCATTCTTTACAAAATGACGTATATAGAGAAGATTCTACAAATGTCAGAACAATACAGTGAGTAAATATTACTCTGCATATGTGCTGCTGGGTACCATGTCTTCACCTCTGTGTAGCAGCCCAGGGCTGCTGACTAATCAGAGTCATCCTTATGTTAGGCCCTGGGCTGATGCAGGAAAGGAAACAAACTGATACATAGGATTCTATCCATGGTATAAAACAACAAAGGACTTGGGAGAGCCCTGGAAGCAATTTAAAATGTTAAAAATGCCTGTAGTCCCAGCAATCGGGAGGCAGAGGCAGGAGGATCTCTGTGAGTTCAAGGCCATCTTGGTCTACATAGTGAGTTCCAGGTCAGCTGGGGCTACAGGGAGACCCTATCTCAGAAAGACCAAAAAAAAAAAAAAAAAGGTGTGCAAACATGCCCAGCTTCCATGTATGTGCAGCCCTTCATCAGGTGGCCACGCTGCCTCATGACTTCCAGCTTTCTGAGGGTCCTAGCACTAGGCCAGTGTGCTGTCTTCCTCTAGGTCAGTCCCAGCTGCCACAGGACGCACTTGGAAGCTCTTAGGAAAGAAGAAACGCACCAAACCTGAGGACCAGCGTTTGATCCCAGGAACCACACGGTGGAAGGAGAGGAAAATAAATGAAAAATCTATTAAAAATGAAGCACGTTTATTGTGGTTTAATTTTTTAATATGACAAGAGTATGTCAGGTTTTAAGGATATAAGCTATTTTTTTCCATGATTTCTTTATCATTTTTCCTTCTGTATTTTTGTATAGTTTAGGCTTTTGTGGTGTTATAACATTTATAGTTATAGTATGATGTTCATTATATTTTAAAATGGATTTTTCTGCATTCTACTAGAAATAAAAAGTAGAAACCATGCACATGAAGCACTAAGCCCTGGGGAGCTGTGATCTCCTGTCTCCTACCACCTGTTTCAGGGAGCTTTGTTATGGGCTACAATCTTAAACAAAGACATTTTGAGATGAAAGTGCTTCAGAAGGTGTGTTTGCATATCTGCAATCTGTTGTGGGCTCCCACAGGTGCCATTGTTTTAATAATATTTCCTAGCAGAGTCAAAACACACTCTGAAGTGCTGAGCTCCTTTCTTTGTGATAGCAGATTCAAATGTACTGCTGATTGCATTCAACATTCAACAAATTCTCTTTAAAAAGTCTAAGTCCCCAGAACAGATGTATTGAGTTTGAATGAAGATTCATTTAAAAATTTGCCCTTGTTTTCTCTGGAGTCCAATCTGTGGCCCATATCGTTCCTGGGAGCGATCTTTTTTAAATTACCATTTAATCTTGTCATACCTGATGCTTAACATCCTTCCAAGTCTCTTTTTTTTACTTAGCAAACAAGCAGTTCAACCTGATAGAAAAGGTTCTTTTTAACCTAGACAGTCTTGGCTCTTCAACTGACTTTCTTCTTATCCCACCAGTTCTTTATGTTTCACTTCTGATCTGGTCACTGGTGTGCAAACTTGCCTTCCTCATGGCCTCCAGGTTACCAAGGTTCCCACCACCAGGACAAGGTGTGCTGTCTTTTCCCAGGTCAGTCATAGCTGGCAATAAGTGAGGAATGTCAGTCTTTTACCTAGTGAGATTTCACATAAAGCCTTGTTACAACCAGATGCTGTGTGTTCTATCAGGAACCAGACCTGGGAGACTGCATAGCTCCCACAGTGTTCCTCATCATCTCGTAGGGTAACTTAGACTGGAGTCCTGATACCCAAACTGTCATCCAGTGGTCAGGAATTCCAATCTCACTTGAGACAAAACAGCAGACTCAGTCGCACCCATTTACTAATAAAAAGTCCGTACATTGCATTTGGCCTGGCCCATGCCTCTCCCATGTCAAAGCTTGAGGTCTTGACACCCCTCTTTTACAAGAAGTTTTCCTGGAATTAGGGTTCTCAAAAGCAGCAGCATCACCCTCTGGGCAGTTGATTCTGATGCATGCTTGAGTTTGGGAATTCCCATACAGGAATGCAGCTGGCTCTCCAAGGTCCCATTGACTCACTGAAGGAGAATTTCCATAAAAACCCCAGTTTAGAATCAGTTTCCTTGATTACTTATACTTGATTTCTCCTGACTGAGTAGGTGGTGGGTAATGATAAATACTCTAGAAAGAGTCTGCTTTGCTAGTGCGTGTATTCCAGCTGAGAGGAGGGGAGTGACAGTAAAAAATGCAGAAGGGCAGCTAAAATAGTTTCAAACAATAGCTGAATGAAGAAACCAGCATGGGAAAGGGAGCATGGTGGGGGCAATGTGAAGGCTTGGATGGCCCCCGGCCTCTCTGAGGATGACAGCTATCTGTGTGCGTCTCAGAAGGTGCTGCTCAGATGTGAGACTGCTGCTACTGCACCATTTCCCACTCAGCAGGCCAGCCCACGGAGCCCTGGTGGATCACCTAGGCACTGTTGCTACTGATGGTTTGAGAACCTAGATCCACCGGGAATACTCTAGAAAGAAGGCATGATATGTGTGAGACCTTAGATCTAGTGGCGGGAGACAAGTGGGACAAGCCACATGTTGGAGCCCAGTGCGGAGGGGTGGTGCAAAGGCAGGAGGTTGGAGCCTGGCAGTCATGGGTGGTGGAATTTTGTTTTCTGGGGGAAGAAAGGCTCTTAGTGGTTGTGACAGGGGAAGAACATGGTCTGATTTGCCTTTGTGAAAGTTTGTGTTGGTTTTCTGTGAAAGAATGAATTTGGGGGCAGAGGTAGAAGCAAGAGGATTGTCGAGAGAGGCTACAGATAATGGTGGTAGCACTGGAGAGGTGGAGAACAGTGGGTGGATTTGAGACCTGCTGGGAGATGGAGCTGACTGCACTTGTGATAGGCTGATGGAGTGGCTGATGGGGAGGAAGGGTGGCATCTAGCTCTGCAGGTGGGTAGCGGGTGATCACTCTCCTGAATTGGGAGGATGGGGTGAGGAGCAGGTTAAAGAGGGGTGAAAACCCAAGTACTCTTTTTCAGATGTGTCATTGTTAATGATGAGGATGAGACATTCCAGGGGAATGTCAAGTTGGTATTTGGGCAAGTGAGTTAGGGAGGTAGTCAGGGCTGCAGACGTAATTTGTGACTCACCAATAAGAGATGCTCTTCAATTGCAGTTCCCAAGCCAGCTTGGATAATGGGGGATGTGGAACTCCTCATACATGCCTGGATTCCTAGTGTCTTAGGACTGTGCGGAATGGACCTGGCTCTGGTTGCCATGAAGTGGGGCAGGTATTTCCCCTTGCTCTGAGCATGGTTGGAACCCTGCTAAGAAAGAAGTGCTTAGACCAACATTGGTACTCACTGGATTCTGTGCAGACTTCTAGCCCCAGCCATCACCCCTGGGCTCCTCACCTACTTTGCTTAAACCATACCCTACGCTTGTTTGAACAGCGCTTCAGCTTGCTGAATCTTTGGACATTTGGCCACTTCAGCCTTTGATGTTGGCTGCTTGCAAGTATCTTGCTGACAGGGAGTCCCTGGACTTGGCTCATAGGCAGTTCTTCCTTTCAGGATCCTGGTTCCAACTGATACCATTCCCTCATCCCCATTCTGTGCCTGTTTGCTTGCATTGTGCCAACCTTTGGGGTTTTTTTGTTTGTTTTAACCTGCCCACTGATTGGATATATTTCCAAAGCATTTCAAGTCACTAGGATTTTCAAGTAGGCTTTTTTTTTTGGCTGAAAAACATACTCTCCAAACAATTTTCAGATGAGCTATCTTAATGATTCCCTTTCCAACTGACCTTTTAAAAGTCCAATTGATGGTTTGAAGGCCTTTGGTGTACCTTCTGTGACTGGTGTGCTTGCTTCCTTGGCCTGAACATGATGTTCTTAGTGGTGGCTTAGCTACCATGGGTTTATGCTATGACTGATGAGTCCCATGTTGTGATCAGACTTTCTCTGGAAAAGCCACATGGAGTCTTAGATTTAAATGACTGCACATTTTGTTCTGAAATATTCACTGGAGGGATTTGCGTTCCTGACCTCTCTGAGAAACACTCGCACATTTTGCTGCTTCCTGTGTAACAAATTCAGTCCTGTTTAACACAATCAGCCATAAGCAGTTCCAAATGTAAATGATGTCACCTGGATGATCCTAATGAAATGCCAAGTGGGTCAACATACATTTAAATTAAACCATGAGGAGAACTTGAACAGAACAAATTTAGCAAGTGACGGCTATTTAAAGACTAACCTGCTCTGGTTGGTCATAGGCGGTATGCGTGCCCATAGCCCCTGTCCAGGGTAACCCCAAGTGGGGGAACTCTGCTTTCTCCCATTTCCACAGTCTTCTTGCCAGTATGTTTTGTTTTGTGTGAGTCATCCTAGTGTGTTGCCTGCATCAAGAATTCTGTTTTCTGTTGCTATTGAGGGGAGGTGCCTACAGTTTCCCAATGATTTACCAGCATTTCTGGTGCTGACTTGCAGTAAGGGATACTTGCACACTTCCCTTCTGTCTCTGTGCTGGATAGCTTTAGTGTCAACTTGACACACCTGGGTTGAGGGAGCCTCAATCGGGAAATTGCCTCTATTGGACTGGCCTGTGGCCATGTCTGAGGGGCATCTTCTTGATGAGTGATGTGGGAGGGCCCAGCCCACTGTGAATGGTGCCACCCCTGGGCAGGTGGGCCTGTGTTGCATAAGAAAGCAGGCTGAGCAGGGGCCAGGGGAGCAAGCCTGTAAGCAGCGTTCCTCCATGGCCTGTGCTCCAGCTCCTGCCTCCAGGTTCCTGCCCTGAGTTCCTACCTTGGGCTCCCTGATGAACTGCGACCTGAGAGATGTAAGACAAATAAACCCTTTCCTCCCCAAGTTGGTACTGGTCAGAGTGTTTTGTTACAGCAATGAAGAACAAACTAGGACAGTCTCCAATAGGCTCACAGGCGGTGTGCTGGGTACTGGTTGGAGAAAATATAGTTTATAGATTCTTTTGTAGCGCTAAAGGTAATACATTAAGTAGTAGGAAGGAATCGAGAGGGTGGGAAAGTATGTATGAGAGGGCAGGTGTACAGACTGGAGGGGTAAGAGAGGGTAGAGAGACTATTTTAGATATGGAGATGTAGAAAAAAAATGATTTTTGTAGGAATAGACAAGGGAGGGGAAGTCATTAAATTATTTTCCAGTGAGACACAAAGTAAAATACAGTGGTTTCACAATTACAATTCAAAATTATATATTAAAAAATAGAGAAAAAACTAAACAACTAAAAAAAAAACCAAACAAAACAGTAACACAATAGCTTGAGATAAAAGGTGTTATGTCCTCTTTCTCAGTAGGATGATATAGTTTCTCTCTCCCACTCGACTGTCATTTGAATTAGTTTTCGGTGGGGGGGAGTGCTAGTCTTGGTAATTTCCACAATTAAGTGAGAGTGCCTTTCCAGATGAGGATTTTTATGGAAATTCTACCAGCATTTCCAGGCTTGAGCCCCTCTTGTGTCCCTAGCTAGTGCAATTGCACCCTGGTGAGTGTACCGTGAAGCCATTCAAGCCTTGTCCGATCTGGAAGACACAGCACAAGTGCACTGGGGCACCACAGAATGCACAAATCCAGCAGCCCCTCTTAGACGCTTACGTTGTTTTGTCTCCATGTTGCACTGGACTTGGCTCGTAGGTGGCAAATACCTGTAATCTGCCCTTCCACATGGGTATGAGGACGTGTTGCTGTCCATACTCTGGGCTGCTGTCATCCCCATTCCTCTTCCCATGCATACTGCTCTCATGTTGGTGTAAAGTGCAGTGGAATGGTGACTGGGGATTCACTAGCCTAAACAAATGTACTGCGGATGTCCTTCCTTCCAGGTGCAAGTGTAAAAGCTGTTCATTCCTCTGTAATAAAAATCTGAACTGGACCTTGGTGGGCTGAACGTGGGAAGACCCTATAATGCTCGTCTTTAGTAGAGATCAAAAGCACAGTGGATTTAGACCCAGGACTACCCATTTTAGTCTTAAGTTTCCCTGGAAACAGATGCTAGCTTAGCAAAAACGTGGGTACTGAACATTTTTCTTTTTCAAATGAGCCTTGACCTTGGCAGTTTTCTTGGAAAAGAAGACATGAGAGTCTGTTGGCAATTAGGAGGAGCTGCCCTTGGTTCTCTTGGTAGGGGTGTGCTTTGTAGATCTTATCAGCAATTGAACTGTATGCTGCCACTCTGGTGTCTATAAGTCAACTACAAGCAAATATATATGACCTATTTAGTTGGCTGTTTAGCAAACTTTACCCTCTACTTGTTGGCTGTTGGTTATTTTTTATGAGTAATTCTTTGGTTCTTTTCTCTTTCCTTCTTTTGATTTTTCTTTCCTTATTTTATTTTATGTGTATGAGTGCTTTGTCTGCATGTATGTAAGTGCACACCATTCTGCAAAGCCTTAGAGGCCAGAAGAGGGTATCGACTCCTCTGGAACTGGAATTATGGATGGTTGTTAACCACCATGTGGGTGCTGGGAATCAAACCCTGGACCTCTGGAAGCTTTGCTAGTTCTCTTAACCTCTGAACCATCTCTTCAGCCTCAATTATTAGAATTTTTAACAGACGTGGGACTTTAAAAAGTCAGACTGTGTTTTATATTGTGATAGTAACATGACATCTTAGGGACAAGAAAGGGTATTGTTTAATAGTGATGTTTGTGTGTTAAGTTGACAAAGGGTCAGTTGTCCTGAATGGCTTCAGTTGTTAACTTGATATACCTGGGAAGAGGGAACCTAAATTGAGGAATTTCCTCCATCAGATGGGCCTGTAGGTCTGTCTGTGGGGAACTTTTAAAATTGGTGGTTGATGGAGTAGGGCCCAAACCACTGTGATGCCATCCTTGGGCAGGCAAGCCCGGGCTGTATAACAGGAGCCACATTCTCCCATGGTCTCTGCTTCAGTTCCTGCCTCCAGGTTCCTGCTAGAGCTCCTGCCCTGGGTTCCCTTGATGATAGACTGTAATCTGTAAGGTAAAATAAGCCCTTTCCTACCCAAGTTGCTTTTGGTCAAGTTGTTTATCACAGCAACAGAAAACAAGCAGTAAGTGTCCCCCAAAAGCTATTGGGAAGTCCTATTGGGAGGTGGTGGAACCTTGAAGGTAGAGCCTGGCCGGAGATCCCTTGGATCACTAGGGTGTGCCCTTGAAGGGACTCTTGGGACTCTGGCCTCTTCCTCTCTTTTACTCCCTGGCTGCCACAAGGAGGCAATCTTCCTCCTCCCTTTGCTCCCATGGTGATGTGCCACTGCACATTCAGAGCAACTGCTCACCTGTCTGTGGACTGAAGCTTCAAAACTGTGGACCTTTTCTTCTTTTACTGTTGGTTTATTTCAGGTTTTGTCAGTGGTGGAAAACTCACTCTTCTGCCCATTCTGTGCCAGGCACCCCTTATTCCTCCTCCCCAGCATCTCTTCAGCCTGTGCAGGAGCTCCTGCCGCTCCCCACAACAAGTCAGTTTAGAATGACCCTTACAGGGTTCAAGATGCCCTCCTCATGTTGAACAAGCTTTTATCCTGATAAAGGTTTAGTTTTCTTGACATCTGAAATACACATAGCTGTTGTCGTGTTCTATGTTGAATCATCTATCTTAGAGCTTTCCATGTAGAATTAGAAGGTCCCTGAGAGTTAGAGAAAGGAGGTACTATGAGGTGTTGCCATTGAGTGGTATTTCAGGAAGATGGCCAAAGAAAGATGAAGCTGTGCACATGCTTAAAGCACAAATGAGCTCGGGGGAAAGACTGCACAACAGAGGGTGTGGCTCAGGGCCTTTCAGATGGACGCTTCTAGGGAAGTAGACAGACTCAGGTAGGCCATGGCTGTGCTTCGGCTCAAGATGTGCTTCAGGTACAAAGAATCCCATCACCTCATTCCCACCTCCGTGAAGCCTTTGGAAGGCTTGCACATTCTGTTTATTTCTGTGTGGTGGAGGCTGAGATATGCCCTTGTGTACCCAAGGGGCTAGACATATACAGGGCAGAAAGTAGCTTAAGGCCTATGGCTGTGAGAGGCAGCCAGTTTCAACAGGACTCATCTGGTCTATTTTTCTTTTTCTTTTTCTTTTTCCATTTTTTTTTTTTTTTGACAGGGCCTCCCTAGTTCCAGCATTCCTGGAGGTCACTATGTGGAACAGGCTGACTTTGATCTCATAGAGATGCTCCTGCATCTGCCTCTGAGAGCTGGAATTAAAGGCTCAGGCCACCATGCCCACACAATCTAGGCTATTCTTGTAGCCTAGTCTGGTATTATCAATCGTTTCACTGTTATTTATCTCTCCAGTTTTGACATCCTAACTTGAAACACGAGGCAACTCACCCAGAAAGGAAGTTACCTTGCTCAAAGTCATGATGAATGCTGAGGGGCTGAACCTCCCTCTCCTGCTTAGGCTTTCCAGTGCTGGGCCTGAGCGCTCCCCTCTGTCCAATCCTGCCTGTCCAGTCAGAGGCACTCCGTGAGCGTGGTCCTTGAATCACAGCCGTGAACAGAGAAGGCCCTAGCGAAAGGCAGGGCTTGTTCCCAGAGGCCCAGGTCAGCTGGGAAGTGGTGAGTTTCAGCAGGCCTCTTCTTACCAGATCCTGCGGCACTCTTGGTATCGTTTATCCAGTGCTGTTACTGTTTTAATACACATTTATCCATCCAGCATTAATGCCTAGCAGCAGTGCTTGAGCAAAGCTGATACACAATCTTAAGTCCTGTTGGGTTTTAAAACTCTGATGGTTTTGTTTAAGGAACTAATGCTGGCCAGGTGGCATACCTATAGTTCCAGCAATTGGGAGGCCGAGGCAGGAAGCTGTGGGGTTTGAGACCAGCCTGAGCTACACAGTGAGGCCACCTTAAAAAATCAATGGCAGCAACAAGAGAAGAGCTGGTCTGAACCTTATTAAATTCAGCTTTTACCAAGATATATTCAAATTGCTGTTCCTGCTAAGATGGGCTGATATGCAGATGACAGAATGATACCGATCTCGTGTGAAAGCAGTAAAAGCACAAAGAGAACAGGAAATGCTGCTAAATTGGGTTCTAGTGAAGGTGTCTGTGCTTACAAACATGTAGCTTCTAAAAAGGTACCCTTTGGTATAAAAGGCTAGTACACATATGATGTGCACATATGATGAATTAAGAGCTGTAGATGAGGCAAAAGTAGAAAGTGAAGTGTTCTTTATGCACTAACACTTTATTTGAATCTGTAAAATCAGCATGGCAGTTGTTTGTTTCCATTTTCAGCTTTAGCTACATGGCATGGTCCAAGTCTATCCTGTTTTCTAGGTTCTAGTTGCCGTTAAGTCTACACCGGATGGTGCTGAGCTTTCTTTGTACTAACATTCTCTGTGTTGTACTGTAAGAACTTAGGGAATTGGGTGACATTTGGCTTCGGTTGGAGGCTGCCAGTGAGAAACGGCAGAAGCACAGTCACTGCTCAGCTTGGCTGCCGTTCTCAGAACACGGAGTTGGCATTTCTTTGACTGGAATGAAGAATGTATTTCTACAGCTGTCAAAGAGAAGGTTCTCCGCATATGCCATTCGCCCCTCCCAACACCCACATGCTGTGCTGTGAGGGTGGGGATCCTTGGGGCCAGCTTTTCTAAGGTTCACACACGTCAGCTTTCACTTCATGACATTTATGAGACATTTCATATCAGCAGGACTTCACACCCTGCAAAAAAAAAACCAAAACCAAAAAACAAAAAACCACACACACACACACACACACACACACACACACACGCACACACACGCACGCACACATGCACACACACTCCTTGGCATTACCCAAGACTCTAGATTGCTGTCTTACTTTATCTCCTTATATGGGGGAGATTTTGAATTATGTCACCATCTTAAAGTTATCCAAAGGACAAATTAGGAAGAAGGATGAGCCACACACATTGTCACTGTGTCAACTTGATTAAAACACAGCAAGTGAGATCCTAAAGAGCTCTGGCACCCAGGGGAGCTCAGAGATTGCATTCATGTACCCCAAACCAAGTAACAGAAGGCCAAAGCCAAATGATCAGTCTGATACAATGCCATTCCCAGGGATCCAGATTTTTTCATAATTTGAGTATTAGCCTGTCAGATGGTAACTACTGTTTCCAAGCAGCTTTTGAAAAGTAGAAGCTCCTGGAACAGAAGCGAACAGAATGAGGTGAGGCCACCTCCCCTCACATGCCAGAGCCACATGTTTCAGGACTTGGGGCACATAGGGATCTTCATTCCGGCTGCTGGTTACTTAGCCTTCTTAGGCTCAGACACACTTTAAATATGTACAGTGCTAATGTTTTTGAAGTTCTTACAGGAATATAGATCATGGTTAACTGTGTGCATTCCTGTGTGCTGATGCTGTAAGTCTCTCTACATACATGTGCTAGACGCCTTCCACTGTACAAGCTGACATACTATTTCCAGGTAACTTGTATTGGGTGTTAGTCTTCCTCGTCAGGATAAGTCTGTATCCTGAGGGTGTGATTTTCAAATATAAACTAATGCAAAATGTAGACTCAGCACTGTCTGTTTTTAATTTAAAATTTTCATTTTTTAAGAATTTCACGCATGAGTATTATATTTATACAATTTCCATGCCTTCCTTCAGCTCTTCCCATGTCCCCCCACTCACCCTCAAAGTCACGATCTCTTCTTTAATCCTATCCTTGAGACCTATCCTTGAGAGATTGCTGATACTATTCAAGCTTGTGGGTCCTGATCTTGCTTGTTGCACCTCACCTGTTGCTTCTGTTCTTCCTCTCTGCCTGTGCCCCACCCCGGGGATTGCCCCAGTGGCCCTGTGGTGGGGTACGGCTCCTTCTAGTAGAATCTGTTAGGCCAAGGAACTAATTTATTTAGTTTTTCTTTCCTTCCTTCCTTTCCTTCCTTCCTTCCTTCCTTCCTTCCTTCCTTCCTTCCTTCCTCCTTCCTTCCTTCCTTCCTTCCTTCCTTCCTTCCTTCTCCCTTCCTCCCTCCCTCCCCCCGTCCTTTCTCCCTCCCCCCAAACTGTCTTCCAACTCCCAATCCTCCTGCCTCCTGACCAGGGTCTGTATCTTTGATACCCACAAGGGTTTCTAGAAGCAGGGTGTGACCAGTGGCAGGAATCGCAGCTGCCAAGTGCTGTGCATCCATTAGAGATGCCAGGTGACACATGGGTCATGACGAGCACGCATTCCCACTTTCCTGTCTTCACGTTTGTGTCACTTGTATCATTGCTGTGATGAAATGCCCAACACAAGCAGGTTAAGGGAGGAAGGTTTACTCAGGCTCACGGTTCAAGGAGTGCAGGGGTCTGCCCCAAGGTCCTGCCCCAGAGGGACCTGCCGCGATGGGGGTCAGGGAAAGGTGAGCGCACTGTCTGCCCATTTCGCCAGCCCTCCTCACCAAGGACACTCAGATGCTACAGGGAGTCTTGTCAAGCAGGAACTCATTTATTACAGGTGTCACAGAGCTTATATAGGCAAAAACCACAGTCTGGAAATCCCCTCGGAAACCCCCTCTCCCGAACGCACCCAATCAGCTTAAAGGTCAACCTGCCACATGGGCAGGGTCCCATAGGCATCAGTGATGATCACACGCTGATCACGCATCCCCAGGGACAGGGAAGTGTCCTTCAGCCAATCAGGAGGTTTTCAAAACATGCCAAACCTCACCCTGCTCGCTTGCTCTCAGCACCATCTTTGCAGGGTCGCTCGCAGGCTCCCACATCTCCCCCTTTTTATTTTTATCTTATAAGGCCAGACTGACTTTATTTCATGGGTTACCCACCTCATAGACAGCTCCCTGAGGAGAGATGGCTAACTCCTTCCTCTAATCTTGTGCATTTTGCCTGTCTTAGGTTGTGTCACCCCTGACCAAGCTTTGCCTGTCATTGGACCATGCACCTGGCCATGTGCATGTCCTGTCTTAGGAGTGCTTGTCATTGACACTGGTAAGCATTTAGCCACAAGTCCCTGCCCCAGGAAGATATGACAAACTTTACAGACATAAAGGATATTTAATAAACAGTTTACAACTACTAATAAAACTTTTCTCTTTGATGATTGTCATCTTCTGCTCTATTGGTCTCATCATTTCTGAACCTTCTCCTGCCAGCAATGAAACTAATTAAAATGCAAAGGAAAGTCTGAGAATCTGATCCCTGCAAGGCAAGGGAGGCTCTGACATCTTGGAGGTGTTTCTAGTCCCCATTCCCAGCTATTCTTGCTGTTTGGTACTCCTGTGGGGTATAGGGTAGAATGGGTGGATGGAGTCTTTGAGGAGCATGGGTGTACCTTGGACATTGCTTGGGATCGCCTCCCCACCGAGCTTGTTTGGGCACTTTAAATCCTTTATCTGAACAGTCTAATAACTGCAGCCCCATGCCCTGTATTTGAGACTAGGCTGCATTGTTTCCTTTTCCTGTTGTAAACAGACATAGCACCACTGATCACCAAGTATTTTGGGCATGCCTGTGAAAATGACTTCAGATTCCTATTCCACAAAATATTACCATGTTTTCTGTTTCATAGCTGCTTTCCCAGACATATAACATCTGGCACAGAGTCAGCACTGCTAGATTTCAGTAGAATGGATGGATGAATAAGTCATTCAACAGCTAGATTCAGTTGTACCAAAGCCATGGGTTGTGTACAGACACCTTCATAGGTTTGTGTGATCTTTCTTTCTTTTTTCTTTGCTGAGGAGAGAAAATCAGTTTTCTGCAGGGACTAGCTCTAATTCTAAGTAGGCAGCCTTAAACACAAGCACGCAGGAGCACCACTAAATGGGTTCAGTACCACACACACACACACACACGCACACACACACACACACATAAATATATGCATACACATTTATAAATATATGTATATGCAACAACAATAATCACAAAAGAGGGCAAGAAATTGTTAGAGAGTGGGGGCATGGGAGAAGTTGGAGGGGAGTGAGATATGTGGAAATAATGCAAATATAATACTCATATATGATATGCTCAAAAAATAAGTTACTTTAAAAAAACAAAATAAAGTATACGAAACTCAAAAAATTAATAAAAATAATAAATAAAGTAAGCTAATTCATTTCCAAAGAAAGAAGTCCAGCACATTGTCAGTTACTTCCACACCTTCATCCAGAGTACCTGAAGACTACTATTTCTGACATAATCTCTTCTCAATCTCCAGCACTCTTTGTATATCACAGCAGGGTGAAGGAGGAAGAGATAAAGAACTCACTTACTGTAAAATGTGTAATTTTGTACATGGCATTGAAAGGAATAAGGTCTGAGCAGAGTCTTAAGTATCTGTTTCTGAGCCTAATAATGAGGTACTTTTGTTTTCTGTCCTGCTTTGCATTGGTTTATTTACTTACTGTGGACACAGTGTGCACGTGTCAGTGTGTGTATGTCACAGCATGTGTGTGGAGGTCAGAGGACGGCCTGTAGGAGTCAGTTCTCTTCTTTTACTCTGTGGGTCCTGGGAATCAAACTCAGGATGTCAGACTTGGCAGCAGGCACCTTCAACTGAACCATTTCTCTGGTCCCTCCTTTGCCTAGTCCATGTTCCTTGGCTGGCTTTGGAGTTACACTGGTAAGCATTTAGCCACAAGTCCCTGCCCCAGGAAGATATGACAAACTTTACAGACATAAAGGATATTTAATAAACAGTTTACAACTACTAATAAAACTTTTCTCTTTGATGATTGTCATCTTCTGCTCTATTGGTCTCATCATTTCTGAACCTTCTCCTGCCAACAATGAAACTAATTAAAATGCAAAGGAAAGTCTGAGAATCTGATCCCTGCAAGGCAAGGGAGGCTCTGACATCTTGGAGGTGTTTCTAGTCCCCATTCCCAGCTATTCTTGCTGTTTGGTACTCCTGTGGGGTATAGGGTAGAATGGGTGGATGGAGTCTTTGAGGAGCATGGGTGTACCTTGGACATTGCTTGGGATAGCCTCCCCACCGAGCTTGTTTGGGCACTTTAAATCCTTTATCTGAACAGTCTAATAACTGCAGCCCCATGCCCTGTATTTGAGACTAGGCTGCATTGTTTCCTTTTCCTGTTGTAAACAGACATAGCACCACTGATCACCAAGTATTTTGGGCATGCCTGTGAAAATGACTTCAGATTCCTATTCCACAAAATATTACCATGTTTTCTGTCTCATAGCTGCTTTCCCAGACATATAACATCTGGCACAGAGTCAGCACTGCTAGATTTCAGTAGAATGGATGGATGAATAAGTCATTCAACAGCTAGATTCAGTTGTACCAAAGCCATGGGTTGTGTACAGACACCTTCATAGGTTTGTGTGGTAGGCTGACTAACATACTTCACCAAAGGTGTCCACATTCAAATTTCTAAAACTTGTAAATATTCAATGACAGTCCCCACCCCATCTTTGCAGATGTGATTAAGAATCTTGAGTCTCATAGGGTCTCAAGATTCTTAATCACATCTGCAAAGACACGGTTAGACAATGCAAGTGATAAATAATGCCTAGCTAGTTTTAAAAAACCAGAGGGAACCATATTAGTCCAATAACCTACTGACAAATTATACATACAACTAGACCAAAGAATGTATGTCTAGGCAAGGTGCATCTGAGAGCATTTGGTCTTTGCCCAAGCTTTATCTACATGGCACATGGTAATTAAAAGTACCAGACTGGTGGCACTAACATTGTTGGATATATAACAGCCATACTATGAGGCCTATACTAATTTGGTCAGAGGGACATAAAGGACACTTTTTGCTCCTTTTCCTCCTAGGTCGACTAGTTCCAGGGAACTATGAGCATCTCTCAAAATGTCCTGTAACTGTGGTGGGTCACCTGTCCTCTTGATCAAGGAGGCCATCGAGACCCCACCAGATGGATTTGAACCAGTGTCCGGTCTACAAAGAGGAGGGTCAACACAGAGGAAACATTTCCTCCAGGCTTCCAAGCGAAGCCAGCCACGGTCGAGCAGGACCTTTCGACTTACCTTCACATAGGCGAAACTGGTAAAAGAAAGGAGACGGGCTCCTCCCAAGCCCATGAGGAACAGATCCTCAAACTTTAAGAATAAAATAAATTGGTTTATCCAGGCCAATTGTAGGGTCTTCAACACCCAAAAGGAAAGTATAACCAAAGATTGAAGGGGCCAATATAATTTTTTAAGAGTACATGTGTATAGCAAGAAACAATGCCAGACAGGAGATGCCTTCCTTTGAGTTATTGGCCAGGGTGGCCCAAGAGACTCCCAGACAGTAACCCAGCATAGAACTGGGAAAATGAACAGCAGACCCCAGTTGTATCTAAAGGAATATTGACAACTGATTACTGCTAGATGAGGAACAGCTGACTTCCTAAAACAAGGATATCTAGATAGGCTGACAAAATTTAGCAGATGGACAAGCACTGGAGAATGGCTGGGGGCACAGACAACACAGTGAACAGTAACAGGGATGGCAAAGTATATGAGCTCCAGTGTGTGGGAGGGGGAGGCTATGGGAGGGTGCCATTTGGGAAGTGGGTATATAGATGAATAAGATGGTTTGGGATGTTCTGTATGATACACACACACACAAAATCAACAAATAAAAAAGTGAGTTATATTTGGAGGAAGCATAAAAATTTACTTCATGTTAATTAGTAAAGGTGATAAACATTACCATTGAAATCTACCTGATGACTTTACATCCACATTATGTGCCAAGGAGCAGAGTGTAACTGACTGTGACTAGTAATAATCAGATACATAGAGATTAAAGACACACGTGCAAACATCTAAGCGTTAGTAGCATTAAAAATGTAGGAAACAGCATATTTTATAATGAAATGGAGATCTTTGAAGGGTAAAAACTCCTTCAATTTTATGTCTTATAGGGTTTATACTGAGTTCAATATTGTATAACTATTAATTCAACTGTGAACCTAAAAATTTACAGCCACTTTTGAAAGAGATGTATCCTTGCTCTGGAAATTGTTACTGAATATGTTAAAGCTGTAGTGAAATGCTTCTTCTAACCATGTGTTTATTTAACAAAAAGAGAGAGAGAGAAGCTTAAAATGGGGCAAATATAGATGATTATGGGAACCATAACTTCAATCATAGGTGTTTTTATGAGAGAGAGACAGAGGGGTCATGACAAACACAGATGAAATGGCATGCGATCAGAGAGGCAGACAGTGGGATGACGTGTCCACTCTGAGCTCAGGAAGAAAGCTTGATGAGACATAGATGGATTCTCCCCCCACAGCCTCTATGGGGAGTATAGCTCTGCAGACACCTTCATTTTGGATTTCTGGCCTCAGTAATTATTGGAGAATACCTTTGCTGTTTTAAGCTCTTAAACTTGTAATTTGACAACTCCAGAAACTAGTATCATTTCTTAGGGAATTTCTCTTGGGAGAATCCTTTAAAGTCTCTCTAGTCACACACTGGAGTGGCCCCATAATAGACTATCTATTCAAGTTTGTTTCTGAGAACTTTTCTTTGATCCTAAGAAAAGCATGCTTTCCTTGCTTAATTTTCTTTCTCATGTGAGTGACTGTGGTCAGGGTGAAGGAAGATGCCATCACTGACCTAACTATCTCTCTGTGGCTCTACTTTTACTTAAAAAAATTTTTATTTATTATTTTTATTTTATGTGTATTGCATGTATTGCCTGCATGTAGGTAAGTGCACCCGTGTTGTGCAATGCCCACAGAGGTCAGAAGAGGGTGTCGGATCCCCTGGGACTGGAGTTACAGATAGTTGTTAGCTGCCATGTGGGTGCTGGAATTCGAACCTGGATCTTCTGCAAGATCAACCAGTGTTCTTAACCACTGAGCAATCTCTCCAGTCCCCATCTACTTTTACTTTTTAAAAACTTTCCCTCTTTCTAGTTATTATTTGTGTCACAGCAAGCATGCGGAGGTCAGAGGACGATTTCAGGAGACGGTTCTCTCCTTCCACTGTGGGTTTCAGGGATTGGACTTAGGTTATCAGGCTTGTGCAGCAAGTGCTTTTACCCACTGTGCCATCTCCTCAGCCCCTTAACCTTTCCTTGTAAGTCACTAGCTCCTTCAGTCATCTTGGGTTCAAGGAACAACAGGAGTGACTGGTAAATATATCTTATGACAAGGGACAAGAACTACCCCTAAGCATTGATGTGCTAACAGACTACTCTCAAAATGGGGACAGTTATCTGTGATGGCCAGGCTGTACCCCGAAGCAGGAATGATCATCTTATGGGAACTAGAGTCCTCCTCTCAAGAGTTGACAGCAATAACTGCTTCTTTGAACTGACTTGCAGAACCATAGCTGAGTTAATGCTCAACACAACCACACCTTGACTAAGACTACTTACCTATGCATGTCTCTTGCTCTTTGCCCTGATTCTTCCACTATTTAAACTTAAAGTTCTGGACTGGATAGAGGGCTCAGCAGTTAAAAGCACTGGTTGCTCTTGTGGAGGACCTGGATTCTGTTTCCAGGACCCACGTGGTGGCTAGTAACTGTCCATAACTCTAGTTCCAAGGGATCTAATGCCCTCTTCTGTGGGCATTGCATGATATGGATACACACACATTCATGCAGGCAAAAATACTCATATACATAAAAAACATAAATGAAATACCCCACAAAAATCTAAACCTCATGTCAGTAGCCAAAAGACAATTCTGGGGTCACTAGAGTCCTTTATTCGTTTTTCCCAATGTGCCACACGGATTAAATCTCCTTTCCCTGATTTTTGCTGTTACTTGTTTCTTTAATTGGTGTTTTAGGACTTGTGGCCAAGTCTAGCCTGTTGGGTTACTAGAGTTAGAGCTTGTGCCCTAAAATTCCATTAACAAGAAGGGATTAAAGGAAAGAAGGGTGTGAACTTGTTGAAGTGAACCTCAGGTTCCCAGAGAATTAGGATTTTTTTAGCCTCTGTCATTTCAGTCCACTCTCGTACTTGCCACTTTGTGTAATCTAGATAAAAGGGAGAAAGCCTTTGAGGTTGATGCTCAATCATTATGTAGGGCTTCTGTTTCTTTTCTGCTCAGTTAATATTGGAAATGATGCTCCAAGAGATCTTGGTTTTAGTGGGATGATCTTTGAAAGTAAAGAAACTGTAGAGTGGATTTCCAACAAAATCATATTCAATTCCTAGTATTTTGTATCATATTTTCTTGCTATTTTTTCAATTATTTTATTAGGAGGTCATTTATGCTTTAGGGGAAAAATTACTATTGTTTATAAGTAAATCAGAGTGAGCAGAAGAGTCAAAGAGTTAATTTAAAAAAAATGATCTTTAAATGGGAAGCAAACAGCAAATCAGTGTTTATTATCTAATTATTTGGACATGAAATGCTACAATTCTTAGAGTTAAATTTATAAACGCATCTAAATCATGTCCTGTATTTCTTGGTCTCCTAGGTAACCAGAGCATTTTCAAGTTTACTTTGAAAAATCAATGGCAATGTCTTATGTAACAAGTGGGTCATCAGAAAGACAGAGCCTATGATTTTCTTTTCCATGTTAAACAACATAATTTGGTCCTAGGATATATGGGATGTGAAAATTGACAAAGGAATATGGTTTCAAGAGGTATCATGTCATTACGTAATGTTTCAGTGAAAATTACTAACATAATTTTGATGTGTTATATTTCTCATCTTAATATAAGACTTTATGGAGCTCTGTTTTCCAGTACATTCCATTGACCAGGGAGCTGAGTTGCAAAGCCATTGATTGGTCTCTTCATAATCTTCAGCCTGTGTTCAGCGTCCAGGCTTGATTGAGAAGTTCTTACAGAACAGTGAGTTATCTTCCCCCAGAAAGGTCACAGGCCTTGATCCTCAAAAGTAGATTTGTCATCCTGAAGCTTGTAGACCACTTTGTAGCCCGTGTGTCTCCAGCATGACTATGGTTCACTTTTTCCTCTAGCCAGCGCCAATGGGAACTTGCTACTTTAGAATATGCTTCTCAAGAGTTTGATAGGCAGGTTCAGTGTTGTGGAACGTGAAGTGAATGGCCAATGTGTGCATCTGCTCAACCAGAGGAAGAGAGCTCTTTAAAAACCTTTCCGTCTGTGTTACTGTAAGAGTGCAATTAGTGGGAACTGTGATGTGAGTCAAAAGCAGCTCTTTGCTTTGTGGCTTAGACCTTTGATGAAAGGTCAGAGTATTCCCCTAGGAGGTGTTCTGCCTTGCTTTCTGTTGTTGTGATAGACACTGTGACCACAAGCAGCTTAAGGAGAGGAGACAGAGGGTCTATTTCATCTTATACTTTACAGTCCCTCATGGAGGAAGCTGAGGCAGGAACGGAAGCAGAAACCACTGAGGAATGCTGCTCACTGGCTTGCTTCCTTGGCCTGCTCCCCAGGCCCATCTGCCTATAGGTGGTACTATGCACAGTGGGCTGTGCCCTCCTACATCAATTAAACCATCAAGAAAACGCCCCATAGACGCACCCACAGGCAAATTCAATGGAGGAAATTCTTCAGTTGTATCACCTTCTTCCCAAGTGTTTCAAGTTGACAACAAAAATCAGCCATCACAAGAGGCTGGATGAAGACAAGTGAGCTTTCGGGGAGTATGATGTTCAGGGATTTGGAAAACTGACTATTTTACAGCAGTTTGGGATTCACAAAAGTAGAGAGACTTCCTCTATATTCCTTGTCCTCACACGAGTAGTGTCCCCATTGTCAACGTCCCCAAAGGAGAAACTGGAAGTGTTACCATTGATGAGTCTACTTTAAATATCTTTATCATTTACTCAGTGGCTTGCACTGAGTTCACCCTGGTTTTGTGCAAGTGTATGATGATGTATATCTGCCACTAAAGTACTAAACAAGAGTTTAATTTTCATAAGGATCCTCTTGGCTCTCCTATTCAGCTCATCATTTAGATTTTACTGTTCTGAGTTTTCACATAGGGAATAAATGAAGCCTTGCAAATGAATGAGACTACCATGGGGTAGTATGAAATGAGAGGTGTGATTGCCTGTCACTGAATCTTGAGGCAAATCCACAGGCAAGAAGAGATAGACAGGGATGAGTCTACCTTAGAATGAGCATGAGAAAAATGAGCAGAGCCATTCATTCCCCAATTTCTTCATTTAAGACACATTATTGAGTGCCTACTATGCGTCAGACACTGTGTTGAGAGCTGAGTATTTGGAGAGTCATGTCACTGAAACACAAAACTGAAGGCATTTTAAGAATAAAATATGGCTAAATAAATGCCTGTCAGACATGGAGATCATGGGTAACTTGTGAAGAGAAGATTCGGTGGAAGTAGATGGAAAAGTTTACAGATGGAGCATGGACATACCATGAGTAATTTGATTCTGATAAAAGAAGATGGGGTTTGGATGGTAGATGGAGGGCTCGAGGGACTGGGGGAAAGGTTATTCCAGAAAAAAAAAAAAGGTGAAGTAGTAGTAGTCTGGTGTTCTAGCCTCCACAAATGCAACAGAAAGAAAACGGTACAGAACAGAACCGTCAGAATCGACAACTTTGGAATGCTAGAAACAACCAAGTAATACCACAAGGGAGTGCTTGAAGAAAAACCCACACCTTGTTACTATTATAATGGAAAATCTTGTGGTATTTAACATACTTTGATCTCATTCCCCCCTCTGCACTCCTGGCCCTGAGGGGAACACACAGGACCTCATGCACAAGGAATACATTGATTCAGTGGAGCCTGTCCAACGGCTCTCTGGAAGACCTGCACAAAGGGCTTGTCTTTTCTTATTCTGACTCATCATCACCTGCTCCTAGAGATGCTGCTGGGGAATGTTTGTCAAACAGAGGCAGGTGCCGTTGCCTGAAGTTGCCGACAATAGTTGGAACAAACAATACATTAACCAAAAGCCCAGTCAGAGGTTTAAGAGAAATTCCTATATATTCCCAAGAATCCAGAAGATATTAACACATCTAAGGACTGCATATTCTTTCATTCTCTCTTGAATTTTTGAGATTTTCACACAATGTAGTTTGATGGTATTGAGATCTCCTCCCCTATCTGCATTCCCCCACTTTCCCTCTCTAACTTAATGTACTTTAATTCCCTCTCTGCACCTCCACTCACTCCTTCGTATATATAATATATATACATACACACACACATATATATATTCCTATAGAGTCTGATTTGTGTCCTCAATTGTCCTTTAGTGTGGGTTCATCCTCTGGACCCAACAAGAGTCCCATCCGTCTAAGACAGTTTCTCTCTCCTTTCCAGCAACCATCAATTGCCAAAAGTTCCTTAGGTTGGGCTGGGATTTTTTATACATTTCCCCATGTCTATGCTGGGATTTTTGTCTGGTTTGAACTTTCAAAGAACTTGTGCATGCTGTCACCATTGCTGTGAGTTCATGTTAGTAACTAATCAGCTCTCTGGGAGGCTCTATTTCCTTGTGGCCATCCACCTCCTCTAGCTCTTACAATATTTCCACCCAATCTTCCCCAATGATCCCTGAGCCTTTGGAGACAGATGATTAAAACAGGTGTCCCATTCAGGGATAAGCACTCTGTGGCCTCTTGTTCTCTGCACATTGGTCAATTGTGGGTTTCTGTGTTAATCACCATCTTCTGCATAAGAAAACTTCTCTGGTTAGAGTTGAGAGATACACTCACCTTAAGTGTAGAGGTTGCATTGACGATGTGTCACTTTGGGTTAAGTGTCTCACAGACACTTATCCTCTGCATTTGACCAGTTCTGAAATCCAGGCTCAGAAGTCAGAGGCCGGCAAATCTTTATGAGATTGAGGCCAGCTGGTCTATATAGCAAGCTCCAGGCCAGCTGGGGCTACAGGGAGACCTTGTCTCAAAAAACAAAACAAAACAAAACAAAACAAAAACCCAAAAAACAAATAAAAAACACAAACACAAACAAACAAACAAAAAAAAAACAACAAAAAAACCTCCCCAAACCCCATGATTCATAATAGGAAAAAAATATGTTATGCCTCAGGTCCTTTAAAACCTTTCATCTGTCAAAATGTCATTTTGAAAAAATTCTTGGGCTGGAAGACAATAATTGCAATCCTTGTTTTAGGATGTGTATCCAAGACTTTTTAAAAAAATATTTATTTAATAACCACATACTTAGAAGAAGCATTTCATTACAACAGCATTGACATATTCAATAAAAATTTCCAGAGCTAAGATGTATCTCTTTTCAAAATTGGCTGTAATTTTTAGGTTTACAGTTGAATCAATATAGTTATACAACATTGTACTCTGTATAAACCCTATAAGACATAAAATTAAATGAGGTTTTAAACTTTGAAAAAGATCTCCATTTCATTAAAATATAGTTTCATACGGAAAAATTCATTTTAATGCAATGGAGATCTTTTTCAAAGTTTAAAAAAGATCTCCACTTCGTTGTCAAAATACACAGTTTCATACAGAAAAATTCATTCCAAGGCTATTGACATTGAGACATTTTCACATGCATTTCTAATCTCTATATACATGACTAATACTGGTCACAGTCGTCCACCTTCTGAGCTCCTCGACATCTGAGCATGAATACAAACTCGTCAGGTAGACAGCCTTCCTCTCCCACTAGAGCCTCCATACTCTGCTAGGTTTACATTTGAATTAATAAAGTTATACAATATTGTACTCAGTATAAACCCTATATGACATAAAATTGAATGAGGTTCTAACCTTGAAAAAAGATCTTCATTTCATTATGAAAATATAATGTTTCATATAGAAAACTCATTTTTAATGCAACTAACACGAAGATGTTTGCACCTGCATTTCTAATCTCTATATATCTGATTATTACTAGACACATTCAGTTACTTTCTGAGATCCTTGGCATCTGAGCATGGATAAAAAGTCATCAGATAGATTTCAATGATAATGTTTTTCACATCTACTAATTATTAAGGAGCATATTTTTATGCTTTGAAGATTATTTTTTAAATCATTATACTTTAAAAATTTTTAATAACTACATGATTAGAAGGTTTTCACTAAAGCTTTAACATATTCAGTAACACACTCCAGAGCAACAGTACCATCTCTTTCACAAGTTGGTGCAAGTTTCTAGGTTCACAGTTGAGTTAACACAATTATACAATATTGAACTCAGTATAAGCCCTGTCAGACATAAAATTGACTGAGTTTTTAACCTTTAAAAAAGATCAACAAAATTTTTTAGAATATATTGTTCCTTACAGAAAGGCTCATTTATTGTTTTTGCTACTAACAGATGTTGGTGCATGTATCTCTAATCTGTATGTATCTGATTATTACTAGTCAGATGTTGGTACATGTATCTCTAATCTGTATGTATCTGATTATTACTAGTCATAATTGGTTGCACTTGGATCCTTGGTGCCTGTGTATGTCTATAAAGTCATCAGGCAGATTTCAATGATATTGTTTATAACTTCTACTAATTAGCATGATGAAAATTTCCATGCTTCCTCATCAAATATAATACAATTTTAAAAAATTGGATTTTTTTTTTTTGTGTATGTATATCACACAGAACATCCCAAACCATCTTACTTGACTATACACCCACTTCCCATTTGGTACCCTCCCATAGCCTCCCTCCACCCACTAGAGCCCTTATATTCTGATATCCCTGCTACTGTCTGCTGTGTTGTCCCCCGCCCCCAGCCATTCCCCACTACTTGTCCATCTGGTGAATCTAGTCATCCTATCTAGAGGTCTTTGTTTTAGGAAGGTCAGCTGTTCCTCATCTAGCAGCAATCAGTTGTCAATATTCCTGTTCATTTTCCCAGTTCTATGCTGGGTTACTATCTGGGAGTCCCTTTGGTCACCTTGGCCAACAACTTAAAAGAAGGTATCTCCTATCTGGCATTGTTGCTTATTATGTAGCCTTTAGCTATACATATGGACTCTAAAAAATTATATTGGCCCCTTTAATCTTTGGTTATACTTTCCTTTTGGGTGTTTGAGGCCATACGGTTGGCCCAGATAAACCAATTTATTTTTACTCTTAAGGTCATTTGAGGATCTGTTCCTCAGGGGTCACATGGGCTTGGGAGGAGCCCCTGGCTCCTTTCTTTTACCAGTTC